>NW_012114944.1:2304906-2422153 GCF_000951035.1 Colobus angolensis palliatus
AAAAAAAAAAAAAAAAAAAAGAATAGAAAAGAAAAAAAAGAAGAAAGAAAAAAAGTGACATTTCAGTATAGACCTGCAGGAGGGGAGGAAGGAAGCCAGAGAGGAGCTTTCTTGGTAGACAAATCAGCAGCAAAGGCCAAGACAGAAAACTGCCTAGAGTGCTCTGGAAAGAGCCAGGGGCCAGCCTGGATAGACAGAGGCAGCAAGGGGAAGGGGTTGGCAAGAGGTCTGGAAATAGGGCTGCAACAGGGGCTTTTCTCTGTTTGAGCAACATGGAAACCATCAGAGGGTGCTGACGGGAGGGCCACGCTCTGACTCAGGGATGTGTGCAGAGACGTGGATGGTGGGTAGTGAGGTAGTTGTCCGTGCTCCTGCCAGATCGCTCTAGCACCACTTGGGGATGTGGGAATCCCAGCATTACTGCTCCCAGACACCCAACATGCCAGAGGAGGGCAGGCGGCAGAATCTGAGGAGAGGAGTGCCATGCAGAGGGCCCGACTCATCCCCCATCTCCCATCAGAGGAGGAAATGGGTACAATAATTTTCTTTCTTTTTCATGAGACAGGGTCTCACCCTGTCACCCAGGCTGGAGTGCCATGGTGCGATCATAGTTCACTGCTGCCTCAAACTCCAGGGCTCAAGCAATCTTCCTGTCTCAGCCTCCAGAGTAGCTGGGACTATAGGTGCGTGCCACCACACCTGGCTATTTTAAAATCTTTTCTAGAGACAGGGTCTTACTATGTTGCCCAGGCTAATCTTGAATTCCTGAGCTCAAGTGACCCTCCCACCTTACCTCCCAAAGTGCCAGGATTACAGGAGTGAGCCATTGCATCTGGCCTGATTTTCCTTTTGTGTGTGTGTTTCCTTTTTCTTTTTTTTTGGTTTTTAGAGACAGGTTTTCACTCTGTTGCCCTGACTGACATGCAGTGGTGTGATCATTGCTCACTGCAGCCTTAAACTCCTGAGCACAAAGGATCCCCCTGCTTCGGCCTCCCAAGTAGTGGGACTATAGGCACGCACCACCATGCCTGGCTCACTGATTTTCACGACTGGAAGAGCTGACGGTAAAATTGCAGGGCAAGAATAAAGATCCTCATTGCCCATGAGTGGACACATTCAAAATACATTCCTGTTTACATGATGGTCTCTGTGGGGCAGTGGAGGGGGTGAGACTCAGCTATGAGAGGCAGAGGCACTGAGCAGTACCATGGCTGGAGTGTGCTTTGTCCACAGAGACATGGATGCTGCTCCAAATGGTGGCTCTGCTGCCCACAGGCCAGGCAAGCCGCTGACCAGGCGGCTTCTATTACGGGAGGATCATGCCAACCTCTCTTGGGTTGTGAGAATGTAACAAGTGGCCCCACAGGAAGGGCTAACGTAGAGCCTGATGTGGGGCGAGTCTTAACCGATGGCAGCTGCAGCATTAGTAGAGAGAGACTGCCCTCGCAGACCACGTGGTGACATCCCCATCTACAATGGTTGCAGGCCCCTGCCCATCCAGAGGCTGCATTTTACATTTCCAGGTGCAAGTGGGGATGCTGCCTCCCGGTGCCTGTCTCAGAGTGTCCTACAAACCGTGCCCCTGAGAGTTCCAGCACTGACATTCTCCTCAGAGAAAAACCCACACCGCCCATCCCCGTGCAATTCCCCCCACTCACAAGGCAGAGCTCAACAGTTAGTAGCAGTGGCCACAGCAAAATTAAAACCCTAAGAGAAAAAATCAACTTTAAAGTCAAGGACTGGAGAGTAAATGTGAGTGTCCTTGTCCAGTGGGAATGTGGTCAAGCGGTGGATGGTCCAGGCGGTGGCCACCAAGCTGGACATCCGGAGGAGAGACCTTCCAGGGGAGAAGGCAGGAAGAGCATGCAGACCACAGACCCCGTTCTTTCTAAAGGTACAGAGAAATATGTAAAGAGGAACGTGAAGTTGGGGGATGCATGGGTTGCCACAATTAAAACACCACAAGTAAAACATTTCCTGAGACATGAAGGCCCATGTTATGCTTTAGAAAGGCTACATGGCTGTAATCAGGAGAAACAAAGACAGCACTGACTTCGGAAGTAAGAGTTAACAGGTTTGGGAAGGCTGTCCTCTGGGAGATTTCACTGTGTAACACACCCTCAGTGAACGGACAAAAACGTTTTATTAGAAAAACAAGTCCCAGCCATTTGAAGCTGAGCCATCCTCAGGGAAAGGCCTAGAAGTGGTCCCTGCGGAGGTGCTGCCTGCCATCCACCCTCCCTGAGCTCAGGAGCAAGCCTGCTCTGACGAGGGGCATGGCCTCTGGATTCTTGTTAAGGGGAATCCGGGTGGTTAACACGATAAGCTACCAGTCCCTTCCCTGACCGCTCCACACAGAGGCAAGGGCAGGGGACAAGGGGCTGAGGAACAAAGGAGAGAAGGAGCAGAGGGTGCTGGATCTGGGGGCCAGGCCAGCACTGGCCAGCCTGTCAGCAGGAGGCTGGAGACCAGGAGTCAGGCTGGGCTGGGCGATCCTGTGGGGGGCTACGGCCAACTGTTGGGCCCACATAGGCCTTGCTTCACCTGGAAAGAGAATCCAGGCAGGAGGTCATCTCAGGGATGGGCTGGATCTCATGGGGTTGGCCAGTCAGTCAGAACCAGGGGGATTAGGGAGACTCAACTTTCGTCCCTCACCCCAGCCAATACCCATGAGCTCATCCAGTATTTACTCACCACTCACTATATCCTTGATCTCATGGGGCTGACGGAGGGAGAGAGAGAGTCAACAGAGACACAGGAAACAATTCCAGATAGTGACGAGGGCTATGCAGGCATCCTGGGGTTATGATAAGGCAGTGACTGGGATTGGGTGAGATGCCTGCTTAGAAATGAATGGACAGGGGAGGCCCCTGAGGAGATGACATGTGGCCTGAGAACATGAGAAGGAGCCAATCGTGAAGAGCTAAAGAAAACATCTTCTCTGCAAAAAAGGCAGCAAGTGCAAAAGTCCTGAGGTAGGAATGCGCTTGGTGCTCACACAGCAGAAAGGCGGCAAGAACGGCCCAGGCACTGTCAGCAGCGGGCAGGAGGTGGGCCCAGTTCTTGTGCCCAAGAGGAGAAGTGTGATTTCATCCTCAGCAGTAAGAGTTTTAAGAGATGTTATTTGCCCTGGGAAATCTTACAGACAGTCAGTCAGGTTGGTCTGAGGAGGGCTCAGAGAAGACAAGTCAGGATGCTAGTGCAGTAGTTCACATGGCAGGTGGCTGCGGAGGTGGAGGAATGATGGATTCTGGTTGTCCTTTGGAGGGAACACTGGCAGAATTTGGTAAAGCAACAGATGCTGGTGTCTGGCAAAAAAAGGAATTAAGATGATGCCGGGTTTGTGGCTTGAGCCACACCTAGTTGGATGTGACACCGTTTATGGAGGTGTGGAAGCTAGGGGAGGAGCAAGTTTTGAGACGATCAGGAGCCCAGTTTTGAACACGTTAAGTTTGAGATGCCCACTTGTCAGCCAATGGAGATGCCAGGAAGCAACTGGACGTAGGAGTCAGGAGCTCTGGGAGAGGTGTGGGCTGGTGCTATGCATCTGTGAGTCACCACCAGGATCCTGGGAGAGACAACCCAGGGAGAGCACGTAGTTAAGAGACTGAGCCCTGGAAAGTCGGACCTTCAGGTCAAGAAGAGGCAAGGAGCCAGCAGAGGAGATGGAAGAGTGGCCATGGAGGCAGGAGGAGCACCAGGCCCAGAGGCCCAGAGGCCCAGAAGGAGAGTGGTCAACTGTGGTGACTGCCACGGAGGACAGAGGGGGTCGTCTGGGGACCCAGGCTGGTTGTAGTGGGTGAGAGAGAAGGGGAGGTGACAGAGAGGGGAGAAGTGCTGGCAGCTGTTTGGATACTGTTCATTCATGCAACAGCTATTTATTCAACACCTGTTACGTGCTGGGCACTGTTCTGGGCACAGGGGATGCAGTGGTGACTTAGACAAGTTCCTGCCCTCATGGAGTTTCTGTTCTCAGCAGGGGCAGTACCTAGAGAGGAATGTTGGGTCAAGTTTTGTTTTTTTGTTTGTTTGTTTTTTTACTTATGTTGGCAAAGTTTGTTACTGGGACATGTTTATATACTGATGGTAATGATGGAGGAAGGAAGAGGGGTGTGTGTGGGGCTGCCTCCAGGAGGCAGTGGGGACAGACCCTGAGCACTGGAGCAGCCTTTCTGCTGTCCCAGGAGGCGAGGCAGGCGGTATGGGCACCTAGGCAGATGTGTGCCTGCCCATCCACAGCCACCCCGTGTGACCTGGGGCATACCCCCAGTGCCTCGGTCTCCCCTCCTACTCCCTCTGTGCTAGGGTGGAGGAGAGGTTCAGACCGGAAGGCACCTCCTGAACTCTAGAGCAGCATCAGTCCAGCGGGAGACGAGGTGATCCTCTTTGGTGCGGTCATCAGGCTCTATCCAAAGTGGGATTTTACCTTAAGCACATCCCGTGGGTGATGAGTCAGGACTTCTGACTCATCTTGGAGAGTTAATCGTGGAGAGATGAGACGATGGGGGAGGAAAAGCCAGTCATGACTCTGGACTTGGCTGGGGGCCCCATCAAGCGGGAATGGGAAAGGAAAGGCAGCCAAACTCCCCCTGCCTTGTAATGAAGGCTGAGTCCGGGGATGGGAGAGGGCAGGCTGGGCCCAGACTAACCCAGGCAGACCTGGCCACTGCTGGTCAGGACGCATGCCGAACATCTGTGGGTCACAGTTTGTTGATTAAAAGTACATGGTTTGATCAGAAATAAGCAAAACCTGCCAGATGATCTGCACAGCTGTGAGACATGATTCACAGCACCGGCTAGGAGCAGCCCCCAACCCCACCCATGCGCCCTGTACCGCAGGAGTGGAGCACTCACAAAGGTGGCAGAAGCCTCCAGAGGTGACAGCACTTGCTTAAAAGGGCGGCATATGATGTCATTCGGAAAACCCTGCATCCTGCTCACCGAGTGAGAATTTCCTGTGAGGGGATGCCCTGCTGGCCGGGCCAAGACAAATACAGTACATGACACACACCAGGGAGGGCTCACGAACCGTGCGTGGTGTCAGTGAGTCTCGAGGCCTTATGTGTGCCTACTCAAAGGGTGAGAAGAGCAAAGAGTAAGTGGAGGACAGAGGAGGGGAGAGGGCAGGGACTGGGTCACGAGGTTGGGGGCACTCTGAGCCATGAGTCCTTGCCAAGGCTCTGCACCACTCTGGGCCCTGATGTTCTCATCTAGGCAATGGGCTGACAACCCTATATTGCACATTTTCTTGTTTAAGCAGACAAGACACCTGAGGACACCAGCGCAAGTCCTGCACCTGCTTTGTCAAGTTCCTGGAGAAGCTCATTCTAATCCAGGTATGAGGCACAGTTAGAAACTGAAAACACAGTTTGGGGACAATTCACAGAATGAATGGCAGGCTAGGGAGGTGGGACTTTATCCTGGGGGTAATGTGGAGCCACTGAAGGTTTCAGAACAGAGCAGGAACCTGCACCCAGGGATGATCTGGCAGAGCAACGAGATAATAACCATGGCCAAGGGGAGGGGCAATAGAGGGCTGGGCCCTGCACAGTGCTGGGGGCAGCAAGGACAGAAAAGGATGTCGGACCTTGGGGGCAGCATAGATGGGACTTGGCCACTGACTGGAGGTGAGAAACCTCTGGGCAAAGGGGCTGAGAAAAGTGGAAATCTCAAGAGTGGAAAGGTCTTGCCCAACTCTAACAGTATCAAGCAGACATGGAGCAAGAACACGACTGTAGCTAGAAAATAAATCTAATTTACACGTAGTTTTACACTTAGGGGAAAGGATTTAGTTTATATTTAGTTCTTCCAAGAATTTATTTGCTGCATGATGAAATGAGAAACTAGGATGTAAAATGGAGGAGCGAACCCTGTAGACTCTTTTTTGCTGTCCCTCCTGCCATTGAAAGTAAGGGCGGCCACATAGTGTGGAGAGCATAAGTTCAAGGCTAGCAGCCAGGAGGTATGTGTTCTAATCCTGGGCCTACCACTGGCTGGGTGGGAGCCTCGACCTTCCAAGAGCCTCAGCCTGCCCATGTGTACACGGACGGGGAGGCAGGGGCAGACTAGAAGGCCCCTGGAGTTCTAGCATGTCTCAGTTTGGGAATTTATTTATTTTTTTTGAGGCAGGGTCTCGCTCTGTGGCCCAGGCTCAATTGCAGTAGTGTGATCACAGCTCACCACAGCCTCAACCTCCTGGCCTCAACTGAATCTCCTGCCTCAGCCTCCCAACTAGCTGGAACTACAGGTGCATGCCATCATACCTCGCTAATTTTTGTATTTTTTTTTTCTTTTTTCTTGTAGAGACAGGGTCTCACTATGTTGACCAGGCTGGTCTTGAACTCTGAGGCAAGTGATCCACCCACCTCCGCCTCCCAAAGTGCTGGGATTACAGGTGTGAGCCACCACACCTGGCCCAATCTATGGATTTTTAAAAGAAGATGACATGAAAGAGAGGGCAAAAACTAGGTGAACTGGGAGGTGAGGTAGGGCTTTGCTCCCTCAGAACTTACATTTGCTTCTCCAGGGGAACAGTAGGATCCACCCTTTCTCCTAGGATCCCACAGAACTCGGGGCTCCCATGTTTGATAGGCTTAAAGCCCCCTCCAGGGGCACGAAGCTGGCGCCGCCGGTCCCGCGAAGGCGAGGGGGATGACTGCCGCTTCTCGTTGCCATTAAACTGTGCTGTGGGGAGGGAGAGAGAGAAAGTGCAGGGTTAGCAGAGCTCAGCCCAGGGAGCTACTGTGATGCACAGAAGGGTAACATTCAGTTGCTCTATTTGGCACTTTACAACTTGCAGGAGGAAGGGTTTCAAGCAAAGAAGTAACATGGTACAAAAGATTTTGGTTTCCTAAGACAGGACACCCATGTGGTCATAGCCTAATGGGGCATGTGAGGGGCTGGTTGAGCCTCCAGAGGCCACTGAGCTCAGCCTTACCCCCACAGGAACCTCTCTGCGGCCTCCAGCAGTGGGGCATGGCACTGTCTTGGGGGAGCTCTGTCCTCAGGACAGTTCTCAGGGGAAAAGGCTGTTTCTTGTATTGGGCCAAAAATCTGCCTCCAAGTGGCTCCTCTCCTCCTCTCATCCCACCTCAGGCCATACTGGCCACATCTGTCCCTTTCCCTGGGATACTCCTACAGAGTGCCACTTGGGGGTCATGCTACATCCCCTGTATTCAGATCCCCTGCATGGGTCCAGGATCCAGCACCCAGGTGAGGCTGGAGCAGTGCCTAAAGCACAGGAAGGGCCATCCACGTGCTCTTCTCCCTGCCCTGGGCCTGTGGGAGCATCGTTCACTCCCAGAGGCTGGGGGAGGATGCTCCTTGAGGAAGACCCTGGAAACACCACAAAGAACAGAAAGCACTGAGCTAAAACTGGAGTTGCCAGAGGGTTCCTGGAGACCAGTAGCCCACCTTGCCAGTTATCCGGGCCTGTTTCCTTCTCTGAAAAATAGGGATAATGACAGCACCCATCTCATGGGGATTAAAGCAGGTGACACACCTATAAATCTCAGCAGTGTGCCTGGAACACAGTCTGTGCTGTTGTTATAAATCATACTTATCGTGTCTGCTCAATGCACACACAGTACTAGGCACCTCACAGAAGCAACTGAACCAACCTGAGTTCCTCTCCTAAGCCTGTCAGTGATTAGCTGCAAGCCTCGGCTACGCTACTGAACCTCTTCGAGTCCCTGTTTCTTGTCTCACCAGGCTGCTGTGAAGGTCAGAAGGGAGGATACTCCAGGACCTGACACACAGAGGGTGCCTAAGAAACGAGGCCAGAGCCTGCAGAAGAAGATTCCTGAAGCTGAGGCCAGCTGCAGGCCCACAAACATGTCCCTGGCTGTGCCACACAAAGGCATAAACCTCTCCTCTAATCAGCAAGCATGATTGTGGCAAGCTATCCTCCAAGCCCGGCCAGACACACAGCAATCAACCCCCATGCTCACAGGAGGACCTGGAGAAACCTCAGTGCCAGCAGGGAAACGTGCTGTCTGCTGAAAGCGAGGAGTGTGATGAACCTGTTCTACATCTCAGCCACTGAACCATCTTCCCTATCAGGGACTATGGGGCATTTCTGTCCCTCTAAGACACTCTTTCTCCATTAACCACTTTGGAAAACAGTAGGAAGGGAGGCTCTTGCCAACAGAAGGCTCCAGAGACACCGGACCCACCCACTTCCAGGACTGTGCCGAGCGTGTGGTCAGCCTGCTACCCAGCAGTGACACCGGCAGGTAGTCCACCTGCGATGATGCTCCTAACCACTCATCCACATGTACTAGGCACAGTTCAAGGCCAGGAACATAGCGGTAGGCGCAACAGACAAGGATCCCTGCCTTATGGAGCGCAGGGGCCTCGTGAGGAGAGACAGGCAATAAATCAATCTGCATATCAACGGCTGGTGACAAGTGCCACTGAGAAAAATACAGCAGGGCAGGAAAGCCCTCTCCAAAGGTGACATCTGAATAAATACCTGAAGGGAGGGAGGAACATCTGTAGGAAGGACACTCCAGGCAGAAGGAAGAGCAAGTCAGGGGCCTTGGGGTGGGACTGTGCCTAGAGTGAGACACAAAATGACCCAGAGTGACTGGAAGCGACTTGGGAAGGAAGCCGGGCTTCTAGGTCTTAGGAAGGACTCTGGCTTTGTTCTGAGAGACGTGGAGAGACGTTCTGACCGGGTGCTTCCTTACGTGATTGCTGTGCTCAAAAGAGATGGAGGCAAGGGGTATGTGGGAACACTCTGGACTCTGTCTGATTTTGCTGTGAACCTAAAACTGCTCTAAAAAGTACAGGTGGCTAATTAGAGGGACAGAGAGCACACAGGAGGGTAGTGAGGCAGTGCCCGCCAGTGGTCAAATCCGGCCACATTCTGCAGGCAGAGATGGCAGGACTTGCCTGTGCATGCAAAGTGCAGCGTGAGAGGAGGAGGACTACGGGTGACCACAGGCTGTTTACCTAAGCACTGGAAGGATGGGCTGGCCTTACCCACGAGAGGAAGACTCACCAAAGGCCCTAATTAAGCTTCCAGGAAAGCAGCATGGAGGCCACGCCTTAGAGACACCTACAGCTCCGTGATGCCAGGGTTGGTGGCATGGAGAGGGGGCAGAGTGAGGACTCGCTGGGGGTTCCTGACCTTCCTTCTAGCCGCAGTTCCATCCTGTGTCCAACTACACACAGACAGCAATGACTTCAAGGCCTTCCCAGGGGACAGGTCCTGGGGCTAGAGAGTGAGAAGGCCCTTTCCGATCAGCTGATAAGGGGGCTTTTGTGGTGGTGGGCTAAAACCTGGAGCTGAGGCCCTAGCACACACATCACCACCGGCATCTACCCCTCCCTGGCCTTCCAGTAGCCTAGATCTCCCACTGGGGTTCTGGCTGAATGACAGCACCCTCATGGCAACAAATCATGGGACATATGATCTTGGACAGGAGGCTGGGAGAAGGAAAGAGGTGAAGCAGGTTCTTACCCGAGCCCCTACTTTGCAGAGCCCTCCATGGGTGACCTTGGGCAGGGGAGAGCACTGGGGATGGATAGACAAACTGGGGCCACGTCATCCCGGAGACCCTTTCTAAAGAGCTTGGACTTGAACTTATGAATGGGGATAATCAGGGAATGGACTTTAGAGACCTCTCTGAGTGCTGGTGGAGGGTGGGTTTCGGGTCAATCCTGAAGACGAGAAGACCAGTCAGGAAAAGGTGATGGAGGCTGACCCCCTCAATGACGGCAGGGATGTAGGAGCTTGACTACTTGTGGGAGTGACTCTGGGATGACTGCTGTGTGATGCCCAGATTTCTGGCTTGGGGGAGGGTGATATCCCCCATTGGGATGGGCACAGAAGGGGATATGGTCAGGGAACATGGGACCAGCCTGTACTTCTCCACGATGCCTCCCTGCTGCTAATTTTCTGGTTGTTAGGAATAGAGAGGATACAACTCAGCAGGCATCCTGGCCCATGCGGCTGCCAGTGTCAAAGGGCAGCGGAGTGGCCTGGCACAGGAAGGGGACTTAGCAGCAAGTGAGGTTCTAGGCTTAGTTTTGTCACAGGCTCAGGAGACCGAGGGACCAGACGAATTATAAGTCACTTTCACTCCTGACATCCTGGGGCTCCACCAGCTAAAATCAGGATTGGGGGATTTCTGCCAATATAAATCTCTACAATCGATGTCCCGATACAGAAGGTGAGCAGAGAGGCATGGAGCACAGAACATGATTGTGGAGCGAGCCCAAGCTCTTCGGCGCAACCCAAAAGGTTCTCTAGGACCCGGCTGCTTGTCCAGTCTCAGGTCCACCAACCTCTTCACCTGACTCATTCCACTTACCCTCCAGAGGTCACCTATTTCAGGAAGACTTCCTGGACCTCACCTCTCCCAAGACTCGCCTTGATCTTAACACCCTAATTGCGTGTCCTTCCTGGCTCCCGGGGAGCCCCTTGAGGGTGGGGCTGTACCATGTGCCCCTTCCCCCATGCCTAGCCCAGTTACTGGCAACAGAACAGATGCTCAATAAGTGATTAAATGAAGAAACTTAATGAGCTGCTGTTTTGCTTTATTGGGAAAAAAATTGGTTTTCATACCAGATAAATTGGATTAAAAACTAGTAACATCCTAGTCAACACTATAATTCCCCACTGAAATAATTTATACATTTGCTGGCAAGCTTAATAATATAGCCATATATCTTAGAGAGAACAGGTGGTGATGAGTGACAGGCTTAATTAGGCAAATCATTTCACCTAAAATGCAAATATACGAACTCCAAGTGCAGTGATTCGGCAGCGTAAGAAAAAAAAATGTTAAGAACAAAAGCTGCAAACACAACTGCTCTCATTCCTTCTAATTAAGTTTCTCCTTAATCTGCAATTTAACATGGCAGTTCTTTTAATTTAGCGATTTTTTTGCAAAAGATAAAGACACAATCCCTCAAAAGAATATCTGCATTTAGAGAAAAAAAAGTGCTACCCCCGTGAGTCATTAGAATGACAGAACCTAATTAATTTCACCTATGGGCAATTAAAAATGGAAGTCGGAATCTGAAGGAGGAAAGTGAGATTTAGAGCTGGGCAGGTTGAGGCTCAGGTTGAAGCTTCTGACTTTGGTTTCGATGATGGAGACCAGATCCTGGTGGCTGATGGGAGAGAGAGCCTGGTCAGTATCTTTCCAAGAGTTCTGCCATGGTGATAGGACTCATTCCTTGAGACTCAGCTCAAGTGCCCCGCTTCTAGGAAGCTTTCCTGGCCCTCCCATCTGGATTGGTCCCCTTTCTGCTTGTATTACAGATTTTATACCAATCAGTCCTGAAGTGTGGTCACTGCTAAGAACAGAAGACAGCATCCAAGACACCTAGCTTAGTTCTATCCCTCCTACTGGCCCTGCCACGTGGGTAACAGGTGAGGAAAACAGAGGTTCAGAGGAAGGGTAGGAGGAACTCCTCCAGGGTCTCAAAGCCAAATAGCAAGGCGAGGGTCGAGCCCAGGACTGCAGGCCTGCAGGGTCAAGCTTATCCCACCCTTGGGTCTTCCTTCCCCACAACAATACCTGAGGGCTGCTGGTCTGGCAGGAGCTGGGCCTCATCTGGCCTCCCTGCTGTGCACTTCCTACTTCTAGGCCTGGAATTACTGCCCTTCTGCTCCATCTGAATGATGTCTACAAAAGGTCTGGCATAAATGCCACCTCCTCCACAAAGCTTACCCTGATCCCACCTGCAGAGAACCATCGTCTCCCTCTTGGTGGCTCCCAGCCCTCAGTACAGCTCCTGTAGTTCAGGGGGCATCCACACCACCCTTCCCAGTCAGCCTGGGTGCTGTGGGTGCTGCGCCTGGGATTTATTTTTCTTTGCCCTCTCCAGTCTTTTGTCTGCCCCTAACTCACAGAAGTTTCATGTGGAGAAGGTGCTTGGATGAGATAAATGTGTTCCTTCAGGGTGGATCTCTTTCCACTGTCCTGGAAAGAGATCCTGTCCACTATTCAGAGCTGGCCAGAAAGCAAACTCCAAAAAGCCGATGGATCTCTAAAGTATAGCTCTCCTGGGCTTGCAAACCCTTCCTGGCTCCCCAATGCCCCAGGGCAAAGGGCAAATTCATTCTGGTGCTCAAGTTCCTCTGAACTTGATGTAATAATGCATTTTCCCCTACAAAACCCCTGTGGGTTCCACACCCACCCTTAGGCTCCAGTCACAAAGGACAGGCAGTCCCCAGATCTATCATCTGCTTTTTTGTCTTCAGGGCTTTGCTTTGGCTAAGTCTACCCTCTAGAATCCCTTTATTTCACTATTTCTCTGCAAAAAACCCAGCTATTCTTCAGAGCTCAGCTCCAACGTTACCTCCTGAGGTAGGATTTGCTCTAGACCCCCAGGTAGAATTCCTTTCTCCTCCTCTGAGCTCCGAAGTCTGCATCACTGTCCTGGCACTGGCCTCTGTAACACTGAGGCATGTAGGTGTCTTCTCACAATTGGACACTTTGCAGAGATGGGGCCTTGTGCCTCAGTCTCCTTGGAGTCTCCCCATGGCTGACCTGCAGCTAGCTCCAATGAATGGCCCATGGCTGAAACTCACCCAGGGAATGGAGGAGCTGCAGTGGCTCCACTCACAGCTTAGGAATCAGGAGGACCTGGGTTTGAATCCTGTCTCTGTCATTACTGAGTGACTTACGGCATGTTTCTTAAACTTCTTTGAGCCTTAGCTGCCTCATCAGCAAACCAGGGCTGAAAATACCTGTACCGTGAAGGTAATAGATGACGTACCAAGGTCCAGGCAGGACCCCTATAAGCAAGTAACCCCAACCCACGGCCACATCTATGCTCTGAAACAATGCCTGTATCAGAAACCACCTCTTTTTCTATGGCTCCTGCTGAAATTCTGGAGTCAGAAGCCCTAAGAGGACAGGGCATTTCATTCTGTTTTGTTCAAGGCTAAATCCCCAATACCTAAAACAGTACCTGATGTACAGTGGATGCTCAACACCTGTTGAAGGAATGAACCTGCACCCTGCTCAACAGGACTATAAATCTTCCATTCATCAGCCAACAAAGGAAACTCAGGAGCTGGACTCACTCCTCAAGTGACTTTGGGAACAATTTTGAAAAATGGCTTCATCTTTCTTTTTTTTTTTTTTTTCAAGAGCCAGGGTCTCACTCTGTCACTCAGGCTGGAGTGCAGTAGCATGATCATAGCTCAATGTAACCTTGAACTCTTGGGCTCAAGCCATCCTTCTGCCTCAGCCTCCCAAGCAGTTGGGACTACAGGTGCCTGCTACCATGCTGGGCTAATTTTTTTTTTTTTTTAAGTTTGTAGAGGTGGCATCTCACTGTCTTACCCAGGCTGGTCTTGAACTCCTGGCCTCAAGTGATCGTCCTACCTCAGTCTACCCAAACGCTGGGATTACAGGAAGGAGCCACCACGCCTGGCCTAGCTTACTCTTTATTTAGTGATTCCTGCTCATGGGCAGGCACCATGGAGGACTTAAAGTCTGTGTTCTTCTCTAGTCATTGTGGCAAACCTATGAGGTCAGTGCTATTACTGTTCATGTTTTTACAAGTGAGGCCTGGTATGGTCAGGTAACTTGCCCAGGGCAATAGGAACAGGTTGCTATGACAGGCAGTGGGTCCTAGCGCTAGCCCTTGAGCCCTCTGCTTTGGGACTGCAGCCCTGGGCAGCCTCCCCCACCCAGGAGTGCCTTTCCTGGCAGAGGTGCAGTGAGATAAGAGTTGACAGTCTGCCACACATCCTCTTGTCCTCACCACTGACCAAGGGGGTGGGCAGTGGCTCCCGAGGATAGGGGGTCATTCAAAGAGAACTGGAATGGAGCAACAGGACCCAGAGGAGACTGGTATGGTTCTCCAAGTTCTGACTGTCTGGCTGCTTCTTTCTGGCCTGAAGTCTATGACCCTCTCAGTTCTCCAGTATAAGATGAAGTTTCCTTTAAGCAGAGGCAATAAAGGTTGGAACGATGAAAAACAAGGCACCGTGTGTAGACTGACTTGCAAGGAGCTCTCAACTGCCACAAGCTTCTTAGCCCCTCTGCGGATGAGCTAGAATGCACATGGGCCACATTTGTAAACCATATGTGACTGACAGGAGGGGCTTGAAGGCTATTCTGGCCCTGGTGTTGGTTCACAAATGTTCTAGTACTCTATAAAAACAAAGTACAGAGGCAGAGTCAAGGTGTCCAGGGCCTTGCACACAGTCCCTGGCAGGGGTTCCTGCATAGCACCGACAGCTAGGCTGGGACTCCAGGGTGCTGGTGAAGGGGAAAGGTGGGTGAGAGTGGGGAGAGCTTGGGGTGGAGAGCACAGAAGGGGCTGCTGCCCAGGGAGCTGTGCGACCCCAGGAGGGGGCAAGGAGGGGAGATTATGCATTGGTATGGGAGGTGGGGTGGACTACATGACCCCCGGAGTCTATGAAAATGCCATCAACTTTCACAACAATGCACTAACACCTGTAGATGACTGAAACTCTGTTTGCATGACAGTGGGCCTCTGCTGTTTCAGCCTTCCAAACAATGTATTGTATCATCTCATCTGACCCTCACCAACACACAGCAAAACAAGTATTAGAATTCCTAAACAAGTATGAGAACTCCCATTTTATAGATGACATAACCGAGGCCCAGAAAGGTGAGGCCCCTTCTTCCCTCCAGTTCAAGAGTGAGTTTCGCTCACCCACCTACCCCACCTGCCCAGTGAGTGTAGGTTCCTTCCAGATAGCTGTAGGACGAGTGGCTCAGCAAATGTTTGATTTGTATTTCCAGGATCACCAACAAGAGGCCTCTGTGTTCGCCTGGAAGACACACACAGACCTCAGGGCATTGTGCTGCCACTCATGATGGGAGGTGCTTGAGAACAGAGGTCTTCATTGTGAAGGGAGGCAGCCAGCAACTCACCACAAAGCAGGCAAGCGGGAAGGCTGTGAGGCAGGTGCCAGGATGCTGCCTGGGTTCCAGGAATGCTGTACACACATGTCCAAGCCTGGGATGGGGACAGCAGGCCTGGCAGAAGGGGTGTGCCTTTGTCCTCTTATTTGTGACATCCCCAGAGGAAAAATGAATGCTATTACTGGGAGCAAGGACCCCACCCTAAGATCTGCTGCTTGGCTACAGGAAATCTAAAGATAAAGCCCAATGAAGATGATGAAATAACCCGAATGCAGAGGCCTCTATGGCTGCCAAAGCAAGCCATATTTATTGTCATAACTCATTATGCAGATGGGAAATGGAGGGCTGGAAAAAGGACTGACTCACCCAGAGTCAACAGCTAGACGTGAGCTTGGACTTGAGTCCAGGTCTCCTGAATCCTGGAGGCCCCTAACAAGTTTAGCACAAACCCTGTGTGCAGTGCAATACAGTCTCAAAAACAACCACAGTAACCACAGTGATACAACTATGAGTACTCACTGTGCCCCAAACTCTCAGTGCATACTACCACCCCCACTGTACAGATGAGGAAACAGAGACAACTTGGCCCAGGTCATCCCACCAACAAGTGACAGCACAGGACTTTAAATCCAGATACCCCTCGCCCCGGCGCCTGAAGTTCCTTCCTGAGTTCTGGGCCAGGCCCAACTGTCAAACATACCTGGAACCTACACACGTCTGATACAGTATGTCTCCTGACACTTTCACCTGCAGACACCCACAGACACTTACACAGAATCCTAGAGCCTGGGAAAGTGACTTTTTCCCCATCCACAAGCCCAAAGACCTGCAAGGAGCAGGCTGGGCATTTGTGGAAATGAGTCTCCCTGTCCATAAGACCCAAAGCCCCAGTCCCACTGTGTATGTTTCTCTGCTGCCCATCGTGGATGGCTGTGAGGGAGGCCAGGACAGATGGGGAGTGGTGGTCGGGGGACAGGCCAGGTACTGGCCACAAACATGGCTTGCCAGGGCTGCCTGCACCCGACCAGCACACCAGTCTCCAGGTCCACAATGTGGCATTTGGATTCACAGCCAATCCTCAGACAGGCAGGGACATGCTGTCCACTTCTCCCTGGGAGTTGAGGCCAGAGGTGGCAGCCACAGCAGTCAATGGCTACTCAGAAATGCCTTCCCACTGCCTCACATAGCGAGGAGACAGGCATACAGCATACAAGAGAGACATGAAAACACACCGTCTGTGTGTGGGCAGGCCATGAGATTTACTGGTATTCTACCGCTCCTAAGAGAACACGGGGTTGGTTTTCCTGAGACCTGATTTACTCAAATATCTTTTTTTTTTGAGACAGAGTCTCACTCTGTTGCCCTGGCTGGAGTGAGTGGCACGATCTCGACTCACTGCAACCTCCACCTCCGGGGTTCAAGCGATTCTCCTGCCTCAGCCTCCCAAGTAGCTGGGATTATAGGCACCTGCCACCACGTCTTGCTAATTTTTTATTTTGGGGCCGGGGTATCCGGATTTAAAGTCCTGTGCTGCCACTTGCTAGTGGGATGACCTGGGCCAAGTTGTCTCTGTTTCCTCATCTGTACACTGGGGGTGATACTATGCACTGAGAGTTGGGGGCACAGTGAGTACTCATAGTTGTATCACTGTGGTTACTGTGGTTGTTTTTGAGACTGTATTGCACTGCACACAGGGTTTATGCTGAACTTGTTAGGGGCCTCCGGGATTCAGGAGGCCTGGATTCAAGTAGAGACCTGGATTCAAGTGGAGACAGGGTTTCACCACATTGGCCAGGCTGGTCTTGAACTCCTGACCTCAGGTGATCCACCTGCCTCAGCCTCCCAAAGTGCTGGGATTACAGGCATGAGCTACTGCATCTGGCCTGATTTACTCAAATATCTGAGGGCTCACTGGCACAGATCACAGGTGTGCACAAGACAGGCAGGGTCTCCGACCTCAGGGAATTTAAAAATCTCCATCCACATGAAGATCTCTAAGCTGCCAAACAGAAGAGCAAAGGTCTTCTATCAACTCTTTGGTTTTTTTCCACTGAGGAGACAAAGGCACTGGGAGGAATATTTCTATCAATGTAATTAGCAGATGAAACAAAGCTATTAAACATTGATGTTTTTCTTCTCTCCTTTTTTTTTTAGTTTACTAAATGAATTTATTCATACATCAAATAGAAAAACCAACTGGAAAAACCTGTCCCTCAGTAACACATTAGCCAAAGGAAGCAAGTGATCCCAGTTCTCTCACTGAAACCCCCCTTTCCTGGGCAGACCTGCTGTTCACACGTGTTAAACATTAATTACAACTGTTACTCATTACATAGCAAAAAGCATTTGGTACAAACACAATTGTTAATTTCCTCATAGGCTCAAGGCATTCTGGGAAGCTATACAGGAGACAGGAAGCATCATGGGAGCCTAAGGGGAGCCAGTTTGGAAGAGACAGCATTCTCCTGGCTAGGGCAGGTGGTGGCGGCCGGGTTTAAGATTCTCCACGGGACCCTCTGCAGATGCTGGGGCCCTGTTTATTCTGAGCACATGAAGATGAGTCACATAGTCTGGTGGGAATAGCAAGTGTGGAGCAGTGTCCTACATACACAATGGTGGCGTTAAACCAGTTTCAGAGTGACTGTGTTTGTGGGGGACGGTGACAAGTCATGAGGGCAACATGGTATGGGTGCAATTGCTTCTGCCTTGTACCGGTGTGCAAGGGAATGTCCAGCCTGACCCCAGCCACACACAGGATATCAACACAGCAGTGGGGAGAACAAGCTCTGCAGTCAGACTGGCCCAAGTTCACAGCTGTGTGACTGTGGACAAGCTGCTCACACTCTCTGAGCTTCAGTACCGTCATCTGAGTGACGACAATGAAGTGACCCCTACCTTGCAAGGCTCTGTAGGGTTAACCCACGCTGGAATTACAATTATTGCTCAATAAATGTTAATTTCCTGTCCCTGGTTCCTCCTCATCCTTCCTTACCTTAATGGGATTATTTTAAATTAGCTAGTTGAGCTGGCTCTGAGATGATTCACAGTTGTTTAGGAAATAGACATACCTGGGGCCTTACTTTCCCTTTTAGCCTCACTTGATGAGGCTCTGAAGGTGTCAAAACTCAAGAGGGAGGCTGCCTAAGGGGTGACACCATAGCGTAAGCACCCCACAGGCTGACAGTGTCTAGTGTGCATCTAGTTATTTCAGAATAAACCAGTGTACTCCAGGGTATAGTAGGAGCACAGAGGGGAAGGAACTGGTTGTGCCAGGGAAGGCTTCCTTCCTGGAGGAGGTGATCTCCCCTCCCTAACTCTAACCCAACTCCACACCTAATACAAAGCGTATACTCTATACACTCTATGTTCTCGAAGTGGAGTCCCCAGATGGCAGCATCAGCATTACCTGGGAACTTGTTGGAAATGCAAATTCCAATGCCTCACCCCGGATCTACTGAATCAGGAACCCTGGGGGTGGAACCCCAGCAATCTGTATAACATTTCCTCCAGGTGATTCTGAAGCCTGCAAGTTTAAGACTCACTGCTCCAGGCAAAAAAGAAATCCACAGACATGTCAGACCTAGAAGAGGGAAGGCGCAGATCGGAGGAAGGCCCCGGGGACCCTCTCCCACCCAGGCGGACCAGTGGCCTAATCCTCGGAGGGATTGAGTAAAGAATGGAAGAACCAGGGGACTCGTTAGAACTGTTGCTGGATTGAGATATGGGGTTTCCTGAAGAAGTGCTGCTTTCCACACCATCCCTGCTTCCCACTGCCAAGCATTACTGGGAATGAGCTTTGGCAACAGGTCCTCTGTGGCCACTAAGTATTTCTTTATGCACCATGGTTTCTATGTTAAATTGAATTTTATGTAATATAGCAAGCCCTCTCTGAACACCAAAACCAATTCTTACATGCATGATCGTTTAGGGCTTACCTTGTCTTTCCGTTCAGATCTTTTGTTTTTATTTAATCATCACAGAGATCCAATGTGAGAAGTTGTGACCATCCCCATTTTACAGATAAGTAAACTAGGGTTCAAGGAGACTGAACAGTCTGTCTCAGGTCCTGAAGCAGTGAAGGGTGGGGCTGGCATGTGAACTTGGGACTGTCTGACTCCTCCCATTGCCCTGTGGGTCCCAACATGTCCTAAACTTCTAAAATCTGCCAAGGAGCTAGCAGGGAAGACAGATAAGTACCCAAAATAAGTATGCTGAGCACTATTTGAGTCATGTGTCTTTTATCTTTGCTGGAAGGCAGACCTGACTGAGCCCAGGACACTGCCTGAAGAGTAACTTTCATGGAGACAAAGCTTCAGAGGGTGAGTCGAAATGAGATGACTTAGTTTCTCAAGAAGGTCTGGGGGGTGCCCTTCGCACACCCTCCTGTCATCTGGCTCCTCCATCAAGCTCAAGGGCTGCAGTTACTTATTTCTCAGACACAAGAGCAAATTATGAAAGATATAGCCATTTACCCACTGGGTTAAAAGGAAATGCTGGTCATTCCTCTGTGTATGGCCTGACTGGCTCTGCCATGAGGTCTCCAGCTGTTCCCTTCTCCACTCTGAGCCTTAGTTTCCCCAGAAGGACAGGGAGAGTGGGACTCTATGGTATGTGGGCCCCTCTCTGTGCTGAGTGGTGGCAGGACATGACCAACCCATGGGATGGTGCTGGTTCCCCCGCAATGAAGGCATGAACCTCCAGAACCCAGTCCCTTACAGAAACCCTGGCTGGAACCATTTCAGGTGGGAAGCTACCACCTAGTAACATATCCTGGTGTAGATGTGGCAGAAATTAATGCAAGTGAGATGAAGGGCATGCGATACTTCTTGAGGGCTGTGGGAGGATGAGAGCTCCAATCATATTTCCTGCAGCACCTTGGGTAGTACCAGGGAGGCCAGACATTTGACTGGGTTAGGGCAGGGGCTCTGGAGTTGGAGCTGACAGGTTCAAAGTCCGGCTCTGCTGCTGACCAGCCATGGGCTGGGCCCCTGGCCAAGTTATTTCTTCTCATGGGACCTTAGCTTCCTTATCTGTACAAGGAGGAAACTAACCTCCCAGAGAGTGATTGTGAGGACTGAATGAGACAATGCACACAGAAAGTGCTAAGTGCTAGCAACGATGCCAGTACTTTCCTGATGTGATACCCATCAAGTCTCAGCAAGACCCTTCTGAAGTGGGAACTACTGGTCTCACTTCCCAGGTGGGGAAACTGAGACTCCCAGGACACGTTCATTCCCAGTCCTCACACTGGTCCTTCAGAGGTGTGAAGACACCAAATCCATGCCACCTCCACCAGAGTCTGCTTCTACAGGCTATCCGTTCCAGCTCCTTGGTCCCTGCCTATGGGCCCCTCCCTACATGGCCACTTTCTGCTTGGGTTCCATTTGTCCATCTTGCAATCTGTGCCACAAAGGCCGGCAACCAGGTAGACCTGCCACACCAATCTGCACCACCCCCAGACACCATGACATCATCCAAGGCTCCTTGTCCCTTTCCCGACATTGGGCAGGAGATGTCACATAGGCCTCATGTGGGCTCGAGTTGCATCTGGCGGGGGTGGGTTGGGGACAGAGCAAGAAGGCCATTTCTAGACCCACCTGCCAGCCTTGCAATTTGTTGGTTGCTGTAAAGACTCCCGGGATGATTCAAAGTGGGCCAGGAATAGAGTGTAGCCTGCTCTGGAAGGCAGGCGTCTCTGCCGGGTGGGAGGGGGGCTGACAGCCTGATGGAAGCCACACCACTTCTCTGTGGAGGCAGAGCTGCAGCCAGTAGCCGGTGGTGGAACCTGACTGGGCATTGTCCTGGGGATTGGGATCTGACAGTGGGAGTGGGGGTCTGGTGAGGCCAGTCAGCTTCCTGGAGAAGAGCAGGTAATGAACACCCAGGCTTTGCTCTTTGGACAGCTCCAAGTATTTCTCACCAATAACTCTCCGAATCCTTAATAAAATTCCATGTCGGCCATTCTCAGAGAAGGGGAAACTTTCATTCCTAAGAAGTTGGGGCCACCTCACACACTCTAAGAGCTGTTTTCGTGACAACTGGGAAGTGGTAACTGAGCCTTCCCTGGTGGCAGCCCCAGCCTGATGAGATGGGAAGGAAGGCGCTGACTTCCAGAAACACTGCCCAAGAAGGGCGCTCCGGTGGAGAATGCTGAGGCAGTGCCTGAGAGGCGCCTCTTTTCATGAATGCAGTTTGGGACAGTGCTTTGAAAGCTGCAAGGAACTTTTGCTTCATAGATGGATGGAGATAATTCAGCCATCTTCCCCTCTCCCCATCTCTGATCAACATGCTGGGGTTCTGATGGAATGAAGCCTGGATGCATCCCCAGAGCTGGTTGCAGACTGACCTCCCAAGACACACCCTCTGTCAGAGCCCTGCCTTGCTCAAGCTTCTGCTTGCAAATCCCCAGTGATGGGAAGCTCATTACACACATTCAGGTCTAACCAAAATTCTTACCCTTCACCTGGGCCCTAAATCCCTCTGACTCCCACTTGGCAGGCCCAGGTCTGTCCCTTAAGGGTCCCCCACACTCTCCACCCTTTGGAAATTTGAAAGCACTGACCCCGTTCCCAGTCCAAGTTTAATCCAGGCCAAATGTGCACAATCAGCGAATATAAGGGGTGAAAGGAGAGGGTAATGATTTTGGCCAGCCAATTCCATCCCATACAGCTCTTCCTCCAGCTACGGATCCTGCATCCCAGGCTCCAAAGACTCAGTGCAGAGAGCTCCCAAAAGTCAAGAAAAAACTGCACAGGGCATTTCCAACAGGTACTATGCTATGGATGGGGCCCAGCTAAGCTGCCTTACTCACTGACCACACCAACGACTCACTCAAGTGTGAGTGCATACACTTGCACACACACCCACACACATGCAGGTGGACATACACTCTCACAGGCACACACAACACTGACTCAGGTGGGGGTCCTTGCCGTCATTCCCAGGCAGCTGCACTTCTGGTCTTACCCATGGGGCTGTGGCAACACATCAGCAATCTAACCGAGCTACTTCAATTCGTCCTCGTCACCTGAGAGATGGCCCACCCACCTCTCCACTTTCCCTCCAGCGACAGGAAACAGTGAGGATGCTTCTCGCCTGCCAATGAAGCACCTAATGGACTCTGTCCACAGACATGGGGAGAGAAGGCTGGTGCCCATAGGACCCCCCCAGCCCCTGAGTGAGATGGTCTCCTCCTTCTATGCCCCAGGAGGCAGAACTGAGCCAAAAGCTGCTTGGTAAAAGCACAGCCAGCACCCACCCTGGAGCAGGACCCACAGAGGCCAGTGACTGGATGAGACACAGACCTGGATGCGATTCTGTGTCTATCTCCTATCAACAGCCCAATAACTCAGACTGACCATGACACCTGAGATGGCAACTCTACCACACAAAACCCAGGCCAAAACGGATGCTTGTGGGCTCAGAAACTCATTCTGAGACAGTTCCAGCTGAGAACTTATGATCCTTTGTGAACACCTAAATGTACAGGAGTTCTAAAACCACCTTTGGGCAGAAGTGGGCAAGTTCTGGCCTGAGAGTTTTCAAAGATGATGTCCAATAGAGGAACTGCTTTTCACTTTCACAAATCACCTGGGATCTTGTTACAACAGATTCTGACTTACAGGCCTGGGATGGGACTTGAGACCCTGCATTTCTAATGAGCTCCAGTGAGGCCAATGCTGCTGGTTCAGGGACTACACTTTGAGTATCAAGATGCCAGGCTAGACTAGACCGTCAGAGGCAAGGGCAGCCCCTGAGAAGCCCACAGGCGGTCAGTCCAGGGGAGGGTGAGACCCCACACCGGCCTGTGGTGCTACATTATAATGTGGGCCCTGGGTGTCTGGGAAAGTTGCCACCTGAGCCTTTTTAGCCCTTTAATCAAACTTGTGTTTGCAAAGAGTAAGCTCTTAGATGGCCCCAGTTCCTCCCATGCCCAGAGAAGCATAGCCCCTGATCAGCCATGCCCAGGGCACAGGCCTTGGATTCCTTTGGTTCAAGGAATTAGAGGAGGCTGTAAAATGACAGGAGACGCCTGGGGCAACTCAGGACCCCCAATTATAGGATGACTCTTATCTTTGGCTATCAGTCAGGAGCTGGGGCTCCAGAAAGGTGATGGGACAGGTTGTTCTTGAGGACCTCACAGCCTGGCAGGCGAGACCAAAACAGAACTAACCCTGATGTGGTGTGAGAAATATTCCCCCAGTGATGTATGCAGGAAACTTGGCAGACCCATAGGGGCAGCAGGAAGCCTGTGGGGTGCATGGCTGTGTACCAGGGAGGGCTTGGAGAGATGATAATATTTAAGCTGGACCTCAAAGGAGGCATAGGATTGTTCCAGATAAGACAGGCAGGGAAGGGCATTTTAGCTAGAAAAAAGGGATTTGCTCAGTGCATGCTATATTCAAGGAACTGTGAGTAATCTATGTTGGAATGGCTAGCACAGCAATTAAGGGGCCTGGGATAAGGGCAGGGTAGAGGCCTCACTGTTTGGGGTTAGAAAGGGAGAAAGGGTCTAGGGTCTAGTTATATATGAAAAAAGAGGAGATTTAAGGCAAAATAAATTTTAAACAAGTTAAAAATAAAAAGTTTCCCTTTATGACTGTCAGTGTGGTAGGAATTAAATGTCACTCACTGTCTCTCTTTTTACATGCCTAAACTCTCAGATACCTAAACATTGTTTGGCATTTGGCTTTTCATCTCTTAACAACAGACATAAGCATTTCTCTAGGTTGTTATGAACTCTTGCTAAACATCACCTTTTAGAGGCTGCACAATATTCCAATATTCCACCACACAGACGTACAGAAATCCGGCCCCCATTGCTGGACATTTGGGTTGCTCTCAATTTTCCGTGATTATAAACAATGCCTTTTCTGATTTTTTTCTGTTTTTCATTTTTATTTTTTGCTCTTGTTGCCCAGGCTAGAGTGCGATGGTGCAATCTCGGCTCACCGCAACCTCTGCCTCCCAGGTTCAAGCGATTCTCCCACCTCAGCCTCCCGAGTAGCTGAGATTACAGGCATGTGCCACCACGCCCAGCTAATTTTGTATTTTAGTAGAGACGGGTTTTCTGCATGTTGGTCGGCTGGTCTTGAACTCCCAACCTCAAGTGATTCACCCACCTCGGCCTCCCAAAGTGCCAGGATTACAGGCGTGAGCCACTGCGCCCGGCCTTATGAATTTTTTTTATCATAACTTTGGCATAGATTTTGAGGAGTGGGATTAGAATAAAAAGGTGTGAGCTTAGGTTTATGATTTATGATGCACATGCCCAAGATCACTTTTCAAAAGGGCTGTGGGAGAGGAGTTCTAGAAATGTGACAGATACCCAGATTCTAGAAAAACCAGCCTCTGAGTAGGGAGGAAGGGGACACCCAAGTCACTCAAAGGGCTCTTGGCCAGGGGAAGGTCATCTGGGAGGGGCTGAGCTGTGCCCATCACCTGTGCTCTGTGAGCAGGTGCACGCTGAAGCTGGAATAGAAGACACAGCAGCCCTGTGAGCCCTGCAGGCCTAGCTCAGCTCGCAGCACTGGGTGGGCTCACCGGGCCGGCTCAGGGCCAACAGAAGCTGCTGTGCACACTGGTTTCCTCTTACTTTCTAAGAGAGTTCCTTCTATAAACTGAAATCAGGCCAGGCGTGGTGGTTCACACCCGTAATCCCAGCACTTTGGGAGGCCGAGGTGGGCGGATCACATGAGGTCAGGAGTTTCAGACCAGCCTGGCCAACATAGTGAAACCCCGTCTCTACTAAAAATACAAAAAATTAGCTGGGCAATGTAGCGGGCACCCGTAATCCCAGCTACTCGAGAGGCTGAGGCAGGAGAATCACTTGAACCTGGGAGGTGGAGGTTGCGGTGAGCCGAGATCGTGCCATTGTGCTCCAGCCTGGGCAACAAGAGCGAAACTCCGTCTCAAAAAATAAAAAAACTGAAAACTAAACTCTCGGTTTCAGTGAGCTACGGCATTATCAATAAATAGCACCATGACAGAGCCAGACAATGACAGCATCTGAGCCGTCTCTGAAAAGTGCAGAGGCTGGAACACTGAGACCCTGGAAGCCAGGCCCAGAATTTCTCCTTGGCCTGGTTTCCCTTCCCTCACCTCTCCCTTTCCTCTGCAGCCTACATCTTTGAGGGTACTGAGAAAGAAGACCACCCAATTAGATTATTAAACAGTCCTGGAGTTTGTCCTGAGTGCAGGCGGGGACCAAGGTGAGTGCTGAGCACGGCTCAGCAGCTGCCTCCTGAGCAGCGTCAGGGCTCCTTACCTGCCAGGGCTGGGATGGTGACTCGGTTCCACTCCCAAGGTTGGTCGTACTCATCAGCGGGCCTGTCATCATCCTGGGGCAGCTTGCTCTCCCGCAGTCGGGGGCTGACTGTGCTCTCCGAGTCCGAGTCAACACTTTGGCCTTCAGGTTCGTAAGGGGTGTCATATAACTGGATACCTTTATGTTGGGACCGGACGCTTTCCTGCCTCTGAAATTCTGCAGGCAAAAAGGAAGGAAGCAGAGATTAAATGGAAGTGCGGTATGCACTTCCTCACCTGGATTCCCACCCAAACACCACAAACTCAGAGCTGCCAGTGGGGTGGTGAGGGTGTCAGAGAGACAGACTTCTGTCTGGGTTTTACCTACCCCACCAACCCCCAATGCCGTGTCTCTGCTCTTCCTGGGCCAGGCTTGCTCACAAGGCTCACAGGCTGGCAGACCAAATGACAGCCCTGCCTCCATCCACTCAAGAATCTCAGTCTTAAGAGGCAGAGCCCAGATGTGAACATGATGTTCCAGGTGTGTCCTGATGTCCACCCAGAACATGCAGAGCTTCTGACTCCTTGCTTCATGGGCAGGCTGGGGTCTTTCCCTCTAGGGCAGTTCCTTGCCCTCTTTGGACTTTCAGTCTTCATCTGTACGAGGAAAAGACTAGGCCATGCAGTTCCCACAAGC
Organism: Colobus angolensis palliatus; assembly: GCF_000951035.1. Lineage (NCBI taxonomy): Eukaryota > Metazoa > Chordata > Mammalia > Primates > Cercopithecidae > Colobus > Colobus angolensis. The sequence goes on from NW_012114944.1 coordinate 2,330,716, forward strand.
ATCCAGTTTCCACCTGCTCACACATTCATTTAAAAGAACCAGCAAGAGCCTCCCCAACGAGACCAGAGGCCACTTTTCTCCCCTGCAAAAGCTGAGTGACCCCTTCCCTTTATTTCTACCTCCCTCAGAACATCTTCTACATACATAGACTGAATTCATTTAGGGATTTGAGAGGGTGTCCAGCTTCACTTCTGAATAAAGAAAGAAAGCTCTTAATCTTCTAGAGAAGATGCTAAGGCCTGGCACTGGTGTGGGCTGAGGGGTGACTGCCTGTCTAGATGAGGTCCCAGAAAGGAGGTGTTCATTTTGGCTGCTGCTCAGTCCTGGGAGGCCAGTGGTAGTTGGAAGGATGGATGCTAGGATACTAAAATCAGGCACTTCCCGGTCAAACAGGGAAATTTGACCTGCTGTTTGATCATGGATACTATGTGCATGGCCCGAGCGGGGAATGTGGGGAAGGTTTACCATGGAGGTTGGTTTCAGGAACCCCACTGTTCCCAGCAGACACAACATGTGCCTAAATCACCATCATGCTTGGTGGCAAAGGGGGCTCAGTGCAGGACCTGGGAGTGGCAGGGCAGGAGGGAAGGGAGATGGCATTTGAGCTGTCAGCTCTGACAACTGGAAACAGGAGAGGGGCAGCTTCCTGGTGGTAGGACCAGGACAAGCCAATGCAATGAGGCTGGAAAGAACGTGCTTGCTGCCTACTTTATTTTTTATTGTGGTAAAATACATATAATAACATTGAGCACTTGATTGTATTTTATTTTATTTTTTTAGATGGAGTCTCACTCTGTTACCCAGGCTGAAGTGCAGTGGTACAATCTCAGCTCACTGCAAACTCTGTCTCCCGGGTTTACACGATTCTTGTGTCTTAGCCTCCCAAATAGCTAGGAGCACAAATGTGCACCACCATACCTGGCTAATTTTTGTATTTTTAGTGGAGATGGGGTTTTGCCATGTTGGCCAGGCTGGCCTCGAACTCCTGACCTCATGTGATCTGCCTACCTCCACCTCCCAAAGTGCTGGGATTACAGGTGTGAGCCACCACACCCAGCCAACATGACCATTTGAGCCATGATTAATGTACAATTCAGTGACATTAGGTACATTCACACTGTTGGTAACCTTTGGTACCATCCATCTCTAGAACGTTTTCATCTTCCCAAACTGAAACCCTGTACCCATTAAACACTAACTCCCCATTATCCCTCCCCAGCCTCCACAATTACCCTTCTACTTTCTGTCTCCATGAATCTGATCCGTCTAGGCACATCCTGAACAACGTGGAATCATTCAGTTTCATAATGTTTTCAAGGTTCTTCCATGTTGTAGCATGTGTATGACTTTCCTTTTTCAGGCTAATATTCCATCATTATGTATATTCACTGTCCATGTTGGCTAGAGCACCAGGTCCAAGGAGGTGAGGGAGTAGACGTGAGGCTTGATGCAAAAGGGGTGAGGACTATAAGTGAGCTATTTCAATGCTCTCTTGAGGCCTTCCCGAAATCAGAATTCTGATGGCATAAAGATATGGCAGAAGCCACGGGAGTTATGCTCCTTGAAGAGCAGCTGATAAAACACACACAAATGACATTAGCCCTTCTGAGAAAGAGAGCTGCTTTCAGGCTGGGCTTTATGATCCAGGTTGGCTCATGTGGACACACGCCCTGATGAAACAGAAGCTAAGGATGCTGTGCCTGTGATCGTTAGTATTTACATGAATTTATGCTAGTATTTCTCAAACTTTATTTAGCCATGTGACTTCACGACTTGGGCCTTTTCTGCCTACCAGTTGGGTGGTTACTTACCATTTTTATTTATCTTGCCTCACTTTTTAGATAAAATAACTCATTTAAAAAAGAGAATTTGGATCACCATCCCATAAGCCATCATTCTTTGCCAAAAATAGATACTAAGCAGAATGAATGAGAACCAACAATGCCTGCTGGGAAGTTGAGCGTGGGGCTTGCTTTCTCTGTTGAGAGGGGAGATTTGCAAGTGTTGGAGAGCCACTGGGAAATGCAATCAGCAAACAGACACTTTCTCTGGCAAATATGAATAATGTTCTCTCTCCAGAAAGAGACAGAATAAAAAGGGAAAAAATCTTCTCACTATGTAGTTCTCAGGACACCTAATACCACATCGATGAGAAGGTGTCCCATATTTTGGTAAACATAGGTTTTGTTGGGTCCCATGAGTAAACTGGGATCATTTATTAATTTTGAGGATGATGCTTCCTTTTTTTTTTTTTTTTCACAGAGGGAGGAACAGGAAAAGAGAAGGGAAAAGCTATAGAGTGGTAGGACTTTGTCACTTTAAGGTGAAGACCAACTGTTAAGCACGGTGGACAACTTCATAAATCACTAAATCTACCAAACTATCTAATCTGCTACTTATTGCTTTGTAGGGTCCTCATCGCCTGGATTCGTCTTCCTCAGTTCTGAGGAGTGAAGTCTAGCTTCCTGCCTGCAGAATTCTGGGGGCTGAGGATACGGCAGCGGAGAAGGCACTGATCTGGGAAAACCACCTTCCTCTTCACCCTCCTTCACAAAAGCAGGACCAGCAACCACTCCCATGTACACAGTTGATGAAGCACTTTTCATGCAATTCACCATTTAATCTAAAGGAACCACAAACAATTCACAGATGTACTTCCCGTTGGGCCCCTGATAAGCAGGAGTGCTTTTGTTCACTCTCACGCCAAAGAGATACTCAGTGAATGTGGTGGGATAAATGAAAGAGAACTGGCAGCCAGAAACCACTGTTTACCCCCAAATTCCAGATACTTTATGAAAGTCCCTGACAGCAGTGATAAAGGATCTGGGACAGTATGCCAAATGCATACAGTTTAGTGTTACACAATATGCAGAAGAGACGGATATTCTACATAAACACCAGCCTTAAAGGGAAACATGTGCAGTGAACAGATTAGCTATTAAATCAGAGCACTTGTACATACACTCTCATGCAGGATTTATTGTTCCAGAAGCATCTGCACCTTACCAAAGCTGCGCTAGTAATGGCATGCAGTTAGGGCAGGGGATGTTAAAACGGTAATCATTAAAACAAGCCTCCCCCGCTATATTACATGGCGAATTCAAATTTTCATTAAGGCCTAGACAATAGGGAACAGTTAAGTAAATTATGGCCTGTTAACTGGATGGAATATTAAGCAGCCATTAAAATGATAAATCTGAAGATTATGTAGCGACATGGAAAACCGTGCATGAAATTATGCTAAGCTAAAAAGTAAAATGCAAGATTGTTTATGTGTGGAGGGTAAAGCATAACGCCGGCTTTTTAAACAAGTCTCAATGGGAGTAGGGCCCCACAGGGAATTCTGCTCCTTGCCTGGGCATTGGTAAATACCGACATCACACATTTGGCCTATAATATCTACACTGTGATGACAGCAATGTTGTAAGTACAGACATCCACAACACCAAGGGCTGTAAAACCCAATACAGGAAGGTAAACAGCTACTGTGTAGAGGAGAAGGGATTATCGCATAATTAGTTTTGAAAGTTGTTTTAAATAATGAATAAAGACACTAGAGCAGAAAAAATGTGATTAAGATGAGAAGCACACGAAAGTAAATAGGATTTTAAGCCCCATGAGAGTAAATATGATTTTAAGCAGGTTGGGCTTCCAGGAGCTGTGTGTGTTTAGGAAGCAGCTGCCTTTCCCTGAGAAAATGCCCATTTGGGAGCATCTTCTCTCCTGGGAGAGGTTCACCAACAGCCCCAGGACATCGAAGGCCCTTGTGCCAGGCCAGCTCGCCAGATGTTGCTGCCTCCTGCCTAACTACCAGGCCCGTCCTCCTTATTAGCTGGGCCAATCCACGAGGGTCCAGAGACCGATCTCACAGGGGAGTCTGTGACTGTATGTTTTAAGTCACAAGTTATCTGGACATCACCATCTACACATTCATGCAAAATGGCCTTTAATATTAGGTAGCAGGCTGTAGCTTCGTGCCTCTTAGGCAGAGAGCAGAAACAGTAACAGGGTGGGGGTTTCTGTTGACCTCTGGAGCAGAAAGGTTTGCAAGTAGAACTACATACACAGAAAGAACAGAAGAATAAAGCACTTTCTTTAGAATCAGAGAACATTAGAACTGAAAGGGACCCTAAGAATTTGCCTGGGCCCGTTCACTAGGAGAGCTAGGCGGGTGTGCTGTCCACAGATTGTGGCCATGGTGGGGTCTGCCCATGTGAATGTGGAGGAGGTTAAGGGCTGGGGAAAGAGAGCAGACGATAATCCTGAGAGGATGTAGTGGGGGTTTAAAAGATTGTCCAGTCCACAAGCAACAAGCTATACTTTGCTCCAGTATTCACTAACTTTGTGCCTCCCTGGAAAAAAAAAAAAAAAACTCACCAAAGTTGGGTGCAGTGGTTCATGCCTGTAACCCCAGCACTTTGGAAGGCCAAGGTGGGCAGATCGCTTGAGGTCAAGTGTCCGAGACCAGTCTGGCCAACATGGTGAAACCCCATCTCTACTAATAATACAAAAATTAGCCGGGCATGGTGGTAGGCACCTGTAAAAGTTTTTGGTTTTCCAATGCATACAAAAGTTATATTTATATTATACTGTAATATATTAAATGTGCAATACCACTGCCTTAAAAAAATGTAGTACTTTAATTTAAAAAATACTTTATTGCCAAAAACTGTTTACAATCATCTGGGCCTTCAGCGAGTCATCCTTTTGCTGGTGGAGGGTCTTGCTTTAATGTTGATGGTTGCTGACTGATCAGGGTGGTAGTTCCTGAAGGCCGAGGTGGTTGTGGAAATTCCTTTTTTTAATGCCCCTCCCCGCAACTGGGGAAATTTCTTAAAATGAGACAATAAAATTTGCTGCACAGATTGACTCTTCCTTTCACGAAAGATTTCTCTGTAGGGAAATGCTGTTTTGTAACATTTTACAAACAGCAGAACTTCTTTCAGAATTGGAGTCAATCTTTTCAAACTCTGCTGCTGTTTTATCAACTAAGTTTATGTACTATTCTAAATCCTATGTTGTCATTTTAACAATGTTCCCAGCATCTTCACCAGGAACAGATTCCATCTCAAGAAAACTGTCTCTGCTCATCCATAAGAAGCCACTCTTCATTCATTCAAGTTTGATCATAAGAGTCCCACAATTCAGTCATATCTTCAGACTCCACTTCTAATGCTAGTTCTCTTGTTATTTTCATCATATTTGCGGTTACTTCCTCCACCGAAGTCCTGAAGGCCTCAAAGTCATCTGTGAGGACTGGACTCTTCTTCCAAACTCCTATTAATGTGGCCATTTTGACCTCCTTTCATGAATCACAAATGTGCTTAATGGCTTCTAGAACAGTAAATCTTCCCCAGAAGGTTTTCAATTTACTTTGCCCAGGTCCATCAGAGGAATCACTATCTCTGGCAGCTATAGCCTTATGAGACGTATTTCTTAAATAACAAGACTTCAAAGTTGAGATTACTCCTTGATCCATGGGCCGCAGAATGGATGTTGTGTTAGCAGGCATGAAAACAACATTCATCTCCTTGTACATCACCAGTAGAGCTCTTGGGTGACCAGGAGAACAGTGTCAATCAGCACTAATATTTTTAAAGGAATCTTTTTTTCCTGAATAGTTGGTCTCAAAAGTGGGCTTACAATATGCTGTAAACAGAGGAACTGCCATCCACGCTTCGTTGTTCCATTCACAGGGTATGAGCAGAGTAGATTTAGCATAATTCTTAAGGGCTCTAGGATTTTTCAGAATGGCAAATGAGCATTGACTTCAACATACAATCACCAGCTGCATTAGTCCCTAACAAGAGGCAATCTGTCCTTTGAAGCTTTGAAGCCAGGCATTGACTTCTCCTCTATGGCTCTGAAAGTCCTAGATGGCATCTTCTTCCAGTAGAAGGCTGCTTTGTCTACACTGAAAATCTGTTGTTTTGCGTAGCCTTCTTCATCAATGATCTTAGCTAGATCTTCTGGATAGCTTGCTGCAGCTTCTACATCAGCACTTGCTCCTTCACCATGCACTTGCATGTTATGGAGATGGCTCCTTTCCTTAAACCTCAGGAATCAACCTCTGTTAGCTTTTCTGAAGCTTCCTCCACTCTTTCAGCCTTCACAGAATTGAAGAGTTAGGGCCTTGCTCCAGATTAGGCTTTGAGGGAATTTGTGGCTGGTTTGAGCTTCTATCCAGACCAAATTCTCTCCATAACGGCAATAAGGCTATTTTGCTTTCTTTTTGATTGTGTATTCGCAGGAGTGACACTTTTAATTTTCTCCAACAACTTTCCCTTTGCATTCACAACCTGGCTAACTATTCGGTGCAAGAGGCCTACCTTTTGGCCAATCTCGGTTTTTGACATGCCTCTCCCTGTAGGCCTATTTCCAAGGTTTTGGTTTAAAGTGAGAGATGTGTGACTCTTCCTTTCCTTTGAACATGTAGAGGCCATTGTTAAATTATTAATAGGCCTAATTTCAATATTGTTGTGTTTTACAGGATAGAAAGGCCCAAGGAGAGGGAAAGAGATGGAGGGATGGCCAGTGAGTGGAGCAGTCAGAACACACATAACATTTATTAAGTTCGCCGTCTTATGTGGGTGTAGTTTGTGGTGCCCCAAAACAATGACAATAGTAACATCAAAGATCACTGATCACAGGCCACTGTAACAGCTATAATAATAAAAAAGGTTTGAAATATGAGAATTACCAAAATGTGACACAGAGACACAAAGTGAGCGCATGCTGTTGGAAAAATGATGCTGACAGACTTACTAGACAGAAGGCTGACACAAACTTTCATTTTGTAAAAAAATGCAATACCTGCAAACCACAATGTAACAATGCATAATAAAATGAAGTATGCCTAAACATTTTATTATGGAGAGTCTCAAAATCTATATTTTGAAAGAGGATGGGCCAGACGCGGTGGCTCACGCCTGTAATCCTAGCACTTTGGGAGGCCGAGGGGGGTGTGGATCACCTGAGGACAGGAGTTCGAGACCAGCCTGGCCAACATGGTTAAACCCCGTCTCTACTAAAAATACAAAAATTAGCTGGGTGTGGTGGTAGGCACCTATAATCCCAGCTACTGGGAAGGTTGAGGCAGGAGAATCACTTGTACCCAGGGGGCAGAGGTTGCAGTGAGATGAGACTGCGCCACTTAACTCCAGCCTGGGCAAAAGAGCAAAACTCCGTCTCAAAAAAAATGGATAAGCAGGCTGGGCATGGTGGCTCACACCTGTAATCCCACCACTTTGGGAGGCCGAGGTGGGCAGATCATGAATTCAGGAGATTGAAACCATCCCAGTTAACACGGTGAAATCCTGTCTCTACTAAAAATAGAAAAAAACAATTAGCCAGGTATGGTGGCACAGGCCTGTAGTCCCAGCTACTTGGGAGGCCGAGGCAGAAGAATCGCTTGAACCTGGTAGGTGGAGATTGCGGTGAGCCAAGATCACGCTATTGCACTCCAGCCTGGGCAACAAGAGCAAAACTCTGTCTCAAAAAAAAAAAAAAAAAAAAAAAAAAAGGATAAGCATCTAATGAAATGATAGGTAACAGGCCTTATGGTAAACATCAGAAGAAACCTGTTCTTTACCTCTTTACCTTCTCTTCAGGAACAGAGGACACAAGGCTTGGGTTTGCTCTCTGGAAAACTGAGGGCAAGGAAATCAGCAGCCTCTCTGGTGTCCCGTCCCCATCTTTTCCAGCAGTGCTGGCATCCACCTGTCCTCGCAACCAACCAAGTATCTACTGAATGCCCAGTATGAGAAGAGATGAAGAGGAATGAGATGCAGTCCTGGCCTTCATGAAGCCCTTGGTAGCAGAGGGCAGAGCTCCCAACAGGGACAGACACAGCTCAGCCTCCTTAATGGGAGCAGACTTGATACCACGATCTGATAACTAAGAGACAGGTTTCCATTGGGAGAACCTGGGAGAGCCTTAAAGAACTTAGACAGAAGGTCACAACACAGTGATGTGGCAGAGAAAATGGGTACCAGAGGAAGAACCAAGGCAGAGGTCCAGGGAATCAGAAGCTTAAGGTGTACATGAGGTTGCTCGGGAGGGCTGGGGACTGACAGGTGCCCAGTGGGAGATGATGCTGGAGGCAGACAGAAGTGGGTTTCTGGATGGCCTTAAAAGTACTGCACGGCAGCACCCCCAGGAGTGGTTAAGGAGTGATGCCCAGGGACCTCGGGGCAGGGAGGAGCTGGGCAGGACACAGGCTGGCACAGACGTGCAGGAGCCTCGCTGGAAATGATAGACGCTGGCCTGCAGGCCCTTCACCTCTAATTTTCCCAGATGGGCTTGTCTGGGAATCCATACCACTCCCTAATCATAGGGTGGCAGAGCTAGGCAGAGTTGTATGGCTCTCCATTCCCAGGCCCTGCCACTACCTCTCGGCCCAGGAAATCTCTATTCTGCCAGTGGTGGGCATGCCATCTGATGTCTCTCACATGGCTTTGCAGCCACCGGGGATCTGTGCCTGAGACGCCAGGGTTGCAGGTAGATTAGGCTCAGGGTCCCAGCGGTGTCAGGAAGGGCTGCATTACTAGAATGATGCACTTGCCACTTGCCAGGGCTGCCCCTCGCCAACTACCTGGAGGGAGGCAAAGCCCTGGGTCCAGTGAACCAACAGCCACAGCAGCACTGTGTACCGGGTGAAAACACTGATCCCACTAGACTGCTTAGCCTGAATCCTGGCTCCAACAGGTGACCTGGGGCAAGTTACCTTAGTTTCCTCATCTCTAGAGGGAAGACAACGGCACCCACTGGAGAAGGATGTTACGAGGATTAAATGAATCCATATACGTCAGGTGTTTAGAACAGTGCCTGGTGCAAAGAAGGCGTTTTGTGAATATTGTCACTTCAATGACCACTCCTGGGTGCTTCCTTGGAGCCCCATCTCCAAGACTCTTCCTCCTCCGAGGCTGTCTTTGCCTGCAGAGCCACAGAAGGCCTGCTGACTGAAGCCTCACAGGCCAACAATGCACTGGGAATGGGAGGGTCCCAATACCAACCTTTGAGCCTGTTCCCATTTCTGGGTCCACAACTCCCGAGGCCAGTGCCGCTTTGATAATCTGACACCCCCACATAGGAGCCAAGTTCTAGGTCAGCTTTTTTATGTAACACGAAACACACAGGAACACACAGGGAAGGTCTCATGTATGTCTAGTCACCCCATTTTATAGATGGGAAAACTGAGGCCAGGGGAAGGGAAGAAAGTCACAGGGACTAGGCCCCAGGCTCCTTAACTCCTGGACCAGGGCTCTCCTGGCCTTTTCCAGATGCTTTCTGGCATTTCTTTTTTTTTTTTTAAATCGGTCAGTCTTGGTTTTGGTCTTCTGGGGGCCAGGGCATCTATTGCAGTCAGGTCTCTGAGGTGTTAAAAGCATACCGGGCACCACGGGGTGAGTGATGAGCTCCGCAGAGTGAGTGATGAGCTCCGCGGGAGTGGCAGGCGGCTCTTCCTAATTAGACACGCAGCAAAACTAGCCAAGTTCCAGGTGCCACATCAAAAGGGAGACGACTTCCCCCTCATCTAAACCATTCAAACATCTGCTGGAGAAGAATCCTCCCCCCAACCAGGGTGCTTTTGGCGTCTGAATTCAGGGGTCCCTCAGAGGCTGAGGGCAAGTGGCACGGAACAGCAGGGGGCCTCTGGGGTGGGTGCTGCAGGACGGCAAGGGCAGAGCAGGGCAGGGCAGCTCAGAGACAGAGCTGGAGCCACCCCAACCGTCACACAGCAGGAGGCCTCACCTCCTCCTCCTCTATCTAGTCTAGTTTCCGGAGCTGTCTAGGAGCCAGGAGACTGACTAATTGGAGTTCTTCTGTCATCTCTTTTCCAGGCGTGCACAGAAACACCCAGGCAACAGAGGGCGGGCTCCGTGAAAGCAGGGCTGTGGGACAAGAACAATGGTCACCTCGGAAGCAGAGCAGGGCCTGCGCTGCCTGGCTGAACCTGTACTGCCTGATCTTTTATGCTCAGCCCGAGGGCAAGGGAAAGGCCCAAGTCTGGAGTCAGGGTGCCTGGGTTTGCTCCCGTCCCTTGGTCATCTGTACAGGGACAGGGTCTTCTCGTGAGCCCCTCTGGCCTGAAGTACTAGAAGAGAGACAAAGCCTGCAAACCTGATGACAACCAACTGCTTTCATTGTGAATAAAAAGGCCACGTGGACCTCACCGTGCAGCTCTGCAATGATCCAGTATCCTTCAGCCCTGCCATCACTCTGCATCTTCCAGTGACTGCCTTTGCGTGCGGAGGCCTCTGAGCTGCTGCAGGCCCGGGTTCTGGCGCCATCCCCTGTGGAGACTCATTGAGGCGAGCTTGCTGCTCTGGGAGCCAAAAGCAGGGGGCGAATGGGCCTCCCTTTAAAGGAGCCACGTCTACTTAAGAGACTGCTTTCTAAATCCTCGTTGACTGCAAGATCCAACTTCACAGGCAAGTGGGGTGCCTGCTTTTCTTCCTCAAATACCCACTGAGTCCCTGCTATGTGCCACGTTGGACCCGAGACCAGATGCTGAGCACTAGATGCATTAGATAAGACTCCTGCCTCCTAGGGTACTCATGGCTTAGCAGGAGAAACGGGACACCACCATCTGTAAGCACTGAGTTGGACGGTAGTGATGAGTGCCTGCCTGTGCCAGGCACTGTCCTGTGTCCTGGGCACTGGGAGTAAATTACTCCTCATCCTCAAAACAGACAGGCAAGAGTTATACTGTATTTTATCATTCAGAAACTGAGGTTCAGACAGGAGCAGAGGCTAAGCCAGGACAAGCCTAGTTCTGCCTGCCTCCCAGGGCCCTAGAGTGGTGCATGTACCAGCAGCTCGGTGGAGGCAGAAAGGAAATCTAGCCCTAGGATTCAGTAAAACTTCAGGGTAGAGGTGGCATTTCACAGAATCTCAAGTCCTGATGCAAGGAGACACCTTGAGGGCCAGGGATGCTGACGGACCTGCCTGGTGTCACAAACAGTGAGGGGTGGGCCCAGGTGTAGAAGGCTCTCCAGGTGAGGAGGAAGATGAGGCCATCAGGAGAAAGAGGAACTGCAGCAGGACAAGCATAAACCAAGTCTGGGAGAGGAAAGCTGGGGGATTTTGAGGTGAAAATCAGGGTTCTTGTTGCCCTAAGCCTAATGCTCATGAGGTAGAAGGAAACAACGAATGGCCCCCACAGAAGGTGGGGCCAGACTATGGAGGATCTGGGATGCCAGGACTAGGGGTGCAGCCTCTAAAGGCAGGAAACTGGGAAAGGTGGACCAGGAGCCTTCATCGGGTTTGTGCTTCACATACACAAAATCCTTTAAGAAGCTGGCAGGAAACAGGGGTGTGGTAACTAGATACTGATAATCTGAAGGTTGGGCCTTCCAAACAACTAGGGCTCCACCCTTTCAAGAAGTGGGCAGAAGATGCCCAGGGCTCCAGAAAGCAAAACACACTCCTGTGAACAGCCCCCAGATGTGGAAATGCTGGCACATCCACTGGGATGAGCAGGGGCTGGGCTAGCACGGGAGGCACCAGCATCCTCAGGCCAACCGTGACAGGACGGGCATCCCCGGGGTCCCTGTGCTGCAGACAGAGCCAGGGCTCAGCAGGACTTCACAGGGCAGCGGCACACACAGACAGATGTGCATCTGAGCTTGTGCCTTCTGAGTATCGACAGACCACAGTTGCACGAAGGGCTAGCGCCCCACACACGCGATCTTCCAGTCTGCTGAGCACGGTGAGGTCTCCACCTCCAGAGAGGCCTGGGGCCACACTCTAATGAGGTAAAGCCACAGGGGACAGGCTTTCATGCCAGACCAGCCACAGCTACACCCCTTACCCTGTGGGGGCTTCCCTGCTCACCAAGTGGCTTCACCTGCAGTTCTCACAGAACCTCACCGAGCGAGCCTCAGAGGGGCTGTGGTACAACCAGGCCCCTCCCCGCCTGACTGCTGCCAAGTCCACAGCTCAGACAAGCTCAGTGGTGGGGCCAAGGTCTCAAAAACTCAACTGTCAATACTGCAGTAATCACCATTCTAGGAACACTGCATGCTGGGGTCTGTGCTAAGTGCATGCCATCCAGCTTCTCGTTTAACTCTCAAGACAAACCCATGAAGTGGTACCCCACAGACACTGCCGTTTTATGGACGGCCACGGGGCAATCGAGGAAGGGATGGAGGCGGCCTGGCTCCGAAGTCCATGTCCTTAACTGTGCAGCCATCTACGCTGCCTTTCCAGCCCAAGTCGGTGTTCCCTCCACTCCCCTAGGGACAAAAGAACACGGACACGTTCAGGTCAGCAAGAGAGGCAGGCGCTGGAAGAGCCCAGTCCCAGCTCCAGCTCTGTCCTGATCCCGCCAGGTTGAGTGACACCAGGCAAGTCGCTTTCTCCCTCTGGCTGTCAGCTGGTCATCAGTCAGGGTCACTGGGGTAATCTCAGGCTCCTCGCCCTCTAGCCCTGAGGTTGATCTGACCACACGCAGGTCCCCACAGGATTCATCATGGTCGGGGGGTCTGGGAGGAAAGCCTGAGGTGGGTATTACGAGGAAGAGAGTGGCCCACCAAGGAGGTATTCAGCACATTCTAGATGCGTCAGAGGGGTGACCAACACAGGCTGCTGGTGCCGGTCTGGCTGGTGCTTAGTGGTTACAAACTGACAGTGGAGGCAGGGTGCCAGTTGCCTAGAGTAGAGCAGGGTCCTCTGCTGGAGAAGACCTTCCCCTCTACCTATATACCCTAGGGGCCCTGGTCACCTGGGCTGAGGTACACCTCACCACATGCCAGCCTTCCCAACCAAAGCGGCCAAACCCCACCTGTATACCTGGGGCTCGTCACAGGGTCACTGCCTCAAGCTGAGGGGTGCTGTTGACAATGTGCTCAGTGCCCAGCACAGCTGTCCCGGCGGAAGCAACTTGCTGAGATCTTGGCACGTGCTCTGCCCACCCTTCTTCACTTTGGAACTGCTTCAAGAGAGGCACTAATCCCCCCAGGGACTGAGAGACAACCTTTGCCTTCTGTATAACAATGATGAGGCTGCCAGCCTGGGACCAGCCTGGCTCCCCGCTCACCGGCTGTGTGACCTTGGCCAGCTGCCTGATCCATCAGGGCTAATATTCCTCGCAGGTGAGGTGAGAGGGGTTGAACCAGATGATCTCAGAGGCCTTTCTGACTCCAGAGTTTCTCAGTCTGCTTCTACAAAGAGTGGATATTCACACTGGCTTCTTCTTGTTCTTGTAACTAGCTAATGCTGTGGCTCCATCAAGTTAAGGTGGAAGGGGACCTGTCGAGAGCACCCATCCTACCAGCATGTTGGACGCTGACCTGGCATCCTGACCACCTTCCAGCAAACGCCTCCAAAATCCAACCACCACATGCAACGAGAACCCTGCCCACCGAGACGCTTCTCTCCCATACACAAAGCTGCGCTTTCCTGCCTGGGATGGTTCTTTTTATGCATCAACTTGGTTGGTCTACGGGGTGCCCAGATTTGGTCAAATATTATTCTGAGTGTTTCTGGATGACATCAACATTGAAATTGGTACAATGAACAGTGCAGATTGCATACCCCTTGTTGTGGGTGGGCCTCATCCAATCAGTTGAAGGCCCGCATGGAACAAAACGGCTGACTTTCCCCTGAGTCAGAGAGAACTCTCCTGCCTGACTGTCTTTGAGATGGTGCATTAGCCTTTTTCCTGTCTTCAGACTTGAACTACACCATTGACTCTCCTGGTTCCCAGGCCTTTAGTCTTGGACTGGTACCAAGCCACTGGCTCTCCTGGGTCTCCAGCTTACTAACTTACCAACAAATTTTGGGACTTGCCAGTTTTCATAATCACATGATCCATTTTTTTTTTTATAATAAACCTCTTTGCACATGCACATACACACACACACACACACTCTCCATCACACACACACATTTTATTGGCTCTGTTTCTCTGGAGAACCCTAACACATGCCTCTATGGAGAGCCCTTTCCCCACACACCCAGAACATGGTCCTTAGACTAGCTGCTTGTCTGTTTCTCTTCTTAGGAAACAAAGTTCCTGCAAAGACTGGATCAATTCAGAGTCAAGTCCATGAGGAATTATCTTTATCACATTACAGAGGGATCCATCTGCCACTTCTCCCGACCCCAAAGAATGAGGCATGCAGCCCAACAGCAGTTCCCTAAGAGTATCTGCAATTCTACACTCAGGAGACTTGACAGTAGCAAAGCCGCCATGAGCCCAAGGATCTCAGTGGGGCTCCCCACCTCGCCCAGAAGCGATTGCCTGCCAGGGGCCAACCAAAATTGAACAAAAAAGACTAACAGCAAGACTCCCTCCTTCCATAGAGCACTTCATGGTCCGCAAAACCCTTCGGATTATTTGGTTCTTATAATCACCTGATTGCAGACAGAGCTGGCAACTCCATTTAAGCGGGGAAACAGGAAACTCAAAATCGAAGGGCCTTGCCAAAGTCACAGAGTGAGCAGGCGGCACAATTCCTTGTCTCCACTTCCTACCCTAATGGCCTTTCCAACTCTGACGTCACTTCTTGTATTTCTTAGTGTATTTCTACAGTACATAAAACCCTACTGAAGTGTTTTTTGTTGTCGTTGTTGTTGTTTTCGCTTTTGTTTTAAAGAGGAGTGGGGAAGGAAAAGGTGTGTGTGCAATGTCATGCACAAGAGCCAGGAACCTGAAAGCTGCCACTGTTCAAAATTACTCTCAGGCGCTCTTTCCTGTCAATAGCTATTACAGATGACACCATCCACACAACCATCCCAAGAATTATGTGGAAGGAAACATCTGGATAATGAACATTTTTGTGCTGGAAGAAACGAGAACAGCCCCTGCTCAGGTCCCTGAAAAGACGTCCTGAAGAGGTTCCAGACTGTGTGAAAGATGTCATCAACTTCCAGAACACGAGACTGGAGGCACTTTGAGTAGAGACAGCCTCATCTCCCCTGGTGGTCTGTTCTAATGAAGTCCCCTCCAGGTGCCCTGCCTGACATGCTGCTGCCTCAGCTTCAAGTCTCAGCCTCTGTTCAGTTTAGAGCACCTTTGTGTGCTCAGCTCCTACCCCACTCCACCTCTGGGGGTCAAGTTCCAGTCAAATCCACTTAACACATTCCCTGCGATTCCCAGAGCAGAACCCAGTTCCACAGATGCTCAGTAAATACTGGTGAAGGAGTAACATAAACAGGCTTTTGCAAATTCAGAATTTAGCACAGAAAACAAACGTTTTAAAAAAACATTTGTGTATTCTAAGAAGGGAACTGTACTGATAGACTGTTGGAGGAGTATAAACTGGAAATGCCCTCTTCAGAGGTAAAACTGGTAGATCTAACAAAAATTAAATATCCTGTGGCCTAAAGTTCCACTTTTAGAAACCTACTCTGCAGAAATATCCAGACCCATAGGCAGAAATAACTGCTCACAAATGTTTGCTACAGAATGAAGGGAGCCCAGAATGAAGGGACCAGAAACCAGGAATAACCTACAAGTCTATGAATAAGAAAACAACTGAACACATCATGCTACAGCCACACAGAATTGTTCAATAGGACAAATGGCCTCAGACAAGATCTGTGACAAAGAACAATGTTTCTACCAAACATACATAGCATTTATGTAGAAAACTGTGTTTGCAGATATGCACAGATGTGTATTTTTGTAAGCAAATGGAAAAGGGCTATAAGAAAACTTAACAAATTATTAACAATCCTTGTCTCTGGAGGGAGATTTCACTTTTTACCTCCTATAAGCCTGTATGCTGAATCTTCCTACTCAGAGCACATTTACTTAATGTGATAATTAGAATTTTAAAAGGAAGTTGCAAATGTGGCATATGAAGACTCTGCTGTTTGATATTATCAATATCTGTGACAGCACTTGTTGAGGGCCTATGTGGAACGAGGCACAGCGCCAGGAGTTCTACATTAAACCCTAGGACAGATGGGGAAACTGAGGCTGAGACTGAGAGGGCAGATACCTGAGCTGGTATGGCAGAGCTAGAATTTCCCACTTCCACTTTCCTGATCAAGTCTGTGCACGCTCTCCTCAGGGCTCCATGCTTTTGGGGACACTGTCATGGAATTCCATCAACTTCTACTTAATATTCCGGGGAAACGGCCTTCTGCATTCATGAGTATTTCTAAACAATTTTCACTTCATGTAATGTTTATACATTTTGAAGTTTAGGAAATTAAGTTTGGAACAAATTTTGTTTTGGTTTTCAATTCCAAGATGTACATATTATAACATGCCCCCAAACATGACCCTGGTCATCCACAGAGATACTCGATTTTTAAAGACACATTAAAGAACCGTAGTTATGGTCTCAGCACAGGAAATGATGAAAGCTTTCCCTAAAAACACAGCTACAAGCACAGGCCTAATGACTTTTTGGGACCCATGGTTTCACTGCAAAGAGCCCCACTCTTCTGGAAGCTTGATACCCTCTAAGTCACACAGCAAAGTGATGCCCATCACCCAATTTTCATCAGCAAAGCTCTGAACCAAAAACCAAACTGAGATGGATGATAACCTGCAGGCTGTGCTCTGTGGCGGGAGGTGTGCTTGGGAGTGAAGGAGGTCAGACACCCTGTCAGAAGAGGCTACGCCTCACTGAGGGATCTGAAGGGGTTACAGGCAGCACCACGACAGGTTCTTTCCCACAGATTAACAGAGGGTCCCAGGCTCCCAACCAGAAACATGCTTTGGGAGACACATGGCTAGAGTAGGTGAAGGAGGAGCTTCAGATACGATGCATCACTTCACTAGTTCATTCTTCCACTCCTCCCCTCGTGAGCACCTGTGTTGCTGTTTTATGGGAAAACACTGAACAATAAAAACTTGGTCCAGCCCAGCACAGTGGCTCACACCTGTAATCCCAGCACTTTGGGAGGCTGAGGTGGGAGGATCACCTGAGGTCAGGAGTTCGAGACCAACCTGGCCAACATGGTGAAACCCTGTCTTTATTAAAAATACAAAAATTAGCCAGGCGTGGCGGTGGTCGCCTGTAGTCCCAGCTAGTCAGGAGAATCGCCTGAACCCAGGAGGCAGAGGTTGCAGTGAGCTGAGATCGCGCCATTGCATTCCAGCCTGGGCAACAAGAACAAAACTCCATCTCAAAAAAATAAAAATAAAAAACAAAAACCTGGTCCAGCTTTAGAGAAGCTCACGGCCTAAAAGCGTGGTCTTCTTTGGGGCTAGTTAAGTGTGTCACCTGCTCAAGTACCACTAGGTTAAAGAGGCTCACACTTCAGTGGAGGGGCAACAGGGAGCCACCAAAGGTTTCTGAGGAAGAGTCGGGGTGAGCAGGGGCCTGGGGTCTGCCCCATACTTTATCCCATGCAGGGGGCTGTGTAAGCCATGTTCCCCTGGCCTGTTTCCTAACATTTTAGACTGGATTCTCACTGCTGGCCTGCCACCATACAGCATGGTATAAATGAACTAGACAGCACCAACAAGGATCATCAACCACGGGCCCACAGGCAAGTGCCCTCCATGGGATGCCTGCCACCAGAATCAAAGGCTACAGGTGGCAGGCATGGAAAGAGGGTCTGGTGAGCACTATATACATACATATATGCATGCCGTGCGCGCGCGCGCGCGCACACACACACACACACATACACACACACACACACACACAGTCTCACACTCTAGGCCCTCTAGAAGCCTAAGACCCAAGCCCCTGAGAACATCCCCCCAACTGCAGTCAATAGGTTTTCTCTGCAAGGGGAATCCAAAGCATTTCTTATCAGGTGTGCACATGAGAGTGTCTCAGCCAGGAGTTAGCGGCAGGTGAGGTGAGTGACAGGTGAAGAGATTTTAATAAAATGACAAGCAGTAGCCCATGTTACAAGTAGATTCTTGAGATTTGCTGAAGGCTCTTCCTCTTCCTTTCTTCCTGGAATGAGATGAGGCTTAACACTTGCCTTTTGGATGAAGTCTTGTGACCAAGTGAATGAGAACTGGCACGGAGAGTACGATGGGAACGGACGCCTACTTGAATGTGTGTATCCGTGTGTGTGTTAAACAAGAAAAAGGAAGTCACAGGAAGAAAAACGAACCGAGCTAAAAATAAGGCTTCTCCAACACTATTGCGAGACAGAAAATATAACCTCAGTTACGCAGGGAAGCCAATGTGATATGAAACAGAAAATATAAAGTTCCCACCTAAAAATAACTGGGAGTGCAAATGTGGACTTCACCGTTGAGAAATACAGAATTTTTGATATAAGCCTGAGCTTACAGTCTCACTTGGTAGGGAGGAGTTGCCTGAACTTTGGAATTTTAAGGTTCTCTTCTAACTAGGAAGCTGACGATACAGAACAGAGATCAACTCCAAGAGCATTCCTGTCTATTGGCTCAAAGACCTACAAAAAACTTAAGACTGTGAAGACTTACCTGAAGCTGAGACCTAGGAGGGCAATGGGTGGAACATGGCTGGGTCAGGAGCCTGGCCCCAGCTGCTGCTGAGAGACCCCAGACAGCACCCCCTCTCCTTTGCAGCTTCCTTGTCTGCAAAATGATGGAACTATAGGCAGCTGATCGACCTCAGTGGTTCATTTATTTACGGAATCACCCTTTTTCCTATTATCCCTTTGTTACTTTATATTTACATATGGTTATAGCAACACTACAATGTGAGACAGTAGAAAGTGACCATGAGATCTGGAATGGACTCTCAGCTGGCCACTCCAAGCTGCACGACCTCGGCAAATCCTCCAGCTTCTCTGTGCTTCCAGCTCCTCAAAAGCCAAATGACATCAGTAGATATCAGAGAGTAACCAATGAAGAGCATTGTGCATATAAATATTATTCCCTTCTGTCCCATCTCTCATTCAAACTTGATCAGGTTACAATAAATGCAAATAGGCCGGGCGCGGTGGCTCAAGCGTGTAATCCCAGCACTTTGGGAGGCCGAGACGGGCGGATCACGAGGTCAGGAGATCGAGACCATCCTGGCTAACACAGTGAAACCCCGTCTCTACTAAAAAATTACAAAAAAAACTAGCGGGGCATGGTGGCGGCGCCTGTAGTCCCATGAGGCAGGAGAATGGCGTGAACCCGGGAGGCAGAGCTTGCAGTGAGCCGAGATCCGGCCACTGCACTCCAGCCTGGGCGACAGAGCCAGACTCCGTCTCCAAAAAAAAAGACTGGTTACTTCCCCTTTGATTCCACATATGAAATACACTGGCAATTCCAAATACCAGTAAGTTCATTTTGGAACTGGACTTAGGAGACTTAGGTTCAAACCCTGGCTGTGCTGACCGCCAGCCTATGCCCTCTGGGGAGTGATTTGCCCCAGTAGAGACTTGGCAACCTCTGTTGTGGAGTGGGGAGAATATTAATATCAACTTCATGGGGCTGTTTAAAATAAAATAAAGGGTATATGAAAGAGTCCTGTAACCATAAAACTCCATGCAGATGTTACATATGAGGAATATACATAGAATGCACAGACACACAACCTTCCTTCTAGCTGACATCTGGTATAAGTGACTCACCAGTCAACAGGTTTATGTCCACATGGAGAAGAGGTCTCATTTCATTTTTCTTTCGTAATATCAGTCATGTATGCTGCCCTTCAAGAGCAGAAACTTCTACCTCACCATGAAATATTTTTCATATTCACTCCTAAAAGGAAGAGCCCTGTACTCTGTGACAAGGCTGAGAAGGCATGATCTGATTCCAGGGCTCAGAAACATGACACACAAACCCTTAATATCTGGAACTGAAGCGTTCTTCCTGAGTGTTTCATTAAGTATATCATCTGCTTGTGTTTGGCACTTTTCCACTAGCTGGGAACCTACAAAAACTGATGTGGGATGACAGCTGAGTTGGCGCTGCCAGACAAGCTTCCTCACTCGAGAACAGGCTGGGGGAAGGGCGGGCGGGCGGCAGCTGTCACATTACAGCTGCCACCACACAGACACGCACTTCAGATTTCACTCACGTCCCCTGACGGAGGAAGGCACCAGCCACAGGCCACATGACCACTGAGGCTCCAGCTCATCCCGCTCATCCTTGTCCTGGTGAGACAAAAAGGCGGCCATTTCCCTGGGGAAGTCCTGCCCCACCCTCCCAAGGAATCTTTAAACTCCTCGTAGTGCGAGCCCTCCTCTGTTGTGCATACCTGCTGGTCTCTGGGCCTGATAGTCCAGCCACCTGCCCATGGCTGGTGGGGAGAAGACCCTGCTTTTCCCAGCTCTGGCAGAGGGGCTGGCTACTGTCAGTCAGTCTGGAAAAATGCTCCTGCACAGGCCAGCCTGGGTCACAGAGTGCTCCAAGCCTGGGGAGCACAGGACCTCAGAGGCCCTGAGTCTCGCATCACCCCAAAAGTCATTACACTCTCATTCCTCCTCCATGGGCGGGAAGCCGCCTTCCTAGCTTGCCTTCCTCACTGTCAATGTCATGTATATTAATAGCAGAAGGAATATTAGGGGAGAGGGAGCAATGAGATGAAGGGTGCTCAAAACAAGGAGGACAAACTTATCCAGAAAGCCCCCAGTACCTGCAGGTGCCTCGTTCCACACTGGCTGATTCCCGTCATTCTCATCTACTCTGCAGAGGTCACTCTTCTGAGGACACTTTGATGGCACTCCCTTACATCTGCCAGAGGGGTTTAAGATCAATTGCTCTGAGACCCAAATCACCATCTTAGGCAGGTGTCTTTCAACATCCAATGGGCTTACACCCAACAATTCCATACAATAGGTCAAGTCATTCTGCTTCCTGGGGGTTTAATTTGCAACTAATTCCTCTTTCAGGGTTCACCAGGAAGCTCCCACTGTTTAAAATGAAATGTACCAGCGTGCTTTGTGGAGATTTTTCTATGTGGTGGACGACCTGAAATGGCGGTTTTGAATAATGTCCAAGCCAAAATGACTGCAGCCATTTTGTGTGCCTGCAGTCTGCCAGGGTCTGCAGGTGGGAGTGGACACAGGACAGCCTCCTGAGGAAGCCGCCGTGCCATCTGTCCACAGGCTGCATGAAGTGACTCCATTTTCAGGAGCATCTGAACCCCTCCTCTTCCCTCACACCGAGGATGAACTTTCCTGCTTCTCACCTGGATCATAAAGTCTGAGCTTAGCTGGTACTCACGGCTGCAGCCTGCTCAACAGGGAGAAATAGCACACAGAGGGGACAGCCTTGCAGCCTGTCCAGCCCTCGGGTGGAGGGTCCTTAACTCAGGTCTGAGGCCTGTATGTGTGCAGAATTCTGTGATCATGTACACAGGAGCCTAGAGCCTAAATAAAGCAGCAGTTCTGTAAAAATATTTGGTAAGTCCATGAACACTTAGGTGAGAGTCTAAAGCCCTTATCTCTATAGCCCCAGCTGGCTCCCCATCTCCTAATGTTGGACAGACACAGAGTGTCCACTGATGTGCTGGCTCTGGGCCAAGGTTGGAGACTGCTGGTCCCCACCTCCCCAGTAATGGCCTTCCTTTCAGCTCCTCATTCAACACCCAAAGGCATTCAAGGTCAGGCCTAGATCTCCCCTCCTTCTACTGTAGTCCCTTAACCACCCTGGAGAAGAATTCTGTCCCTTTGGCACCCCAATGTAGTGCTAATTATCTGTCTGATTCACATGTCAATTAATCACCCAAGGCCTTAAGACATTGCCAGTGCTGGCTCTAAATGCCCTGTGACTCTCCACATCTACCTTCTTATCCTGGACTAATTTTCCAACTTGACCCAGGTTTGAGAGCAGAGGCTCTATGTGATAAACCTGTGTGTCTGCTTGGTGTCAGTAGGATTTCAATGAGCTCAATAGGCTGAGTCAGAGAAATGGTAAGCTGACAGGCAGGAGGTGAGTGGGAGCAGCTGAAGGTTCAACAACTCCAGATAGTCCTGAGGATACAGTCCAAGCCCCTTAGGGGGCTCGGAAAGCCCTTTATGAACTGGTCATCGAACAACTTGGCAGCCACATGTCTCCCCTCTGTAAGTTCTTGAAGCTGCAGCTATGCCGGCCACAGGCTGTATCTCCATTTGCAAGCCATCCCTTCCCTGTTCTCTACATGGCACCCACCTCTGAGTTAACTTCAGGACCCAACTCAGGCGTCAGTTCAGCACCTACGAAACCACCGGTGGGTCCCCAGAGCCACTAGTCCTCTCCTCAAGGTCTGAGCTCGGGCTGCTGCCTAGACAGCCCCTTCCCCCCCGGCTTGCTCATCTTTTCAGACTTAGGCCAAGTTCCAACTCCTTGGAAGCCTTTCCTGCCTCCTTTTCCCCTGGAACTTGAGTGATCAAAACACCTCTGGGGGTCCCCACAGCACAAAGTAAAGCCCAAGACATGTCAGACCTGAGTCCACATCCACTGGGGCCTGGGTCTCATTTACGTCAATCTCTGGACTCCCAGTGTAGGAGCTGGCACAGGAGGGTGCAAAATGACTGCAGAGTGGGCAAAACTCCTAAAGGACTGCTGTACTCCAAGTTATCTTATCTTTGTGGTTGGCCTTCTGGGCTGTCCAGCTCCACCCTCCTCAGGACTGGAGCCCTGTACCTCTCACATCACAGAGACATGGAGGCCAAGGCACTCTGCTCCCTCACCCCGGGGGAGATGGCCAGCTTGTCAAACAACAGCTGTCCGGGCAAGTGGGAGAAAGGACAATAAGGTCCTGGGGGCCTGAGGCCCAGGAGGAGACCCTGCTAAGGGGCAGAGGGCCCTGGGATGGGATGGGGATAAACAAGAGTGACGCTTCTTCCTGGCTTGTGGTACCCACTGTGTCCAACCCAGCAAGCAGAGGCAGGACAGCCTGTGTGACAGGCACTCACTGCATTCTGCTGTGGTGGAGCTGCTTTCTCTTGTAAAGTGCTGCTGCGCCCAACTGCCTGCTTGTAAAGGGGAGTGCAATGGAGATTTACAGCATTCCTGTTGCTCCGAGCTCTGAGTTACAATTCCAAGGCACCAGTGGCCGGGAGCAGGCAGCTCAGAGGGAGGAGGGAGGGAAGCACTAGGGCCAGGGCCCCAACACAGTACTGAGCTGGACCGCTATCCTGCTGGCCTGGGCTTCCTGACCACCAAGGGCTCCATAAACGGTAAACTTCCCAAAACCGCAGGCGCCCCAGAGACTCACAACCTCCCCCACCATCCTCAGGGACAGATACATGGTCTCTGTACTGCCTGTTTTCAAATCCAGGAAAGCACATGTTCCAATGGTCTCAAAATCCTATTTTGTTTATTTATTTAAAGACAGGGTCTGGCTCTGTCGCCCAGGCTGCAGTGCTGTGGCACGGTCTCAGCTCACTGCAACCTCCACCTCCTGGGCTCAATCAATCCTCCTGCCTCAGTCTCCTGAATAGCTGAGACTACAGGCACATGCCACCATGCCCAGCTAATTTTTTAGTAGAGACGGGGTTTTGCCATGTTGCCTAGGTTGGCCTCAAACTCCTGAGCTCAAGCTATGCACCCTCCTTGGCCTCCCAAAGTGGCAGGATTACAGGTGTGAGCTGCCCCACCTGTCCTCGAAATCCTATTTTGAATGCTTATTTTTCAGGGACAAACAGGAAATCCAACAGTCCAATGGTTAATATATTTGCAGCCATTAAACTGACTTCAAAGGCAAGGATGAGATGGGAGCAGAGGAAAGGCCCACTTTTCATCCAGTTTCAACCAGCTCTTCCCAAGAGTCAAGCTCTGTACTGGGCTCTGGGGAACCCACTGTGAGTCACTCAGGCCCTGCCCAGGCTGCTGGAGGAACTCAACAGCAAGGCAGAATAAGAGGGAGGAATTCCCTGTGGGATCACAGAGCCCTGCGGAGTCCCTCAGTGAAGAGGACAGTGAGCGTTTACACATGAAAGCAAGTGGGTGCTGGGGTGCTGCCGGGCCCTGGGAACCTTCTAAGGTGTGGGGTTTGAGGAAGGCCTGCAAAGTCTGGACTCAGATCTGTTGAACCCAGTGGAGATCTCTGAGCAGGAAAGTAACATGATCCAGCCAGGCCTGGGAAACTCATCAGGGGACAGTGAGGAGGGATCTGGGAAGGGCTGAGCCCAGCAGGCGAGCTGATCTCATGCTGTTCTCAAACCTCCTAGCTTCTCTCCTCCCTGAGGTCTCTCTCCTGCAAGGAGAGAGACTGCTGCAGACTTGGGGTGACCAGGAGGTCAAATGGCTGCTCCACTTTATTCCAGTGATGCACGTACAAAAGTGACAGCTGTTTAAAATACACTGAAAAAAATTATTTAAAGGTATATATGCTACAATTAGGTCCAATTCGGAAGTGGGCTTCTGTGGAAAGATATGCCCTAGGGAGGCTAGTGTGACTTTAGCTCACAAACAGGTTTCCGGAGTGCTGAGTGGAAGCTGCTGATACCAAGCGCCACATACTGAGTGGAGGTCTGACGGAGACTGGGGACAAAGGCAGCTGAGGCAGCAGCCCACCCACCAGCAGCACCTGGGGGGCTTCTGTGTTCAGGGAGATAGTGTCCCTGTGTGCATCCAGCGTGTCTTTGTGTGACCGTCGCCACTACCAGGGCAGGTTAGCACTAAAGTCACCTCAGGGTCTGGTTGAAGCCTTGACTTCAGAGATGGAGAAACTGAGGCAATGCCTTGTCCGAGCTCAAACCAGGTGTCAAAGGAGCTGGGATTCACTTCTGCAGCCTCCAGCTCATGACTCTTTCCACTACCGCCCCACGCCCTCTACCCCTAGCCCTGTTCTATTGGCCATTCAGAGATTTACAAGATTCCCATAAGAATCACAGCGTCGTGAAGGCTGACAAGAAGAGCCACGAGGCTGGGGCACCACACCTGAGTGAGTGGTTTCCATTCCTTTCTATAGGCCCAGGGCTGGGCCCTCAGGACTTGCACAGGTAGCTTCAAGGAGGCAACAGAATGGATGTCCATCCCTCCCGCAGGCAGTGGAGAGAGAAAAGAGAGGGAGGGAGAAGTCAGGGAGAACTGCTGCTGCTGGCAGACCAGGCCAGGCCAGGCCACAGCTTGAAGAACTGAAGGAGACCTCAGGCCTCAGCCCTTTGCTAAAGCAGGGACTCTCTAACCATGGGACCATCTGTCCCAGAGCCATGGAGCCATGTATTACAGTGCAGGTTCCTGGGCTTCAGTGAGAGCCTCTACAGGATGGGGCCTAGGAATCTGCATTTTCACCACTGCCCACCACCTTGCCCTTGTTTCCCCATGTTGATCATGGTACCAACTGACCCTGGAAGGCCCTGCACTCATGGATCTTCAGGGCAGCCTGCCCTTCACCTTGTGGTGAGCAGAGCCCGGGGGCGGGGGGCATTCTACCGAGCCTCCCATCCTCTGCACTGCGTGCTGATTCCCCAGTGGGACTGTTCCGAGGCCGGGTGGGCTGATTCTGTCTGCAACACTGGGCTAACTTGTACAGTCCATTGGGGAATGCACTGTCACTTGGCCTCCTAAGTCTTTGGGGGCTGCCCCTCAATTCAGGCCAGAAAGTGCATACATGGCATTTGGCCCTCAGAAGCCCCTCAAGGCTGAGGGGTTTTATTTGCCACATAGAAGCCCCAGAGTGAGTTGGAGTTGAGGGATCTCACAAAATGAACCAAAATACTGCCCTGCAGGTGCCAAAGCCTGGCTTATAGTCAGGGTGCTGGCAGGGTGCTTTAGTCCTGGTTTCCTGTGTGACTTTGGGAAAGTCCCTTACCCTCTCTGAGACCTCATCTCACCATCTATACAACGGAGGTAGCACCATGTGTCCTGCCTGCCTCGCCAGGGTGGTGTGAGAATCAAATGAGTAGGGATGTGCTTGGTATGTAAACACAGGGGTTACTGTTACATGGCTTTTTGCTCTTCCTTTTTTCTTTAAGCATCAGGGAAAAGTTTGTTCTTTTTTCCGTTTCAGAGATCAAGTCAATTCAGAGGTATATGGACATTCTTTTTCAGCAGCAGGCAAGAAAGCACTTGCATGGCTGATACCTGGCTTGCCCCTTTCTCCTCTGAAAGGCAGGGGTCCTTAGGTAGGCAACTCTGAATGGCTCTTTGGTAATCCCGAAATCTTAAGTGAGCCCGTGTCTTTACATCAGTACTTACAAAGGGAGACGGAACCACCCTTGTCAGGAGAGGAGATAATCGTCAAGCACATCTTCCTGGCAAAGGCACCATCGTGTAATTAAAGACGATAATTACAGCTCCATGGCTAGTGTCAAACCCAGGGCTCTTTCCAGACACAATTACGCCTTTCCTCACCCTGAATGTGAAGACATGCAAGGCTTTTTGTGGGCTGGGGAGAGCCTGGCCAGTTCTGTCCTTCAGCCAAGGACGGCTTCTCCAGGCCAAGCCCTTTGGACACTTTGACCTGGAAGCCATGTCCAGGCGGGTTGGGTTGGACACCCTCCAAGCTAGGTCTTCTGTGGTCCTGCCTCGCTGCATGGTGAGACCAGGTGCCAGGGACACTGAGGCACAAGCAGCCTCTTAGAGTAGGACGATACTGGCTGGCCCCAGAGGGTGAGGGTTAGTTCTCTTGGGGGCCACATCCCCACTGGCAGAAAGGCTCTCTCCCAGCATCTACCATGGAGTTAGAACAATGACTCAAGCGCTTGGCAGTTCACCTACACTTACCTGCTGAGACCTCTGCAGATAACAGCCCAAAGGATATGAAGAGGAGAGAAGAGAAAAGGCCATTTGCATCTTCCCCATGAGCTCCAGAGGGCAGGAGTGGTGGTGAGTGACTTCCATCCACCCTGATCCCACCTCACAGGACCCGGCTCTGAGCACAGACTCTTTTTAATGTAAAGGAGAGGAAGGGGATGGGGACTGATGTGATACAGCAAACAGACCCTAGCTCAAGCCCTGGCACTACTGCTGGCTGACCCTGGGTGGGTCACTCAATTCTCTGGTTTTCAGTTTGTCTATCTTAAGAAAAGGATAGCAAGGACTGCCTCCAGGGTTGTTCTGAGGATGAAACGAGATATGGGTAGTCAGCAAAGGGAGAAATAAATATAAATGGTGATAGCAATAACCCCATACATATAACTGAAGGCCAAGGTCTTGGAAAAAATGAGAGCAATGCCAACAATCTGACAATATTAATTAGAAATTTCCACAAAGCCACAGATGACCTGAAACAAGGAAGTTTTCCTCCTAGATGCTTAAACAGAGAGGTGGAAAAGCCATCACTCCCTGCAGAGGACCTAGAGGCAGAGCAAATGACTGACCTGCACAGGGTTCCTACAGGAGAAGGCAGGGCAGGAGGCCTTGCTTTGCAAGAGCACTGCCAAACCACGTGAACCGCATAAGAAGGCATCCTAGTGACTGCAAGGGGCCCTGGGCTAGGACTTTAGCTCACGCCACCATTCAGGGGACAGTTGTGAGAACCCTCCTCCCGCACCCCCCTCACCCTAGCCCCACTACCATCTGTCTAGTCCCCCAACCTAGCTTGGCTCTAAAATTCTCACTCTATGAAGGAAGATTTTCAGAGAGAGGAAAGGTTCTAATACCCGAGTTCAAGCTTTTCCAACAACATCACATATAGTTCAGTTAAAAAGTGAGCTAAAACCAGACTGTGAATTTTAACTGCAGTACTAGTTCCTGCGGATCCAGGACCCTGCATCAAGTTCCCTGGGGTGGAGACCGTGAGTTTTAAGATCCACCCTGTCTCACCCCAAGAAATCACACATTTCTGCAAATTTGGGAGCCAGGCCCAGGGCACGGAGCTGGGGCCCAAAAGGCAGCCGGAAACTTTTTATTAGTACGGAGCCTTGGGAATTTACAACAAATCTTGGTCCAGATGAAAATTAGTTTCAAGTCTAGGGGTAAACAGGCTGAGACTATTAATAAGGACCAAGCCCTTCCTCCTAATTTCTGGGTGTAAATTAGACAATAATTAAAAATATTGTCTGGTTTCCTCTGAGGATCAGCTGGAGGACAGCTCACTTTGCATGGCAGCCTGGGCTGAGATGGGGATGAGAGTGAGAGCCGGGCAGGGATGGGAGAGCTAAAGGCCTAGGGACCTGCCCCAGGTGGGTGCTTTTCACAATTCTGAGTCCCCTTCAGGTAAACACGTGACCTCCTTGGGTTCTGTCCTAGGCTAGAGACTCCACTTCCTTCCAACTCCACCCTTAAACCCTGGGGCTAGGCCATGCCCCTCGCTGCACCTGCTTCCACCACCCTTCCCACCCAGTCCTAACCAACATCCACCCCTAACCAAGCAGAATGGGCCACACCTGCCCCACGGCCCCCAGTCCCACAAGGGCAGGGTTCTACACCCACATGTGACAGCAGTCATAAGCCACATCCCAGTGGACAGCCCTCCTGAGGGGAGGGCCAAGGTGGGCTCCACCTCCCAACCCCTGTGCTCGTTGCAGTGCCCAGAATAGCAGGGCTTCCATGGATGCTCCACAAAGACCCTCTTGCGCTTCACCCTGAAGGGCAGGACAGGAGCATGAGGCCAGGTTGCCCCTGCTCTATCTTACCCAGCTCTGACACCGTCCCAACTGTACTACTATGTCCCTCAGTGCCCACCAGAGCAGGCCACTCAGTGGCTCAGCACTAACCCTTCCCCCAGCAAAGACTCACTCAGCAGAAGCAGCTCTCCATAAGGTAAAGTGACACAGCACAGAAGCGGAAGCAAATCCTAGAAGAGGTCAAGGAAGGGAGGATGCTGAAGCCCATCTGCTGGTTCCCAGTTGTGTGGGGTGGTGAGGCTATTGCTTGGGGCCTCCTGGCTCCAGGCCTCTGCTTCTGTTACTGGGGAGGGCAGGAGCTGGCCTGGGGGATCCATCTCAGGACCATGTACTTCCCTCAGCCCAGGGTCCATCTGGCCCATTGACCACCTGCCCTGCTCCTTCCTGGACATTGGAACACAACTCCCAGGCCCCCAGAGGTGCTCCCAGGCCCCCAGCTGTCGTGGAAGCCTCTGCTCCAGTTTCCTCACTGGCAAATGGAAACAACCCAGGCGCTCCCTCCCTGGGCCTCAGGGAGGTTTAGGAGAGATGCTGTGAAGGGCATGAGAGCACGGGGCTTCAATAAACACCACCTGAGCAGAAAACTGAACGCCAACTGGCCTGGTTCTGCCTTGAGCCACAGGCACCTGGGGAAAGCAGCAGGTCAGGGAGCGTAAAGCGTGCAGAGGCTTCTGGGGAAGGTGAACCTGAGCTGCTGGGGGCTGTGTGGGACTCGGAAGGGAAGGGCCGCAGTGGAACCGAGTGAATAAAGATCTGCTGAGGAGGTGGGCGCCCCCCAGTCCGCCCCCCAGCCCACCCCCCAGGGCTCTGCTGGCAAAGGTGGGGGGACCAGGCCAGAGGTGTTCTGAACTGGGCAGCAAGAGGCTAGAGCTGAAGGCAGGCATGATGAAGTCCGTTCACTTCAGGAAGTTGAGGACTCCAGAACCCAGCCCGAGGGGCAGAGGGTGGGGAACGGGCACCCAGGGGCCAAGACAGGCCCACTAGGGCAGCACAAAGACTCGGAAGACCCCCGACCTGGTGAGGAGTTGCCAGAGAGGGTTGCTTCATGGAGGGCTGTGTTGCTGGGGGCATGGGCACATGAGTGCATGTGCCAGTGTCCACACAGAGACTTGAGGCTTAGCAGATGGGAGGGAACAGGGCCACAGGCCATCAGGTGAGAGACCAGCTGGGGTGCCGGAGACAGGACACATGCTGCACCATTGGCCAGGGCAGAGGTGAGCCAGCCCAGCAGACATGAGATCCAGTTCTGGGAGCTGAGAGCTTTGTGG
This sequence comes from Colobus angolensis palliatus, assembly GCF_000951035.1. Lineage (NCBI taxonomy): Eukaryota > Metazoa > Chordata > Mammalia > Primates > Cercopithecidae > Colobus > Colobus angolensis. The sequence continues at coordinate 2,360,334 of NW_012114944.1, forward strand.
GGGATGTTTACTCACCATGTACCCACACTGCTCCCCTAAAACCAGCAAGTTCTGGATGAGGGGACATTCTTCACCAGAAAGTTCCAGGCCAAAACCTCAAACACATGGCACACACAGTCTGAGTGCAAGACACCTCAGCCCCAGCCTGTCCTGTCATCCTGCTCTCCAGGTGCTCCCAGTCTAGCAAATATATCACAGTGGACACGGTGAGGGCTGTGTTGGCATATGGACAGAATGGGGTGATGGGGGCAGTAGGAACAGAGAGGCCCAAAAGCTGAGGCTTGGGCTTGGGAGATGGCCCCTCTTTTGGTGCTTTTTTTTTTTTTTTTTTTTTTAGGTGGCCAGATACAATTACGCACCTATACCCTGAAAGGGAGAGTGAAGAGGCGGCACTTTATTTTTCCTTCTGCTCAGCTGCCTGTTTTGGAAAAGGACCACAGCCAGCCCTCACTAACCACAGGAACACACACGGGCCAAGCTGGCTGAAAGGGAGAAGGCGGGACTCTCCAAGACGTGGGGAAGATCACCCAACCCGAGGCACCGGCTAGACTGCCGCCACCGAGGCAGGACTCAGACCTGCTGTTACTCAGTATCCCTCCCTTGCATCACCAGGCAGTGACCCCTGCAGGGAGAAGGGGCCAGAAGTCCTGTCAGCCACTACGACTCAGCTTTCTCATCTGCAAAATGGAAATACCTCACCTGCTTCCTCTCAGAGCCTTAGGGAGATTCCTGGTATCATCTATAAAAGGTAACCTTTAAACACAGACCTCTGTCATCTCTGTAAGTTTCCAGAAAGGCAGCCTGAGTCCTACTTAGAGGAGAGTACTAATTAATTAGTCAAATAATAGGGTGTGGGGCAAATCACGGAATCTCCTCCTTCAGGCTTCTGAAAGGCAGGAACTGTGGCCGGCTGTCTCCTTGGCCACTCCCTGCACACTACTCCTCTCCCCAGACCAGAAACACAATCCAGGACTTTTCATGGTGGCCCCCAGGCCCCTGGAATAGTTTGGGGCCCTCCTCTGATGTGACTCCAGCACCTTCCCTCACACATGAATGCATTCAATTTGTCCCAAGCACCCAGCTGGCTGCTCCCACCTCAAAGATCACCACATCTCAACTCTGACTCCTCCCCAGGAACCTCCCTTCCCTTCTCTGATAGGACAGGCCCCATCAGGTGACCGACTTTCCCATCCACCCACTAACGGAGGACCCCACTGGTGGTGTCATCCCACCCTCTCCTCTCCCTTCCACACAGCACCCACTGGCTGGTGGGCCCGTCCACCACACCTACCCTGACCCCACAGCCCCTGGCCTGGCCTAGATGATTGCTATAGCCTCAGAACTACAGAACCTGTCTCCCTGCCTCTTGCTAGGCGCTGCAAGATTCCATCCACACTCCCAGGCAGGCCTGTTTTCCTAAATGACTTCCTAATCATGCCACACCCCTGCAGTGTGGGTTTCCGCACGGTTTCCACACCCTGTCAGGGAGCTGGGCGGGTGCAGGATGCAGGAGCTTTGCTGCGGATTAACCTGAGTCTCCCTGAGCCTATTTCAGGACAGGTATCTCCATCAGTTTCTGCACTTTCAGATCTTTTAATGTCTTTCTGGGATTCTGAAATGCAAGGCTGAGGCAGGCCTGGGGAGGTGAACTCCTCCATTTCACATTCCTGTTCCTGTATTTCTACCTTGGGTAAAATGCACATTTCTCTCGCACCTGCCAGGAAAGACAAGCAGTTAGGGCTGTGTTCCGAGGGGCCTGGGCCCTCGCTGCCAAACGCTCAACAGGACTGCAATCTGTTTGCTGGGCCCTCACACCTATGAGGCTTAGTGCCAGCAGCACAGGAAAAACCCATGGCAACCCTCAGGGCCCGTGCTCCTCCTCTACTGTGGCCAAGGACAGAGGAACACACCTGCCAGCCACTGGGCCACAGCTGTCCCCCTTATCCCCAGAAGACAGCACTGAGACCGTCCTTCCTACTGAAGGCGGCCCTGGCCCTGGGGACAAGTCTCCACTCAGCTCCTGACTTTGAGAAAGCCCCTGAATTCCAGCCTTCGATAACCTGGAGCCGCAGCGTCTAGGAAATGAGTTTCAGGGACTCATGGGTAGGCAGTGCCAGATTGGTCCCTCACTCAACTGTTAACTCCATGAGAACATGGAGTTGTTTTGTTCATGGATAGACCTTGGAGCATAGAACAGTGCCAGTACTTGGCAGGCACTCGCAAATAGTCACCCAGCAATGAATGAATGCACTGCGTTTTCCCCCTGACCCAGGCCCTGTGACTTCAAGCAAGCAAGTCTCAGCAGAACGGGAGAGGCTGTTTATAGTGAGTATGTTTGTTTGTTTCCTTTTCTTTCATTTCTTCTCCATACAGACTTGCATTCCTATACTCAATCATTCAATCACTGAATATTTACTGGGCCCAGAAGAGAAATGAAGATGGGTGAAGACCAGTCCCTTCCTTCACGGAGCTCTCAGCCCAGAGAGGGAAGGAGAAGAGGCAGAATCAGCTATCCCTATGCAGTCTGCCAGCTGCAGAAACAGAACTGGTCAGAATGCCTACTCAACTCCCACCCTGAGGCCAAGGCAGCTCCTCCCTGCCTACCTATCAAGTGGCTAAACTCAGACTTTCCAGATCTGGCATTCTTTGGAGGAGGACAGGAGGTCCCTGGGCTCCTCAGGGGCACCCAGCACTCTGTGGACCAGCCCTGGTCCCTGGAGTGAATTAATGCACTCATTCATTCAACCAGTGTTTACTGACCATCTACTTTGTACCAGGTACCTCAGGTTCCAACAGGGAATAAAATCTATGTCTCTGCCCTGGTGAAGGCCACATCTCAGTAGTGGGACAGACAACAAACAAGGAAAATGTAAAAAAAAGTATGTGATAAGCTAAATAACGACAAGTGTTAAGGAACAACATCAGAGAAGTGGGGGAGGTGTGGAAATGTAAGATAAGTGGCCAGAAGGCCTCCCTGAGAAGGTCATTCTGAGACAGGACCTCAAGTGTGGCTTTGCTGGGGTGCTGCACTCTTTGTGCAGCACACTTTGGTCCCAGAGGCTGTACTACTCCTTCTTCTGTGCTCTCCAAGACCAGATTTCTTTCTCCAGTGTAGTTTTTCTTAGTTTATTTTATACTACAGACATTGAGTGTTCTCTAGGCCCCATCCACCTTCCCCAAGTGACAGGAGCACCTGGAGGGCAAAGACTCTCAACCCACAGCAGGGGTGCTGTCAATGACTGTCTGCTTTCCTTGGCCTGTTCCAGGTCTGCTGCAACTTTCCTGAAAACCTGAATGTGCTCAGTGTCAGGGGTCAAAGACAAGAGGTGAGCAGGGGTGAGAGAATAGAAAGTGGCTCCTAGAATGGGCCCGCAGGTCACCATGGAAACCCAGGCTTCCCACTTCCCTCCCTGCCCACAGCTCTGCGGGTGAGCACCACTGGGCTGGGTGTGTGAGCCCTGTTGTTTCTTAAGAATAGGAAAGTCATCAGGTGACTAATACAAAATCTATTTACACTTGATGATCTCCTTCCTGTCCGATAGGTAAGTCATTCTGGTAAATGACAGACCAGCCAGGGAACTCTGCACAGTCCATGACCAAGCCTGCTATCTACCAGGCAGGAGGATGTGACAACAGATTTCACAACATTTCAAAACAAGGCCCAGGAGCTCCAGGATGGAAATCAGGAGACTTGCCCCGTGGCTTGCTGCTGTGTGAACTTGGCTAGTGCACACCCCTCTCTGGACCTCGGGCAGGAAGCCTACATGGGGTGAGAAGCACTGCTCCTCAAGGACAGTTCCATCCTGCCATCATCCAGCTTGGGGAGAGCTGTGACCACCAGGCCATGTTGAAGCCTGTGGTGACTTGGTGGGGAGGGCAGGCGAGGGAGGAGCTTGAGGCCTGCAGAGGGTGAGAGGCAGCAGGACAGAAGGAAATGAGGGGGCTCAGGGTACAGGCTTTGGGGAGCAGAGCTGTGCAGGAAGGCAAGTGTGTGGACATCCTGGGAGCAGAGTCCACGGCACTGCAGAGCTGGGGCTGGGAAGGGCCTGGACTCAGGACCCAGATAGAAGGCTCTTTGCTTTCCCAGCTGTCAGGGGAACAGTGCTGCCTGGAACCAGGGGTCAGGGCTGATGGCAAACATGAGAGGAAGGCTGAAGTCTCGGGCAGGGTGGCCAGAGACAGCTTCTCTGACACCCAGGCAAGACTCACAGGCTCCTTTTTCTGAGAAGCATTTGCCGGTCTCCAGGAGAGTTCATTCCAGAATGAGAGAACAGCAGTCTTAGGAAGGGCCTCTAGAGCTGGCTGTCCAGAATGGTGTCCTGTCTGTCCTGAGAGCAGAGATGGCAGCATGCATGCTTTTGGCAGGGGCTAGGCTGGAGCCACGTGGAGGTGGCTGGGGGTGGGGCAGGACCCTCAGGACTGTTAGAACGAGGCCTGACAAGGGCAGCTGGAAAAGCCCAGTGTGGCCGCAGAGGCGGGTAACCTAAGGGTTTATGAAGTCATTCCAGATCCACGACCTCTAAGAATCCTCTCGACACTCCGTGAAGGAGGCAGAATCTGATTTTAGAGATGAGGGAACCGAAGCCCAGAGAAGAGAAGCAACCTGCCCAAGGACAGAGCCAGGGGCAGAGCCAAGGCCAGAACCTGTACTTCCTGCCTCCTTTCTCCTGAAACACAGAGGCCACAATTGGAACATTGTCTTTAACATAATAAACCCCATGATTCTCCCAGAGAGCATGTTGCCACTAGAAGAGGCCACGCCAGAGGATGAGAAAATACAAAAGAACATCCCCTCTTGCCTTTAAAATCAGTGACCGGTTTCATCTGGACTGTGCCTACTAGCACACAGTTAAAAAGGGCAGAAGGCTAGTTGTAAGCAAGGAAAACCAGCCACGTCAGAGCAGGGGGGCTCTGTGTGAAATGACTTTAATTTCCTCTTATTAGGCTATAAAGTTGATTTAATAATAAAAACATGCTAAGGACTTTTTAATGTGTAATTGCTTACATATTAAAAATTATGTGAAAATGCTTTCAATTAATGCTTAAGGACTCATCCTGTGAGATGACACTTTGAACAGTTTTATAAAGGATGCCAGAGGAAGAGTTAGTCACATCTAAAAAGGCAGCCTAAGTAACTAAATTTCCCAGTTATTCCTCAGACCCTCCGGGGAACACAGGACAGATGTGAGAGTGTTTTAGCTGCAAGCGAGGGCTCCAGAAGGTGCTTCTTGATTCTGTTTTTGCTGCTTATTTAATCTGAAGCTCGGAATTCTCCTCTGTAAAATGGGGATGATGAACATCCCTATACCTCATAGGCGAGGATTAAGTGAGCTAATCCATGGAGAGTACCTGGAGCAGTGCCTGGCACACAAGGAAGCCCTTTGCAAAAGCTAGTGACTGTCATCATGTTATCACAACTCCTTGGGTACCTCTAAGAATTCCTAGGGCTGAAGGCCCGTGGAGAGAAGATCTCAGGCACAAAAACACTCTGTGCCTTTAGGTTAACTTGGGCTTCCAGATCCCAGTCAATCTCTACATGCTCTTGCCCCATGAGATTTTCCTATCATTATCCTATCAAAAGCCTCATCTCCAAGCACTCCTCTCTAGCAACAAGGGCCCACCTCTATGCCTTTCTCAAGCTCTTCCCTTGGCCTGGGATGCCTGACTCAGTGCTCATCACCAACACCTCCCACAACCCACTCTACTTGGATCACCCAAATTGGAAGCCCTTGTTCCCTCCTCTGAACTCCTGGAGAGCCACATGCTCATCTCACTGACCACTCCAGGTTCATGCCTATCTGTTTTGTGGATGTTCCTGGAGGGCAGTGGTGGTATCTGTCCAGGTTACTCGGTCCAGTCTCCAATGCAGCCTGGCCTGGAGCCCTTGCGATGACTGAGTGCACTGCAGAGGACCCAGGGACCACCTGCTCCAGCACTGGCAAGGGTGCAACCTACCTCCAGGTGGGCAGGCGATCCTACAGGGAATAACTAGAGAATTCAACAGCACAGCATACCACAGGAAGGAAAAACAGGCCCTCTGTCCTCCAATGACAACAATCTCATGCACATGTGCAAAATTTGTTTTCCACATGGGCATCAGGATCACAGGCCCTATTTTACCACGACACCATGGCCCTCACTGGGCTAAGCACCCTGACCCATCCAGGCACCCAAGTTGGCCTGATCAGGGTCCAGCACCCTTCCTGCTGCATCAGCAGGATTTCATATATCTGGGGACCTTAAGCCTGGGATCAAGACCCAGGGAAGAGGGAAAGAAGGGGCTGTGAAGCAGCCTGATCACTGGTTCAACAGCAGGCGTGGCCTGGGGATTCTAAATACAGAGATGCTTGGGCATGAAGGAAACCCAGAAACGCTCTGGTACTTTCTCTTTATATTATACACGAGGAAACTGAGGCCCAGATGGGCAGCAGGGCATAGAAAAGTCCAAGACCAGAATTTGCTCTTGAGAGACGAGTCAAGGAAGATGAAAAGGGGAAATAGGACTGAACAATTAGCCAGGCCAGCACTGCGAAAGGAAGCTGCCAGCCCTACCCAGATCCCTCCTATTCACAGTTGGTCTCAGGTGCTATCTTTGTGGGGCTGGTCCTGGGTGACTCATGACAGTCACTGTGCTTGAAAGGCAGGTCACAGTGAATCATGGCATCCTGGGAGCTCAGGGTTAATGCAGACCTCAGAAGTCACTTGAGCCAGCCACCCATCTGAGACTCAACTCCCTTTCATGTCACTGCCCAATGCTGCTTGTCTTGCCTCTGCTTTGATACCTCTGGGGATAGGCAGTTCACTGGTTTACAAGACAGCTTCACATTTAATCAGTGGGTTTTAAAAAAAAATCTCAAAAGGATAATTTTTTTGAGCCTCAGTTTCCCTATCTATAAAAAAAGAAAGCTTGGACCAGGTCACTAGCTCTCCAACTAGGTTCCACAGAGCTGCAGCGTTTAAGGAGACACCCCCAGCGATGCTGCTGGGGTGAGAGAGGCGATGGGGATGGCAAGTGAGGCCCAGACAACTGGGCTCGGAGGTTTGTGAAGGGCTGAGCATTCATCTTGGAAGCAGAACATACTTTCTGCAGGTGACACAAACTGGAGCCTGTGGAGAGGATAAGCTGAAGCATTCAGAGGGCAGGGGTGAGAGGAGCCCCTGGGAGAAACAGGCACACTTCCTCAGGACTTCCATCCTAGCTGTAGCCCACAGGGTGGGGCCAATCTCCCCACCAGCTGCTGAATGGAGCCAAGGGACAAAGAGGACAAAGACTCCTCAGTGAATCACTGCCCAAGATGGCTGTGCTGGGGAATCTGAAAACCAAACTGCAGTGCACCGGGGCTGGAGAGGCCCTGGAAAGAAAGTCCCACATGATGCTTCAAACAGGCTAGGAAGTCAGCCCCACAACTGACTTACCAGCTGGGATGTCTTGGACTAGTTTTTAATCTCTCTGTGCCTTGGTTTCTCCATTGGTCAAGTGGGGCAGCCTATATTCCAAAGGGGAATGGTGAGGACCCAGTTAAGAACTGACATCAAGTGCTGTAAGCAAGTACTCGAGAGCTTACCAGCTGCCTCCCTGTTGTTGTTATCACTGGCCCATCATTTCATACATAAGTAAATATGGGGGCACACAACGTGCTGCCCATTGTCACATGGCCAGTTAGCAGCCCAAAGCAGCTAGAAGCACTAATGACTGCCTGCTCTGAGGCTACTGCTTTGTAGGGGAAAACCAAGGTCTCTGGGTCATTCAGGTGGCAAATGACCATCCCAGATCTGTTTGACTCCAGCCCGGGCTCCTCCTGCACAGGTACGCCACCTGCGGCACACAGAGGGCACAGCCTTCCTGTCAGCGTTTTGCTTACTTACTCAAGACACTGCCCTATTACTACAAGTTACATGCACACATACACATAAAATGTAATATCATCCAAAAAGGATCACTCTAAAAGGTTAAACTTTTTCCATGCCACTCCCACTCCACTGCCGTCACCAGCACCACCCTCTCTTCCCCCACCATCTCCCCTTCGAAGTGCTTCACGTCAGCTCTGCGAGCTTCCTGGAGCATCTACGCACTCATGGCTCATCCTAGCCCACATTCAGCCCTGCCATCAATCACTGGGGTGACGCCACAAAGAATTACACACAAATAATTTTGAGTCAAAGGCAGCTTCAGCAAGGATCATTACAACCAGAAAACACCCCTTTTAATAACCTATATTCTTAAAAAACAACAATTGTGGGTAAACTAGGGCATAGCTGCCAAGCTAGGATACAAACACAGAGCAGCATATGCTAGAATGCTTCTTTGGAGAGAGAATGCATGAGGTCTTTAACAGGTTCTAAATCAAACTGCCTCAATCAAACTGCCCTGCATTGGACCTAACCCCGTGGGGTGTGCCCTCATTAAAACGGCAAAGTCAGCCGGGTGCAGTGGCTCATGCCTGCAATCCTAGCACTTCAGGAGGCCATGATGGGAGGACTGCTTTAGTCCAGACCAGCCTAGATGAGTCCAGACCAACCAGACTCCATGCTGGGCACTCTGACATACACCCCCATTAAGCCTCATTATATCTCTTCATCATGAGGCTGAGGGAAACTGAGAGGTTCGGCTCCTTTCCTGGAGTTGCACCAATAGAAGTAAGTGGCTTGCTCCGAGTACAGAACATGGGACAGGGGCTGAGGTCCCATGGAGCCACAGGCAGGATGTTACAGGAGTCCAGACTCGGGAATGGAAGGAGGATGGGAGAGGGCATCTGCTGGGAGCCCCGATCTCATGGAGGGTTTGTCCCCGCCTGGTGCCTTAGGAATGGAGCTGGAGTTCCCTATTGGGTGCTGCTGAAGACCTCAAAGGTGAGTAGTTGTTCATCTGGCTAAAAATGACCTGAGAAACTTTGGCTTCTTTTGAGACAGGGTCTTCCTCTGTTGCCCAGGTGGGAGTATAGTGGCACAATCTTGGCTCACTGCAACCTTCGCCTCCCAGGCTCAAACAATCCTCCTGCCTCAGCCTCCCAAGTAGTTGAGACCACAGGCACGTGTCACCATGCCAGGCTAATTTTCTTGTAGTTTTAGTAGAGATGGGGTCTCTACTAATTCAAGAAGGAATCAGGAGAAGGTGCTCAAAGACAGGAATGCCAAAAAAACAAACCAAAACCAGACAAACAATAAGAGGGCCACAGTATCTGTACCCCAAGTCCCCGGATATACAGGGTACCAATTCGAGAGGCCTCCAAAGCCAGGGCAGCCCCAAACTTGCTCCCAGCCACCTTCCTGCACCCTGCAGCACAATGTGCTGATATGTCGCTGCTCATGGCCCTGCCTGTGTGGGGTCACGGGGGCAGCCCACACAGCTGCTCTTCAGTGTCTGGCCTGCCCTCCTGAACCAGAAAAGCCACAACAGGGGTTTCTCTTTTGCTTGTGACCTTTCCCCAATCCTGCCTACAAGATGATTGATGTCTGATAACCCTTCACTCCTTAAAGATGCTCCAAGTATTGTATTATTCCAGCTAAAATAGGCCCCCAGGATGCTGCGTACCCAGCCACATTCTTCTTGACTCCACACAATAGCTTTGACAAGGTTTTGTCATCAAGGGCCAACAGGCAAACAGCCACTGGGGGAATGTCTCCATGCTTACTGTAACCCTGTCATGTAGACCAGGGTTCTTTATGCTGCTTCCAGCTCCAAAACAAAGATTTCTGGGTATGTGGTCAGAAATAATTTTGTCTCTACTAGTAATCTGGTCAGTTCTCTTCTACTAAGCAATGAAAGCCAGGTGACCCAGCCTGCTTCCCTTTTTGCCCTGCCTACTAGGAAGCTCCAAGTAATGTTTTATGTCTCAAAAGCTACCTTTCTTCACTCAGAAATTTCTGATAGAACTACTTTTTCTCCCTCTTCTCCCCAATTATTTCTTGGCCCTACCTCTGGTTAACTGTATGTGATATCCTTGTATTTGGACTATCATGGTGCCCTGCCAGTTTTTTTCCTAATATAGGTGAAACATAAGCAGGTCAACTGTGGGGAAGATTTAATACAGCATTGCCCCCACCTACCAGCTTGAAAGCACACACCATGCCCCCACTGAGGCTGGCTGGGGACCACCCAGCAGTGCCCTCACTCCCTTTCTACCCCCTGACCCCAGCCATAAGCCCCTGTGCTTCAGCTCCGCTTACCTGTCATGATCCTCTGTGCCTCATAGGGCTCCATGTAGCCAGCACTCTCCCCCTTTCCTGCTTTGCTCTTGAGATCATTCTTGGCATCAAAGGGATCTGAGTAGTCATCGGCTATGGTCACCTGCAGGGAGGAAGACGGCAGGTGTGAGTCCACCTTTGGCTTCTTTGTTTCACGTCTCTTCACAGCTATGCTTTAGGCCTCAGCTAGATGAGCAAGGAGAGGCAGGGGAGGCAGGAACCAAAGCCGGTGCCTGGACTCAGGGAGCTCCACGTCTCACAGGGGTAAGGAATGGGACCCACACTGGCAGGGTTCCACTGCGAGGAAGAGCCCTCTGGGCTCGTGCATGTCTGGCCGGCTCTGGGCACAGTGACGTGAGAACAGAAGGGCATCTGAAATGCACACTAAGCACGGAGGTGAGAACCTGGAGGGCATCCTCAGGGAATGTGAGTTGCTTGGTTTAATGCAATGGAAGTGGAGGAAAAGTTGGAAACAAGATCACAGAAAGCCTAGAAACGCTGACAAGCCCCTGGTGCTGGCTGAGGCACAGAGAGTTTGTCTAGAGATAATTGGCTCGGCGTTCCATTTCCCCAGACCTGGAACACAACCACGCCTTGGGTCATCAGACAACAATCTGGTGAGATCAACGTACTACAAAGCTCACTGTGGCCACAGACAGGCCAAATAAAAACACAAAAGCAGCTCAAGCATCGACAGACAGCCAGGGCTAGAAAGGACACTGAAAGCAACAGACCCAAAGACCGCTCGACAACACATGGGTAAACTGAGGTCTAGTGTGAGCAGAGGCTTGGCCAGATCTTCCACCTCCCAGGGTCCTGTCTGAGCTCCCCGCTTGTCTGTATTCCAGAACACAGCCCCTGCCTCTTCTCCCCAGAGAAAAATTCTACAACTCACAGACAAAGAGTGAGTCACCTGGCGGTGGGGGGGACTCCCATGAGAACCTTAGTATCTGGGATTCTAACACTTCAGAGACCACCGATCCACTTTTTCCCTGGAGAAGAGCAAAAATTCATGATTGGAGGCTCCAATTAAACATGGCAAGTGTTCCTCCCTTTTTACTTCTTAACCTTTAGGACGGGCACAGAACCCACCAAATCCACGTCCCTCCTACTTAGCCCCGCTTCATCACAAACTTGCCCTGGGACTTCCCTCTTGCCCTCTTTGGTCACATATCTGGCAAAGGCCAAGCCTTCAGCTCCTCAGCCAGTGCCACCAGCTGCTTCTCTTGGGAGGGGGTAGGTTAGCGTTCCTCTCAACCCTTGGGGTTACATGAATTGTTATTTAAATTGTGGGTTTAATTAGAAACCACAGGAGCCTGCTCTCTCTCTCAGCTCCTGGAATGTAAGGCATTTGAGGGGCCTGCAAACTCAGGGGAAGGGAAAATCCCCCTTTGTCTGCCTGGTAAATGGCAGCTTGTGGAAGCCGTCCTGGCAGGGTGAGTGAGTGACCACCAGCTGCCAGGAATGTGATGCCCAAGAAGGGACAGCAGGCGGCAGCTCTGTCCCTGGCAAGTGGCTGGAGGCCAACAGGAGGTTTAGCACACAGCGGTCACTGCTCCCCAAACAAGAGAAGGTCATCAGTGAAGACCAGAGCCCAGAGCGCCCAGCACTGGAGCATCTATGGCTCCCACTGCCCCCGCTCCACCGCTTTCTCCGTGGCTGCGGCTCAGTCTCTGAGTCCCAGGGGGAACCCAGTGGGGGTGGCTTCCAGATGCTGACATTGTAATGGCAGCCTTTCTTGAGACTCACTGAGCTCAAATGACACCAGGCCAGGGAAAGAAGGGGTGGGAGAGAGCTAGGCCTTGCAATGTTTTTTATTTGCTATTTCTACTCTACCATTTGCAGAATACATTAGAGAGAAAATTATACATGTAAACTGCTGTCAAACAGAACAGTTCAGACGCTGGTCAGGTGCAGGGTTTTGTGTCTCAGAGTTCAAGGGGCCAGACATCCAAATGGAGAAAATGATGTAGCTGCTGTGGATGACATCTAATTTCATTTCTCTTGTCCTAGTCTTCCTCACTGTCTCTCTTCAACATGAACATGCTCCATCTATTCTGCAATAAGGAAGGGAAAAAATATTTCCTCTGGAAAACAAAATCATTTGGGGGGATTTGCTGGTGGGGTGGGAGGGGCAGGTGGGTTGCAGTCTCCATAGTAATCTAGAAATCGCCCTTCCAGCTCTCAGAAGTGCTCTGTAATTTGCAAACATAGAGGTTTGCAGGATATAAACCAAATCTTTGTTTGCCCTGGGACAGGAGTTCTGGAAGGCCTGTGATTCAGCAAGTACTACCTATATTTTCTAATGAAAATGAGATCTGAGCTCAGGCTGTCACGGAGCCGGAGCTGCCTGCTCCACTTACTTCCGTTTCAATAAGAATGTACAAATCCTAAAACCAGGAAAAGCCCCTGGTCTCTGCTGACATATGGTTCCAGTTATACCTGCTGACAGTTGAAAATCTTTCCATTAAAAAAAAAAAGTCTAGAATTCTGTTAGTTTAAGAAGCAAATCGGAAAGTTCCTAAAATGTATATTTAATCAATTTGCTTTTGAACTTCAAAGTGAGGTTGGTGGAGGGAAAGAAATTTGAGGTTTGAGCAACCTGAAACCTGGCAAACACTACACTGAACTGTCTGACCTTTCACAAAATCATGTCCTAGTTTTGGGAATAAAAATTCAACCAGGTGTTCGGAGAGTTGAGCAGGCAGTCAACCAGAGTGCCCTGTGAAGTACCACGGGCCCCAGCCACCAGGACTGGGCAGTGTGACCACTGTCCACGCTGCCTGGGGCTCACCACCAGTTCAGATGGCCCGGCAGAAGGTTTGTGTGAAGGGTGCTGCTTTTTTGAGCTAAAAGAAAGGGAATGAGTTTTCTCCAGATGTGGGGTTGGATTTCTGATGGGATTGCTTTTGCTTTGCTTTAAAAACTTCCCAGTTAGCGGACAACTCCTATATATGTAACTGAACAATTCAACCAAAAGGCAGCCAGCCGGGACTCCTCTGCGGGTCAGGCCACCTGGGTCCACAAGAAGCTTTCCTTTGATTTTAGTCTCAGGTTGGCAGAGACCTGGCAGCCACAGAGGCAGAGCTGAGCAGTAGCAGAAAAAAAGGCTGCAGAGTGCGACTGCTTAGCCAGTGAGCCACATCTTCTTTTGTTTGCTTGGCCTCTTGGGAAGAGTGCTAAACCCCAGGCAAGCATCTTTCTTGCTTTCAGACAAAACTACAGACCCCAGGTCAGCCCAAAGCCCCTGAAGGGCTTCCATAACTTTGTCCTCCTGGAGACCTGATCTAGTCTCCCCTTGTTTTCCACAGGGCCCACTGCAGCCCAGAGGGCAGGGCATTGTCATAGTCACCTAGCAAACCAGCAGTGGCCTGGGGATGGCCTCTCCATGCCTCCTCTCTGGAACGCACACACTGCTGGGGCCCCTGTGTTTTTATCTTAGGAACGTCACTTTGTGATAGGAAGTAGTCTGCAGCTGTTCATCCCCAAAGGAAAGGACTAGAGGAAGGTGGGTGTTGCCCTTTGGTCACACTTCCCTATGGACTGGTGAGAGTTTTTAGTTGCTTTTGTGGGACAGCTGCACTTGTGAGCAGAATTAGGTCCTCTCCACATGCTTTCAGGGGAAATATACTTTGGTGGAGACACTTACAAGGGTAACTTTGGGCAGAATCCATTAAAATCCCCAAATGCACCTAGCTTGACCCAGCAATTTTACTTCTCAGTATTTATTCCCAAATGTGCACAAGGGTCCATGGGCAAGGATGCTGCCTGAAGTAATAATGAGAAACGACCCAAAACTACTACATCCATCAATAGGGGAACTGCTAAATACACTGTGCTATTTTCATACAATGTAACATTATGCAGCAGGCTGAAAAAAAAAAAAAAGGCAGTTGCTCTGTGTGAGCTGGCATAGCACTCCATGACATAGCTCTGAATGGAAAGTAAGCAAGCTATAGAATAACTACAACATGATACCTACTTATGAAAAACAAAACAGAAACCTGTATCTCTATTAAGTTAAAGAAAGGGTCTGGGAGATGCACGCTCCAAACTGACCCCTCTTTGGGGAGGAGGGAAGGACTTGGAATGGGGTGCTTAGGGGAAGTCAAAAGAGACCTACTTCTCTGTAATGTTAAAATATTTTCAAACAAGGAGAACCTATTCATGTACTATATGCAAAACTAAACTTGCTTAAAAGCACTCCTCTTCCACAGGCTATTTTTGGTACAGTAGACAGACAGTTTCCCAAACTTGCCTGAAGACAAGAATGGCTTGGAACGCTTGTTAAGGAAACAGATTCCTAGCCCCAATAATCTGTATTTTAACAAGCAAGCCAGGTGATCCTTATCAGGAAAGCTTGGGAAACAATAAGCTAGAGCCAGCACCCTTCCCCACCAGTCTAGAGGCAAGCCTCCAGATATTACTCTGGAATTTCACTTTTCCCAGGTATTGCTCAGTTCTGTTCATTGAAGTGAAGCAAGAAGTTTGTGCTAACTGCAGCTCTTTTGCTTTCTTCCCTGGGGGTCAACTGGAGAAAGAGAGGACCCAAGGTGCCATCTCCAGGATCTAAGACGTGGAGGAAATGGCAACCTCTCTGGAATCATGTGGGCTGGCTCCAGACTGAGCAATTCGGCCTGTGCAGGGGGAGAGGGCTACCAAAATCTCACAAATCACCACTAAAGAACTTAGTCATGTAACCAAACATCATCTGTTCCCCAATAACCTATGGAAATAAAAATTTAAATAAACAAAACAAAACAAAAAGACTTCTGCCCTGCCACCACCCCGAAAGGGAGGGGGTGAGAGGGTGGCCCAACAGGGATCCTAGCCCTGAGGGTGTGCAAGGCAAGGCTCTCTGTTTGAAACCCACAGCAGCTTTCAGGCCAAGGCCACTTTACTCTCAGCAAACTCGCTCCAGGAAGATCACCTGGCTCCAGGAAGGGCTGGTGGCACTGCCAAGAGGAGCCACTGCAGAAATGCAAAGGGAATCTCTGCTGAAATTGTTCAAACCTGCTAAAAAGAATGATGAGGCATGGCCGGGCGTGGTGGCTCACACCTGTAATCCCAGCATTTTGGGAGGCCAAGGCGGGCAGATCACCTGAGGTCAGGAGTTCGAGACCAGCTGACCAACATGGAG
Organism: Colobus angolensis palliatus; assembly: GCF_000951035.1. Classification (NCBI taxonomy): domain Eukaryota; kingdom Metazoa; phylum Chordata; class Mammalia; order Primates; family Cercopithecidae; genus Colobus; species Colobus angolensis. The sequence continues at coordinate 2,375,659 of NW_012114944.1, forward strand.
AAACCCCGTCTCTCCTAAAAATACAAAAAAATTAGCTGGGCCTGGTGGTGCATGCCTGTAATCCTAGCTACTTGGGAGGCTGAGGCAGAAGAATCACTTGAACCCGGGAGGTAGAGGTGTGGCGAGCTGAGATCGCGCCACTGCACTCCAGCCTGGGCAGTAAGAGCGAAACTCTGTCTCAAAAAAAAAAAAAAAAGAATGACGAGGCCAGGCATGGTGGCTCACATCTGTAGTCCCAGCACTCTGGGAGGTTGAGGTGGGCACATAACCTGAGGTCAGGAGTTCGAGAGCAAGCCTGGCCAGCATATAGTGAAACCCCACCTCTACAAACAAATACAAAAATTAGCTGGGCATGGTGACACATGCCTGCAGTCCCAGTTACTTGGGAAGCTGAGGCAGAAGAATTGCTTAAACCCGGGAGGCGGAGGTTGCAGTGAGCTGAGATCATGCCACTGCACTCCAGCCTGGGTGACACAGCAAGACTCTATCTCAAAAGAAGAAGAAAAAAAAAAGAATGGTGAGAGAGGCAGGCAGGCTGCCATCTTCCAGGATTGGGTGGCCCACATTGTCCCTATTGCCCCATGGTCACCCTTAAGTGCCCTGCTGTCTGTGGGACAGCACAGGCCTGTGTCACAAATCACATCACATTTTTAGCCAGCTGAATAATGAGTGTTGAATTACGATGCAGTCAGCACGTCGCGTCTGCGCACCCACCACTTTGCTAAGGCAAAGGAGAGTGTCTTGCTGGCCGAAGGGTCTCTGTGCTGCTCTCCTCTCCCTGGAAAGTGAGGGGGCAGCACCCCACAAGGCCCCTGATTCTTGCCAGGCCCATGACTTTTGCTCTACTCCAAAGCAAACCGCATATGAATGCACTTGAGAATGTTCTCAATGTTCCCAGACCATTTTCTCAATGATTCACCTTTAAGACTGTACATTAATTTCCTTAACAGTTTGGGGGCCACTAATCTCTTAGAGAATGTGATCATTGATGAAGTTGTGCCTCCCCTCATCACATTACATATACCCACAGAGTGTTGTTGGGCACATCACAGGAAGGTCATGAAGCAAGCCCCCCTGCCTAGAGCCACAGTAAGGAACAGTGCAAATAAGACACTCTCTCCTTTGCCTTAGCAAGGCGGCAGGTGCGCAGACATGATGTGCTGACTGCATCGTAATTCAACACTCATTATTCACCTGGCTAAAAATGCGGTGTGGTGTTTGACACAGACCTGTCATTGGCTGTGTGGGGGTCACTGTGAGAGAATGATGGCCTGGGGCTCTTTGTCTTGGCTTGCCAGGAGCCCTGGCCCTCTCCCCAGCTCTGGGGATCAGGAGGGCTCCTTGAAGTTGGGGACATGAGGCAGCAGCAGCAGCAGAAGTGCCTCTGTCTCCCCTCCGAGGCCTAAAGTCCCAGTCCTCCTTTGGGACCCCCCACCATAACACAGGCCCTGGTGGGCCTGATGTCCACAGGATGGAGGCTCTGTTGCCATGCCAACAAAGATGACATTAAAGAAACAGAGATTTGGGGGTCTGGAGAGGGCTTCAAATAATGATGAGTCTGCTCAGAGACAGTGGACAGATGTTCTGTGCAGACCCAGAAGCCATACAGAGACAAGCCAGGTGATTCAGGAAGGACACTGACAGCCAATAAAGGAACACGCTGCCTGGGAAAGGCAGTTCCTGCTGCTTGGGGTGTCCAACCAGAGGCTCTAAGATGGGCTTCTGTTTTGGGGGAAAGGTCAGCTGACTGGTTGCCACACTCAGTATCTTTCTAGTGCACATACAGTGCAGAGCCCAGACTCAACTTGGACATAGAGGTCTGAGCTGCCCCAAGCAGAACCCTGGCTTTAAGGACTTGCTAAGTGGGTGGCTGTTTGCAGAACCCCCACCATGGCCGAGGCAGGCAGCATTTCCAAAGCCCCAAGGCTGACCAGTGGCAGCTGGGCAGCAGCAGCTGCCTAAGGCTATGTAAATACACAGAAAGGCAGGTGGCAGTGCAGAAAGGATGTGACCAGGCAGGGACAGTCCAGGCGAGTGAAACTCTGGAACTGGCTCTGCTACACCCTTGCTGGGTAACTCCGGGCAACCTGTTTTCTCTGAGTTTTGGCAGGTCACCTATGAAGTGGAGCAGGGTGGTTTGCGTTCTCAGCTTCACATAAACGTTGTAAGGAGCAAATAATCAGATGATTCAAGGATGTGTCAGTAATTTATAAAGAAAAGGTCATGTCCTTGTTACACAGCAGGTGGCACCTCCAGGACGAAGGCAAGTATGGTGAGGGGCAAAAGCACCTTGAGGCAGGGTCTCTGCCCACGAGAAGATGAAAATCTGGTAGGGAAGACAAGACAAAGACGAGAAAAGAAACCCCCACCGAAGCCCCAGTGATTACTAGGGAAAATGGCCACAATTATGCATGGCAACAGCTGTCCTATTTCTCAACCACGAAAAGGAAAATATTTGTGAATGCTCTTTTTTCCCCCCCTTTCATGCTTTAGGTAAGATTCATGCCCTAGTTGGGGCACCTGGCAAAAGTTGGGGCACCTTGCAACTCTCAGGGCACTTCTGCCTGTGTGCTGGGAGATAGCAGTGTGATCCTTGCCTACGGCCAGCATCCAGGGCCCTGAGGGGTCCACAGCACCAGGTTGTTACACCACTCAGAGATACGGGGACACTCCATGCAGGCACACACACAAGCACCTACTGCTCGCCTCTTCGTGTCCTCGGCTTTGACAATCATCATAGACCAACCTCCTTATAGGCATGCCAATAAATCATTGCTGACATGGTAAGGAGATTAATTAGCTACATTCATGCACTCAGCTGCAACTGCTGGAAATCAGACGGTGGGGAGGTTGCTTTTCCACTCCACTTAGAACTGGTTCGCTTTCTACCTTCTAAGATCTGGCTTGCCTCAAAGTTCTAAGCCCCCTCTTGCATCGTGAAGGCCCCTGCCATTTGCTCCGCCCACATACCTCCAGGGGCAGGGAGCTCATGATGTGGCAACACAGTCCTCTGGGACAGCCATCACCACTAAAGTGGTCTTCCCTACACTGAGCTGAAATACGTCTCCCTGCAGCCATTACCCATTTTTGTACTGACCTAAGATGTTCTGTACTAAACACTCCTTTACAGACCTGACAGTGACCTGTCCCACATGTCAGGAGGCTGGGAGTGTGGGGGGTTAAAGTGGTCACCACTGGTCTTTCCAGTCCTGTCCCTCCCACGGCCACAACTGCTTGCCTAGACACCTGCAGGCTCTAACTTGTTAGGAAAAACACATTCCAAATTCCAGCCTCTGTCAGCTCCTCTCAAGCCTGCTTGCTCGGTCTCTCTCTCTCCCCTCTCTCTCTCTCTCTCCGTCATACACACACACAGCCCACTGTCTTCCAGCTTCACCCCCTCAGAGTGAGCTATGGGTCCTGGGTAGGAAGCTGCTGAGAACAGAGTCTGGCTCCACCCTCTGTTTACCCCAGAACCTCAAGTGGTAGAGATAGGCTTTTCAGCATCCCTCAAGTAGTGGGAGGTTCTATTTTGAACTCAGAAATACCTCAATCCTAGAATTTCTTAAGTGCTTTCAGCCAGGGACTATGGATAGAAAATCCAGCACATCCCTCCTGAGGACAAAACACCCAGGGAAGGGTCTGCAGCCACTACTGAAAGGATCCCTGGGGGATGATCTATTCTACTAGATCTCAAACTCTTGTGTGTACATGATTTCTGCAACGACAATCTTACACAGAATCCCAACATGCACCACTGAAGAAAGGGACACCAAGCACAGTCTGAAAACCATTTATCCACTGGGGACAGAAGGCCCTGAGCGGGGATGAACTTAGTAAGGTTAATGCCAGGAACAGGTAACCCAACCCATGCTTCCGAACTCCCAGGTCCACACAATTTCTTCAATGCCTATACCGCTAACTTTCCTCTTAAAATCATCTTTAAAAATTTCAGAGTATATCCATCACAACTCCCTCACAGAAGAATCCCCCTACCTCCCCTTACAAGGGCCAAGCACCCATTGCTGTGGACAGCTCTCTGTGGGAGGTGGGCTCTGGGCCAGGCTGGGTCCCCGTGGAACCACTGACTGAGCTGCCCCTCATTCTCCCCTGAATTCCTACTTGGCTCTGCTCAGCTCTCCTGCAGACTCCATCAACCTCTGTCCACGTTGCCAGACAGTCCTTCCTCCCAGGCTTCCCGCTCTAGGGTGCATAGTGCTCCTCTAGGGGCCTGAGGTCACTGTCTAGAAAATGCTCTCAGACCAGCCCTGGTCACGAAGAATAAGAGCAAGATTTTCTTCTCCTTCAGAGCTGAAGGCTGGAAGGGTAAGGGGAAGGTACTAGTTAAGCTCAGGGTCATGGATGCCAGATGGTTCCACAAATCATTTAGCTCTCTGTCCTCAGCTTCCTCATCTGCGGAATGACGATGGGGCAAGGCCTACCTGAGCTAAAGCACATGGTGTATTCGGAACAGGGCTGGCACACAGCAAGTGCTCGATGTCAGGTGTGATCATCATCAGCTCAACACACCAGCCAGCCTGCAGAGTCTGGGTCTTGCCCAGGGTCATCTGGACATCAGAAATCCAGACTATCCCCCTCCCCATGTTGATGAGGAGCCACCAGAGGCTCCAAGTAACAAGTGACACAGCAGAACACTCCTGAGCGGGTGACAGAAGCAGACTCCCACCAAATTCCAACCATGAGAGGACCTATGTCATCTGTTGAACTACGTATTTATAGCGTGCCTCTCAAACTTGCTTTAGACAGTGTAATTCGAGGCATTTTTCTGCTTCTCACAGGCACAGCCTGTTGGTCCCCCACTGCCTTCCCAAGAAGGATCAGGAATGCCCGCGAGGCTTTCTCACGGTAACGTAAGGCTCTGTACAGTAAGAATAACTTCCAGTGTGCTCACAGGAAAGGTATGTAAAAGCAAAACAGCAGCGCCTGTGAGCCAAAGGCCTTTCCTGTGCAACGTGGTACTTTTCAAAGTCAGGCGTCCGTGCCCCAGCCAAGGCCCGGGAGTCACCAAGTGCACCCTCTCTCTTGTGTGTGCTTCCTGTGCTCGAAGCCGAGGTTAAAGGAGAGAAAGAGCCCAGACCTGGAAGAGCATGAGATCGGGGTGAGCACAGTGCGTTTTAATGATCAGCTGCAGAGGCGCAGGAACCTGCACCAAGTGAAGGATCATTTCTCCCTGAATGGGGCCCATTAGGATGACTCATGCACATTTCCCACAGGGAGCTAAAAGGCTCGGCCAGGCCCCTTTAAGGCACAAGTAGCACTAAACAGCTGCTCTCCCCAAGAGTCACTCTCTCTTTATTGAGGATACGCACCATCAGCCACAATTACCAGCCCCATGTCTGAGGGCTTCCAATTATATTCCGCTTAACACCAGGTGCTCCATAAATGCTGATTCATTTTTTAAAATAATGCTGTATCGTCCAGCAACCAAGTCTTGATGAACTCTTTCTCCTGTGCCATCATCTAGGCTGAGAAACCATCCCTGCACCTCACAGGCCTGTTTCTCACATGTACTCGGAGCTTTCTAATGTACAGGAAAGTTACTGTGGCTAGGGCTTTGCGATGTCAAGCTGGTCTGTGATTGTGCACATTGCTGTTCAGTCCAATCACCTCGTTCCTCCACGTGCCAGGCAATGGCCTCCTCCCCCTGCTCTTGCATTGCTTCCAGGTTCCCAGGGGAGATAGGCATTACTCAGTTCACCTCCCCAAGGCGGGCTGGCATGTGCTAGGCAGGGGGAGCAAATGCCTGGGTGAAGGGCCCTTCCCACCCTGCCCTGAATTGCAGCTATGTGTAGGCCTGTCTGCTTCCACTCCACCGGGAAGGCAGGTTCTGAAGCTCTGTTTCCTTTTTATTACAATATAGCACCTAGTGTACAGCAAGGCCCCAGCAAGGTGTGCTGGGCTGAAACCAGGGGCAGGGCAGGGCGAGGCCTCCACGGTGGTGGATTCTGGGCCCTGAGCTCCAACGCTTTCAGGTTTCTCACCAGCTATGGAGCTCTACCTTCTCTAAGCCTGAGCCCTCTCACTTCCCCTGGGAAAACATCTTCCTTCTGCGGTGCGGGAGAAGCTGAGTCAATGAACCAAGGGATACACAGTGCTGGCACATTACGCTGGCAGAGGCAAGGGCACTAGAGAACACAGAAAAGATGCTGCTCTTATCCTCTAGAGGCCACAGGCCATGCCTCTTAGTCTGGGGAACCCAGACACAGACCTTGAAGCAGGCACTCAATTGCAAGTGGTTGATCTGGGAGGAGACACTTACCAGGGACAGGGAAAATGGACCTGAGAAGGGTATCAGGAAAGCTGGGTTACTAAGCCAGCTACCCACGCTGGGCAACTGGAGCTTGATCTGATAGAGTAAACTCTGGGAAGCCATGCACAACCCACCCCTCAGAATTACCTTACCAAGAGTGAGGGAGCTGGGGCTCAGGCACCAACTCCTGGGAGCTCCTGGTGTAGGCAGAGCACCTATTCCCATTCCTATGTTCTAGAAAAGCCCTCGGGCACAGAGCTGTGGAGGAGTCAGCTGGAGGCCAGACTGGGGAGGCAGAAAAGACAGGGTGGGGTCTTGACAGCATCTGCTGCCCACGGCAGGGGGCACCTCCTGGAGAGGGATGGAGCTGAGCCAAGAGGTCTCTTTTGGTACGTTTACCCAGCTGAAGCAATGGTACTGTGCAGGGCTCCCATCTGCTTGGCTCCTAACCTGGATCTCATGTCCCATCTCCCACCCACGGTTTGAAGCAAATAACGGCTTTGCAAATGCATCGGAGACTGCACAGAATCACAGGAGTCCCCAGAAGCCACCCTCCCTAGTGCAGCCTGCCTCCCCTCCCAAAGCCCAAGTATCATTTTCTCCTGGTCTAGGGCCCTGTCCCAGGACTAAGCAGGCACCTCCCTGAGGAAGCACATGGACAAAACCAAATGGGGACCCTATGGGCCTCTTTACACCCTGCAAAGGCCTGCAACATCAGCCTGGCAGCTTCAAGGAGGGCCCAGAGCTGTTGTGCCAGTAATGGATGGGCTCATGCACCCCATGATACCAATGAAGGCCTCAGGGGCAAGTCCATGTGGACCAGGCCATAGTCCCTCATGACTGGCTAGTGGTAAATCAGAACACCATGGTGTGCCCATTTCATCACCCTGCAGCTGGGATGCTGGAAACCCAGGCTTGCTCACAACCCTACACACAGAGAAGCAAGCCACCTTCAGTGATGCCCTTCCTGACTGCCTCTAAAACCAATCTCCCCCTTTGTGCAAACAAATATGGCTCAGGCCACACCAGAATTGCGGAAGAGGAACTCCAGCCAGAGGCCTATGGCACCTCTAACCCGGCAAGGCCAGCTCCAGAGCAGAGTGAGTTAGCTGAGGAGACATACTAACAGCCAGTGAAAGAAGTTAAGGTGTCTATTTATTCATTAAAACAAAATCCTTTTTGGCATCTCAGCAATTGACAAAATCAGGTCTCAAAACAGTACTTACAAAGGGATTCTATTTTTCTAAAATATAATATCAAAGAAATGTGTTTATATCCATAGAAAAAGGACCAGTAAGAAATGAAGGAAATACAACACACACAGACGCACGCTCTCTGCCTCCCTGGTCAGCTGCCATTCCACGGAGTGGTGGGGTGAGGGGGGCACCTTGTCTGCTGCTCCTCTCTGATCAAGCCCTCCAGGGCCAGGGCATGAACGAGTGGACACAGGACCACTGAGCTTCCCAGGCCCAGGGAACCCTCCTTGCTCCTGGAGCCTCCCCTTCACGGCCCTGAACCCCTTACTGCATCCTAGCCAGATGCCTATTTGTAAATATGTAAATGATTCTATTCCACCACAGCCTTTGCCTTGAAACCTCCACCAGGCCCAAAGCTTTCAACACCAAGTGGTCCAATCAACTCTGCCCAGCCCCAGCCTGGCATAAAGGGGTGCGAGTAAATGCTAGGGGAGTCAACGAGCAAATCAATCTACGGAGGGTCTATGGGGCCATTTCTCTCCAGGGCAAAGCCAGAAGTCCTTGCCAATAAGAGACAATTCATACAACAGTATAGACAAGCAAGGTGTTACTCAAGTGCTTGCCCATTTTCTGACTGCATGACCTTGGGCAACTTACATGATATGCTTGATCTCTCTGTGCTTCCATTTCCTCATTTATAAAATGAGAATAATACTAAGACCTACCTTCATGGGGTTGCTATGAAATTTTTTAAAAATTTATTTTCTTTTTTTTTTTTTGATTTTTTGAGATAGAGTCTCACTTTGTTGCCCAGGGCGAAGTGCAATGGCGTGACCTAGGCTCACTGCAACCTCCACCCCCCGGGTTCCAGCAATTCTCTCACCTCTGCCTCCCGAGTAGCTGGGACTACAGGCATGCGCCACCACGTCCGGCTAATTTTTGTATTTTTAGTAGAGACGGGGTTTCACCATGTTGGCCAGGCTGATCTCGAACTCCTGACCTCAAGTGATACGCCCACCTCGGCCTCCCAAAGTGCTGGGATTACAGTTGTGAGCCATCACACCCAGCCTGCTATGAGATTTAAATGACTTAGTATTTGTCAGATGCTCAGACCAATATGCATGGTAAGCACCGTTTAAGTATTTGGTAAATAATATGTACACATTTGCACAGCATCTGCCGTTGCACCTAAATGTGCATATGCATGTGTGTACACAAGCAGGTCTGCCCACACTCCCGTGTGCTTCAGCACAACAGCATGTACTGCAATTGGTTTTCTCCACATCCCTGCGAGATGGATGGGGTGCACTTTCATAGCCAGTGGGGAAAGGGAGAAGGGCTGCAGTCTGCCCCAAACCACAAAGTCCAGTGAGGGCATGACCAGCAGCTGTGGCCAATGGACCCAGCTATCTGGCTGGACCCAGCTATCACACCAGCTGCTGCTCCCAGTCAGAAAGCAAATGCCCGCCCACCAAAGTCCACACAGGTCTGGCCTGGGGCAGGGGACCCCAGTTCCATTAGTCCTGGACCATGTACAACTTTCCCCCTCAGAGATGTTGAGCCCCCAGAACACACACTCTGCAGACAACACAGCAAAATGAGCCCAGATAAACACCAGCTGCCCACCTCCCTCCTCTAGGTTTATAAGAGGCCTCACCGCTATGATTCCTCCCACTTGCGGCTTTCTCTAACCTCATGCCTCCTCACAGAGGGCTGCAGAGAGCAGAGGAAATGCTCGAAGTCCGGCATAATGTGGATTTTAAGAGGCCTGGCCCAATGCACTTTATTTCTGGGGTTAAGAACATTAGGTTCTTATTTTTAAATGCCAGTATATCAGGGACTGACGTGTATAGTTTCCAGGGCTAGTTTCACAGGTGAGTGGCCTGTGCAATCACAAAGGCCTCTGCACTTGGTTTAACACCCTGCCATCACCATTTGGAAATTCTTAATAATTTTTAAATAAGGGGCCTCACGTTCTTATTTTTTGTGGGATGGGCCCTGTAAATTATGTAGCTCATCTTGATGACCCCTCCCCAAACACCAACATCCAGAAGTTTCCATGGGGAGCTTGAGGCCCAGACTGTAATCCCCTCCTCTTGCCAGTAGGGCACCATTAGCTAAGTCATTCTATCAGTTCCTCAATTTCCCTATCTGTAGAATGGGTAGAGTCGGTTGTTAGGGCCAGAATCCTGGATTTCATGGACCACTATACCAAAAAGTTGTACAAAAAAAAAAAGAAGGGGAAAGACAAGATCACGAACACTAAAAGAACCCAACTACCATCTGTCCTCACCCATATTTTATGAAGGAAAGGGCTGGGCATGGTGGCTCATGCCTTTAACCCCAGCACTTTGGGAGGCCAAGGCAGGTAGATCACAAGGTCAGGAGATTGAGACCATCATGGCCAACCATGGTGAAACCCCATCTCTACTAAAAATACAAAAATTAGCTGGGCATGGTGGCATGCGCTTGTAAACCCAGCTACTTGGGAGACTGAGGCAGGAGAATCGCTTGAACCCGGGAGGCAGAGGTTGCAGTGAGCCCAGATCTCACCACTGCACTCCAGCCTGGTGACAGAGAGAGACTATGTATCAAAAAAACAAAAACAAACAAAAAAAGGTAAAGTCAATAACAATCTAACAGTAAAAAGATAAAAAGGAAATTGAGAATAAAGGATGGTCCTTTAAGGTGAATAAGTTTAGCTTCATAAGAAGTCCCCTAACCATCCATTTTCCTAATTTCACTGGAGATCACCATGCTTTCTGCGGAAGCATTACCCCAGGTGGGTGTTTTAGTCCTTTGAGTATTACTTTAGAAACCAAGCCTTCTTATAGGTGTCAATGGTCTGGTGTGCACGTTATTGCTTAAGAGCACTGACTTTTTCAGACCCTCTTCCCACCCTGTGTCCCTTCTGCTTTAAGGGCACATATGAGACCACCACGGGGGCTGGTTTCCATGAAACACCAACATAGCACTTGACAACAGCTGTGTGAATCGGGCCCAGAATGGCCCTTATTTATTAATGCACATTGTAAAATCCCCTTCCAAATGGAAAGTCATAAATCACCTGCCACTGGAAACACTCCGTCCTGAAAGGGAGGCAAAGGTATCTTGAACTGAATCCCAGACTTACCCATTTCAAAAGAGCAAACTTTGATCCACTGCTGCTGAGTAAATCAAGTGATGGGGAGGCAGGCCCCTTGTTGATAACTTGGCTATTACAAGACACCTCAACCTACCACCCAGCTTTCTCTCTTCACCCACTTCCCTGTGAAGATCTGGGCCAGGCAGGACTCACGGGGACTGAGTCCTAGAGCCTGGGATCCTCCAGTGCCAGGGCCCGAGAACCTCGGACCAGACCCTCCAAGAGCCTGTGTGTTCTAGGGGACTAGAACTCGCAGGAGGCTGACGGACGCTATGTACAGTGGGGGCACCACCTAGAGAGTACCTTCGCTACAAGCCAGGCTCTTGGCTCTGTGCCTTCACGTACTATTTCATCCTTCTTCATCACCTCATTTTCAGATGAGAAAACCGAAGCTCAGAAGTGTCTAGGAACCCTGCGAAGGCCTCAGAGCACAGAAGGTTGTGTAGGTTTCAACCCAGGCCAGCATCACCCCAAAGCTCTGGCCCTCCTGGGCCACCCACAGCCTGTTGTATGAGTTTTTCTAAGTCCAGGCTCCTTCTGGGCAGCAGGAAGAGATCTCTGAAGGGAATTTTGACAGGAAGAAGCAGCAGCTTTGAAAACTTGGCTCAGTTGCGCCAACCGTGAGCAAAGGCCACCTGACAACTCCCTTAAGTCAGCTGAGTGCTGGAAGTCTCCCTTCCCCTTCCCTCAGCTGCCCTGTGACTCCGGCACACCTGCAACCTGCCCTGCCCGGACCACACCTGAGGAAGCAGTGCTTCCGCCTGCAGCCTTTGAGGCCTGGCTTCCAGCTCTCCTCTCCCTCCACCCTATACGAGCGAGCCATATCCTTCCTGCCTGGGGGATCCTACTTCCCCACATACCAAAACCAGTGCAGCGTGGCAGAGTCCCTGTCTTCAAGTTACACAGAATGAACACCAGTGTTGTTTTGAAGTTGTCCCTATGGAGAGGCCCCGGACCCCATCACCAAACCTCTGCACATGGAAGCATGTCTGTGCCAGGCACCGGAGGGAATGAGAGCCAGAAGGGAAACCTGCTTCCCTAGGAAGAGTGAGCCCTGGTACTGGGCCCAGCATGCACTAAGTGCTAAAATATGCTGGCTGTTGTTATTTTCAAAGATGACTGTAAAGAAAACCTGATTTTTCTCATCAGAACTAGCAAAAAAAGGGAATTTTATGGTAGAGGTGGTTCCGTTTTCATCTGGTTAGCGTGAGACCACTGAACTAGAAAACCAAGCATCCACAATGCAGTGAGGACTGGATGATCTAAGGAGAGGAGGCGGCCCTCAGGGTCAGCATGGTCAGCCTGCAATCACAGCCCAGATGCCCCATCGGAGCAGGTGCTGGCTCCGATGGGGCATCTGGGAATAATTTAAAGCCGTGCTTTCCTAAGATAAAAGTGAGCACCCCATTACCTCTATGGGTGCCCCATCATGCCCATTTCTCAGGGATAACACCAGTGACTGGGGCCAGCCAATTTGGGGAGGGGACCCTTCCAAACCACAGATCCCAGAAAAATGTACTTCTTGGAGACATTTAAACCAATACCCCAGCTGCTGTGGTGGCTCATGCCGGTAGAAGCTGGGAGGATCACTTGAGCCCCCAAGTTCAAGACCAGCCTGGACAATATAGGGAGACCCCGCCTCCACAAAAAATAAAAATAAAAATTAATCCAATACCCCAACTGACCAATCATTTCAGAAGGGCTTGGAGAGGGTCCACCTGACTGGTCTCATTACACTCCCCTTCTCCATATTTCTGTCATGCCCATCCTCTGATTAGTGGGCAACAGGATGAAACAGGTGGTCCCGAGTTTCCCATCTATCCTGGGTCCCACAGCTAGAGCTGTCACAGCCCCAGCCTCTCCATACCTCTCAGTCTTATGGACTGGCTCACGCTTGGTGAATAAGGCGGGAAGGGCCCTCGAAGCTGTCCACGGCCTTGCCTATCCAGGAAAAATCTGCTGTAAAATTCTGACACCCTCCCCGGCACCACCTCCTGGATTTAAGAAGGGGGAGGTGGCTTGGGTTTTAAAGAGAAAACTGGATTCCCATTCATGAATTACCCACACCAAGGGCACGTAACAGGTAAAACGGGTTCTGCCATTGATGAATGAGCTCGGATAATAATGGGGCTCACCCTTCGCCATTAAAAATATTAACCTCATTCCTGGCCCAGCGATGTCATAAACCCGGGGCCCCTGAAGCTCTCTCACGGCGACACTTCCCGTCTACCTGATGAGGGAGTTCAGTGTGCACCTTTCACCCTGCGGGCAAACCCTTTGGGAAGTGTGCTGACACCCCACATAAAACCAAATGCAGGCAGACAGGAGGAAGAAATAATGTAATAACTTGCCACCTGTATGCAAGAATTCAGAGGCCTCCATTGCCTGGGACTTTATGAAAGTGATGCAGTGCTCATGTGGTCCAACACAGCTTCCCACAGCCAACGTGACCACAGGCGGCATGGACAGTGATATGATGTTATGATCCACCACCAGAGAGGAGACTGCCTCTCTCTACTCTGCACAAACCAGAGGACCAATGGAGAATCATGTCCAGCTCCAGGCCCTATACTTTATGTTTTCTGTTTGTCCATTTGTTTTTTTGAGATGTAGTCTCACTCTGTCACCCAAACTGGAGTGCAATGGCACAATCTCAGCTCACTGCAAACTCTGCCTCCCGGGTTCAAGTAATTCTCCTGCCTCAGCCTCCTGAGTAGCTAGGATTACAAGTGTGCACCACCATGCCCGGCTAATTTTTGTATTTTTAGCAGAGATGGGGTTTCACCATGTTGGTCAGGCTGGTCTAGAACTCCTGGCCTCAGGTGATCCAACCACCTCGGCCTCCCAAAGTGCTGGGATTATAGGCATGAGCCACCGCATCCAGCCTGGGCCTTGTACTTTAATTAAGGAGCGGTCACCAGAATGATAAAGAGCCGGGACTCTCCTCCACGTCTCATGGGCATAATTGAAGGGACCAAGGGGTATCTACTAGAGAGGATTCAGGGGTGTCTGTTGGGGGCATGTAAGACAGTGGTCAACCCCTGGCACAGGATGCAGGCGTGTTCTGTGGGATCAGAGGACAGAATGAGAACCAACCAGTAGAAGTTCTCAAAAAAATTTCAACTCAATTTTAGGAAGAATGATCAGACAAAGAGCTATTCAAAGTATAACGGGGTATTTTGGGAGGTAGTGAGCTCCCTGCCACAGAGGACCTCAAGCAGAAGCGGGTTGAGCACTTGGCAAGGAGGACCTAGACTGAGATCCTTTGCCATTAGAAACTCTATGGTCCTCCTGAGATTTTTATGGTACCCTAAAGCATAGGACTGGGGATAGGGGAGCCAGTGTTGAAGAGGCTGGTCTAACCCTATAAAACTGCATCCCTCCCTCTCACTTCCATAGGCTGCTCAGTGGGAGAGGTTCTCCACCTCTTTCCCCAGCGGCACGTGAAAGGCTGGGTGCTGTGGGAGAAGCACAGAATCACATCCTGAAATTCAGCAATGCCCATGGTGCAGCAGGTATTGGGGACAGAAGGACAAAGCTCAGTCAGTGTCTACCTTCAACAAGAGGATAGTCAAGGGAGAGGTCAGCAACCCTCTTCTTTAAATTACCATATAGAAAATATTTTAGGTTCCTGAGGGTCACACAGTACTCCTGGTTTAGTCCAGTGGTTCTCAACATAGCTGCACATCAGAAAAAGCTCCTGGGAATCTTTAACAATGCACCCATGCCTGAGTTTGGCCCCCAGAAATCCTGTTTTAAGTGGCCCAAGGTGGGGCCTGGGATTAGTATTTCTAAAAGCTCCCCTAGGAGCTTGGATACAATCCATGCAAGACTGAGAATCACTGGTCTCCAGCAGAAACAGGCTCGGGTAAAACCTCAGCATAATCCCCAGTGGTTTCCCAAACCCAGCAAGGGGAAGTGACTCGCTCAAGGTCATACAGTGAGTCAAGAGGCAAAGAATCTGAGCCCAAGATCTTCTCCCTGCAGCACCGAGGCACAGACAGGCCTGAACTCCTGTTCCAGAGCTCGGGACACCAGGGCCTTCATGTTCAAGCCCTGCTGCCCCAGAAGGTGAAGACCTCAGAGAAACACCAGCCACCCTCGCCTCGACCCACTCTAAAGTATGGGGCACTGCCCTCTCTCCAGACCAGACCTCAATGACTTAGAACTAACAGGGGAAAGAATTCCCAAAACAGCCACTTTTTAACCAAAATTGCTAACAGTTTATTAGCATCTGGGAGGAACAAAAGAGTGCTGTAAAAACTGCATTTCTTCAGTCCTAACAAGCACAGCCACAGGAAAGTCTTTACCAATGACACCACTAAAGACTTGCCAAAACGTGCCGCTGCCCAGAGCTCTGCCCATGCAGGACTTGGGCACAAGGAACCCCCAGAGCCCTTGGGAATGTTGCAAGAGCTTGGCTGAGGCTGGGCGGCCACTGGCAGCGATGATCTCAACGTCTACAGAGCAAACGAGCTCCGACAGACAGGGCAGACCCAGGCATCCCCCGCCCAGCAGAAGCTTTGCTGGTGGAGGTAACTGGAGAGTCTCTGAGCCCCAGATCCTCTGTTCTCTCCATTGAGCCACGGGACAGTGAGGGACTTGAGAGAGCAAGGATGGGACAAGCACAATGATAATACAAGAAATATTGAGAGCAGCTACCAGGGATTATGCTCAGTTCTTTTATTACAACATCCCTAAGGATTTGATTCTCATATTGTCCCCATTCTACAGATGAAAAAAACCAAGGCATGAGGTGGCTGGATAACATGTCCAGGGTCACCAAAGCAGTAAGTTGCAGAGCCGTGATTCAAAGTCGGGTGCTGTCTCTTAATGTTATGCTCAACAGACTTAGAAGTGACTCTACGGTGAAACTCCTCCCTGCAGAGATGGCAAAACAGACCCAGAGAGAGCAAGGGGCTGGTGTGGGACCACACAGCGCAGCAGCTGGGGTAAAAGCAGTTCTGTGTATTGCCCTGTAGATGGCCTGGCTTTGGGCCCTACGAGGCTGACACAACTCCCTCTTCTCCTAGAGAAGAATCCTGCCACCTCCTTATGACACAACAGTGGGCTCAAACAAGAGACCTAGAGAAAGAGATGGCATATAGGGCTCTTGTCAGCAGTCTGTGTAAAGTACCAACTGCTGGAGTACTCCATGTCATTTGGAAACTTCCTATCTCACCTCCACATACGTCCATGGTCAACGGGGCTGTGAGCTTGTTTCCAACACATGCCGCCATTGCCCGCTCCAGTCACACACAGAGTCACCAGCCCCCAGCTTCCCCAGGGGGTCTTTGCTCATACTGTGCCCTCCTTCTCTCTTCTCTGATCACTGCACGTTCAAATTCTATCTAACCTCAAATGCTTGGCACATGAGAACATGAGCTCTAGAGTGAGATCTGGGTTCAAATCCACACCATGTCACCTTGAGAAGCTTGCTCAACTTCTCTGGGCCTGTTTCTTCACTATAAAGTGGGGATAGTAACAGAGTCCACCTCAGTGCTTGGCAATGGGAGGGGCTCAACTATGTGTCATTATCATCGATTCAGCCCCCATGTACCATTCTGAGACCCCCCCAACCTCTGCTAGAAGTGAGCCTCTCTCCTCTGAGCCCTGCAGTTCTGTTTGCTCCTCCATTCAGCCTCCCTGGGCTGATCCTGTGCTGGCCTCTGGAACACAGAGTAGAAGGAGTGGTCCTTCCAGCAGGAGCCACAGGCTTACTGGGAGATAGCCACAGGCTCACAAATAGCCATGACACAAGGTGGCTGGGCTAGAAGAGGAGCTAAAAAGTGACATTTCACATTCTGTCACACTCTAACAAGATTTTTTTTTTTAATCTGGCTCTCTTCCTACTGACTAAAAGTGGTTTAACTAACTCCTGACACATTGTCTAAGAGTTTTTAAAAGTCAGGCCAAACTCTATTTGGAGAACTCCAAACAGCACCCAGAATCTTCCCCTACCCCTGCTTTACAGCCTGGGTCTGGCTGTCTGGCTCTGCCCTCCCCACCCCAAACCCCATGCATGTGTGCCCCAGCCCAGACATTCTATGCAGGCCAGAGCTCAGCAGCACACAAGAGGCTGGGCGCACAGGCACCAGGCGTGGTCAGGCTAGGCATGGGGGACCTCCAGACTTAGGAGTGCCACAAGGCAGGCCCTGTTCTATCACAAAAGCAATGGACCTGGGAGCCCCAGGAACCAACACTCTCCACCTGTGCACTGTACTTTACGGTTCATAAAACACATCTGTGTCTGTCACTATCCCTTCCCTGTCATCTTACCGTGATTACTAAGACCCCCCCACCCCAAACTGGAGACTCTGGGATAGGGCCTGTGTTCACTTTTTTTGGTCCCTGAATCTAATGCAGGGCCTGGCACACAGTAAGGTATTGAGTAGATGAAAAAATGTATTTTACAAATGAGGAAACTGGCTCAGAGAGGTTAAGAAATGTGCTCAAGGTCATACAGCAAAGGAAAGCAGTGGGTCTGTCTGACTCCCAGACTCCCTCTTGCCCCAGCCCAGTGCCTCCTTCCCCAGGACACAGGGATGCAGCCCACTCTGCTCCCCACTCGGGTCATGAGCCAGCCCAGCTTCCCAGGCCAACCGATGAGCTGCCTGGGCATACAGGAGGCCACAGGGGTGGGGCAGGGAGAAACTGGGTGTTGGGAAGTGACAGTGGGCAGGGGCCACCCCCTAGAAAGGTATCAAGGAGAAGTAGGGAAAGGCAGATGGAACCCTGAAGAGGGAGTGTCTGCCAAAGAGAACAAAGGCAGGAACGGAGCGGGCGGGATCGGGAGCCCGAGGAAGTGAGGAGATGGAAGTTTTTTGAGATAGACTGTCAGCCGTGAAGAAAAACATGTTTCTGAACTCCTGAAGCTTATCAGGTGGGGCTGGCGGGCGGGTGTGACAGCCCAGGACACTACACTACACAAAAGTGGTGGCCAGAGAACATTTTCTTCCCTAGAAAAATGTGGATAATATATAGTTGGGATGGTGAAAAGCACCCTTAAGATAAAGTGCCCTGTCAGATACTGCTGTCAGGCCTTTAAGCCTCCAATGTCATATCCAAACAAAAAAAACCTAAAAACAAAAAAAACCACTTTTGTGATTTATCATTACATCTAAACAAGAAGAAAATTGACAAAATGGGATCTTTTGCCAAAAAGTGCATTTTGAACGATAAGCACAAGAGAAAGCCTAGGGCAAGACTTTACAGCCTCATGGGAACTGCTCAGTCATTAACCCGTATGTGCTACTGTGACTTCAAGTTTGCAAGATCCAAAGGGGGTCATGGCTCTGGGGCCAAGCATGCCCATCCCATTTTGTAGCAAAGGAGTATGTGAATGAACGGATTCCAAGATTCCGGATTTTACTACCCTTGGCCCCTCCCTGTGGGCCCAGTCCCAGCCATCTACAGAGCAGAGGTCACAAAGCCACGACAAGGTCCTGTTGTAATCCTGCTTCCTGAACAACCTCTTTAACTTGACCACAGAACCGCAGTAAAACATGTAGCAAGGGGGTCATCCGGAAACAGCCCTGATGTAAGAAGTACCTCAGGGAAGCTCAGCTCCCTCATGAGTCCAAGCCAGGCTGGCCAGGCCTGCCATCCCCTCCTGCCTCAGCAAGGGCAGCGGCTGGTCCAGTAGGCCACAGGCCTCTGGGGCAACTTGCAGCCGGAGCTCCAAGGGAGAGGAGGAGGAATTCCATCAAATGGCCTCTCCACGAGAGTCTGGTGGCCCATACCTAATCCCTGGGCCCCAGTCTTATTTTGAGCCAGAATCCAGGATTTGGGTTCTGAGACCACGTTTTAGAGCCACGCCTAGGTGTGTTTACAGCAGGCTAATTCTTATGGTGATTATTTGTGGAGAATAAGCCTGGGAGTTTTTCCTTCTCAGAAATTAGCACACTACCTCAGGTCAGCAGGTCTCTCCCCACAGCCGCTGTCTGCTGTCTGCAGGAAGGCGACTCCTTCCAAGGCTCAGAATTTGCCGTCAATGGCAGTTGAACACTAGGTTCAGAGAAGCAGAGAGGGCACAACTCTATAGGGCAAGGTTGGGGTGTGGCCGCGACCGCGCCACTGGCTGGCCATGTGTGTGACCTTGGGCAAGTCTTGGCTGCCTCAAGGGTAAGACAGAGATGATGGTCTGCTGAGCGCTGTTGTGAGGAGGAAACGAGACCACGGTGGGAAGCTGCCGCATGAATGCCGGCCATTATCCCTAAAGGGGGGCTTGGGAAGGCAGGCATCCCCAGATATGTATCAGCACCCACGTAGTGCAGTGGAAAGACAGAGAGGGCACAGGGTCAGCCAGAGCTCTGCTGCTCTGGTCAAGTGAAGACCTACTCCTGTCCCCAGCCACTGCATGCCATACCACCAACAGTGAGTGAGTGGGCGGGCGGGCAGACAGGCAGGTAGTGCTGGAGTGGCTGGGAGGGCTTCCTGGAGGAGGTGGCAGTCTCTCCTGGGCTCAGGCAGGGGTATCAGCAATAGGGCACATTATGGTGGGGGGGGGGGGCTGCAAGTGAGGAAAGGGGCAGTCAAGAGACCTGTCGATGACATTGCGGAGTTTGTGGGGAGGTATACAGCAAAATGAAGAAAAGGGGTTTGGGGGACAGATATTGAGGGCTCTAGATGCTAAAGTCTTTGGGACTGCCATAAATGGAGGAAGCATGAAAGTGTTGGAGCAGAGGAATGATGTGCACCCTGGAAGATGAGTGGCAAGGGAGGGTGCAGGGTGGGGTATGGTGGGAACGAAGTCACGCTGGGGACACGTGGCAGGGCTGGGATGGAAGATACTGCCCCAGGGACGCTTAAACTTCCACAGGACTGGGCAGCTGGTGGGACTCGAGCAGAGGATGTCTGAGGACATTTGTCCTTACTGAAGTCCTCTTCTCCAGGCTAACAAGCCACAGCTTAGTTTCTTCCGCAGAGGGATGGAGGATCCAAAAGTGGCCACCACCAAGTTCTTTGCTCTCTTTCTACATAAGCTGAAACAAGCCCTTTCCCTTCATGCCTGATACCTGGAGAGCCCTTTTCCCTAATCAAGAGCCTGCATTTTACCTTTGCCCAGTAAAGGTTCTACCCCAGCTCCCTTCCCATAACCATGCACATGCACTGGTGAATCCGCCAGCCAGGCGGGAGCTGTGTATGGAGAAGGGACTCAGACCTAAAACTTTACCACTATGACATGAGATGGGGCAGGTGGTCACAAACAAGGCCCAGGCATGACCCACGAGTATGGGGCAAGAGGGAGACTGCGTCGGACAGAGTTTTGCCAAGGAGCAGAATCTGACGCAAACCTGCATTTGCTAGGCTGGACAGATGATGGGAAGGAGAAGAAATGGGCACAGGCAAGTGTAGAGGTGTAAAACTTGGGTGAGTTCAGGGAAGAAAAGGGAGGTGGAGAAAACCTTGTTGGGGGTGGTGGTGGGGTGGAGATTTGGATGCCAGGTTAAAGCAACTCAACATTATTCCGAAAGGCAGTGGGAAGCCACCAGAGGCTTTGAGAAGTCGACAAACTGGTTCATGGTTCAGGCTTATGCTCTGACAGGAGGGATGTGATCAACTGCCCTCCACAAACAGGTCATGGCAGGGGCCAGTACTCAATGCCCAAAGCACAGGCAGAGGAGAGGTACTCACAGTGCGAGCCTTCCAATTGCCAAAATGCAGCCGAAGTCAGCTCTCAAACATACTTTTTAAATAGTGCTTTGGGCCTTAGTGGAAACAACCTCATTCTCTACCTATTTCCTTTCTTGTTCTTCAATTTTCTCCTGAGTTTCTGAATATTAATCTCATGAGGAAATCATTAGCTGGCGCTGCAGTCTGTTCTAATTATAAAGCACGCTAGGAGCGCTGGGGCAGACGGGGGAAACGTGCCGACGTCTGGCTTCGCCGAGGCGGCATCAAGGTTTAGAGCGCAGGCCCTAGGATGGGACTGCCACATCTGTCCTGTGTGGGGTCACCAAGCATGTTACTTAAACCCTCTGTGCCCGTCTCCTCATCAGGGTAACAAAAATACCTACCCACGAGTGTTGCTGCAACAAAGCAAAGCAGAGTTTAGCATGGTGCCCAGGACACAGAAAGAGCTCACTATGTATTAGTAGATCCAGAAATCACCCATCATCTTCAGTTATCGTTTAATTGCTAACCTTACCTCTGAACTGCACACCTGCCCTTTAATTACCAAGGAGCAGTGTTGTGTGTAACACACTGGGTTCAGAGTGGGGAGGCCCCAGCCCCGCTCAGGTATTCCCTGACTTCTGGGTGACCAAGCAGTTCACTTCCCCAACCCTAAAATGGGAAGGGGAAATCCCCAGTCTCTCTGCCTCCAGGGGCAGCTCAAGGTGAGCTGTAGCCAGTGCGGGGGTCAGCGCTCTCTTGCCTCCACCTTCAGCTGGGTGTTTAAGAGGGGATCTGCCTCCAAGGGAGTGACATTTCCACCATGCTCCTCTGTTGGCTTCCCTCGGAAATCACTTGTGACAGGCTCTTGGAAGGCTGGGCCAAGAAAGCAGCAGCCACAGCCAGAACAGCAGGGGCCCAATTCCAGCCTGGCCAAGCATGGGCTTTCCTGGGGTGACGTGACCCAGTCTCGAAGTCGAATTCCTGTTAATTCCCACTATCCCCACCAAATGTCCGCCCCGGGCCAGGCCAGGCTCTGGGCTTTCCTGGGCTCCCTGCAGTCACAGAGGCTCCTCAGACCCATGACTACCCAGCTAAGTCTCTGGCCAGGCCCTAGGAGCTGCTCAAACTTCCCCAGTCTGCCAGACCGCCCACAGCCCCACCTGTTCCCACTCTGAGCTCCAGTCCTCCACCTTTCTCACCAGACCCAACTTGTCCTTGCCAACCTCTGTGCTTTTGGCCAAGCTGTGTTCTCTGCCTAGAGTACATTTCATTCTTCCCCTAGCCAGTGTTCAAGGCCAGACCAAAACCACTTCCTCCAAGTAGCCTGCCCAGATTACTCTCCCAGAATCAATCCATCTGACACACTGCAATACCCTGCCTTGCTTTGCAGTGGAAGGCCTTGCATCCAATGCTCTGCCCCCAGTTTCTCTCTGCCTTCGCCACAGTGCCCTGTCCTGCATTCCCCACTGTGCCTATGCCTGGGGACATTACCTAGTAAACATATAGGGAACTGAGCCCAAAACAAAGACAAACAACACCCTCCTTTGAACAAGATAACTGCTCTGTGTACTTAGACTCTGGAGACTGACATCTTAACTGTGCATTTCCCCATCTGAAAGCAGTAAGTTGCATCCTCCCTGAAAAAGTGATTACTGGGAGCACCGCTGTGAAGACGGCCACCTTCAGGTGGGACAGAAACCCAAGGTGTCTGAGTCTGGGAATGTGGAGCTGGAGGGGAGAGGTATCGAGGGTCAGCGGGGCTCCCCTTTTCCCTGCCATAGAAACCATCCAACCTGGCTGGGCACGGTGGCCCACACCTGTAATCCCAGCACTTTGGGAGTCCGAGGCGGGGGAATCACCCGAGGTCGGGAGTTTGAGACCAGCCTCACCAACATGGAGAAAATACAAAAATACAAAACTAGCTGGGTGTGGTGGCGCATGCCTATAATCACAGCTACTTGGGAGGCTGAGGCAGGAGAATGGCTTGAACTGGGAGGTGGAGGTTGAGGTGAGGAGAGATGGTGCCACTGCACTCTAGCCTGGGGAACAGGAGCGAAACTCAGTCTTAAAAAAAAAAATTAAGAAAAGAAACCAGTCTCCCTGAATGCACTGGCGGCAGAGAAAGCTTAGGGCCAAGCCTCACACCAGGGCCATGGCCCCTATGCTGGAGCCAGCACACCAAGGCGGTGACCCGGAGAGCCAGGCATGCCCTGGTTCTGCCTGGCAGCCCACTCTAACCTGCCACTGCACATAAATTACAGGGAGGAGGCCGGTGGCCAACTGGCTTCAAGGCTGGCTCTGCCTCCCTCCAGCACAAGGAAGCACTTTGTGCAGCCCAACACCTCATTATCTGGCAACTCAGTCACACCGGAAAGGGCAAATAATGGAGTGAGTGCAACACATGTTGTGCAGCCATCCCTCCCTGCACAAATCTGTCCTGGAGTCCCACTGCCTGTGGGCCAAAGGCTCAATTAACTCCTTAGTATGGTATTTGAAGCCCTTCAATCTGGCTGCAACAAATCTTTCCAGAAAAGTTTCTTTCCAGTCTAATTCATTTATTCATCTATAAGACGTTCATTAAGCACCTACTGTGTGCCAAGCATGATGCTGAAGGAGATGAAGCACTCCTAAGGTCTCACAGGTCCTGAATCCTTCGCAGATCACATACAAGTCCCCAGCTTAAAGCTCTGCATAGAGGAGGTGCCCAGTAACTGTTTTTAATTATCACTCCCACTGCCACTGATGAGACCGAAAGCTGCTCTTCCCAATGCCCACCAACACACTCACCCAGAAACCTTACCACCACACCAAAAGGCAGGCAGCACAGGCCTGCATGAGGCTACTAGAAGCCTAAAACGTAGAGTCTTGGCTGCTCTGGAGGGCACTGGAGTTTGGAGGTTTTATCCCATGTTGGAGTTACTGGCAATTTGGGGACTAATGGGGTTTTACAGCATACTGGCTCTTCAATCAACCTCTCTGAGATCACTTATCTGACAAGCACTCCTGCATCCACTCTGGGGTCAGGCCCTGTGCAAGGTGCAGGGCTCTCATTGTGGCTCTCCAGGAGCCATGACATGGTGTGACTGCCCCCGCCAGAGGTGTGGACATGTGTACACAAAGGAGGGAGGGGTGGGAGGTCAGGAAGCCTCCCAAATGGCAGAAGAGCTAAGCTGAACTTCAGAGGATGAGGAGAATAAAGGTGCGACACACACGTGAAGACAAAGAGGCATACAGGTGAGCCTTGCATCCTGGCGCAAGGCCAGAGGTTCCCAGCTGGCTGTCGTGGAAGGGATGGGGTAACAAGAAGCCTTTCCAACAGGTAAGGGTCAGCTGGAATGTCGAGCTACGAGTCTGGACATGATAGAAGCCACGGGTAGTGTCTAAATGATGACACGTCCAGACTCACTTTTGGAAGACAGAAGATGAAGGACAAATCAAAAGGGTCAAGACTCCAGCAAATGGGATATCAGGTATGGGACTTTTCTTCTAATAGCATTTGTAAAAGCCACAACAGGCCAGGTGCTCACGCCTGTAATCCTAGCACTTTGGGAGGCTGAGGTGGGTGGATCACTTGAGGTCAGGAGTTCGAGACCAGCTTGGTCAACATGGTGAGACCCCTGTCTCTACTAAAAACACAAAAATTAGCCAATAGGTAGAGCATGCCTGTAATCCCAGCTACTCGGGAGGCTAAGGCAGAAGAATCTCTTGAATCTGGGATGCAGAGGTTGCAGTGAGTCGGGATTGTGCCACTGCACTCCAGCCTGGATGATAGAGTGAGACCCTGTCTCAAAAAAAAAAAAAAAAAAAAGCCACAACAATAAACAATTTGACTAATCTCAATTTCCTACCACTTTGTAATGAACCTGACTATACAATGAGAGATCCTACACAGCACAACACACATAAAGAATTGTGCATTTTTAAGAGACATATGCTTTTTGACATGAGAACATGGGCAACTTCTGTGCAATGTAAAAATTGATTAGAGATCTTCTAGTGTGTCTAGGCCAGAGACAGCTTGAAACAAATCAAGAGGGGAAGGGGTCAAAACAATCAGGTCAAAATGAGTATGTATAAAACGCAGAAATGACAAGTCAACATGGGTCATGATTACGAAAAGAGGCGCCAAGTACAGGTGGCTCACACCTGTCATCCTAGCACTGTGGGATGTCAACGAGGGCAGATTACCTGAGGTCAGGAGTTCAAGACCAGCCTGGCCAACATGATGAAACCCCATCTCTACTGAAAATATGAAAATTAGCCAGGCATGATGGTGTGTGCCTGTAATCCCAGCTATTCGGGAGGCTGAGGCGGGAGAATTGCTTGAACCCGGGAGGCGGAAGTTGCAGTGAGCCGAGATAAGAAAAAAGAAGAAAAGAGGCGCCTAATGTTTTCAGTTAGGGATGGGCAAAGCTTTACTTCTGTAAGTAAAGCACTGCTGAACGTGGCAACGCCTGCCCATTTATATATTGTCTATGGCCCCCTGAAGAAGTGAACAGAGGCAACAGAAACCGTATTGCAGCAAAGCCTGAAATACTATTTGGCCCTTTACAGAAAAAGTTGCTGACCTCTGTGTTAGACACATAAGAACTGAATACAGGCAAACAAGAACAAGCAGTTGCCCTGAGGGCAACATATTGATGCTTGAAGCTGCTCCCCCCCTCCCCGGGTCCTCCTTCTCCGAGTAGGGCCCTCAGGAGACACCACATTCCTCTGAACATCTTGGGTGGTCAAACTTCCATACTCTGGAGTGGATTTAATTTCTAGAAACCGCCCACGGCTTTTCCAAACCAATTTACGTGAAAAGGTGGGTGATCACGCCAAGGAATGAAACATGCAAGCTTGCCAGGGGCAGGACGCATGCCTCTAACACGGAAGGAACTGAAATCGCAATGAGATGTGGCTTCATTGTAAAGTTGCACAACTTTGTTTCTTGTGTCTCATTAATTGGGGACAACAGTCATAGAATGTTTGGGTCTCGGCTTGACAGTAAAAATCCCTTCGTTGCTTGTGGCTTATGACTACCTCTTACAAGACAAACCACATTCCACAGGAACCTGCGGTCTGGAGAGGGCTGTTAAGGGCTGTCCTGGGAAGTTTTTGGAAAAGATGGGGCCTGGTGAGAGAAAAGAATACCTGGCCATTTTACAAATGCAGACACCGTGGCCCAGGGAGGGGAGGGGCCTTGCCAACATCACCTAGCCATGGCACCTCAAGGTTCAACGCACCCAGAGTGGCCAGTGTTCCAGGTTCAGTGCCAGCTGTGGGGGGTGAGTGAAAAATGAGTTCATGTTCTCCAAGAGCCCAGTTCCTGGTATCCAGATAACACAGGAATGTCAATAAAAACAGAGAAGTCTGCCAGGTCTTGGGCATGTCCCCTGACCTCTCCAAGTCTGCTTACTTACATGAAAAATAGTATCTTCCTTACAGGGTTCCTGTGAGGACTCCAATGAGAGGTGTACCTAAAGAACCCAGCAGAGTATAGCATACAGTAAGTGCTCAACAGAAAGCAGCTAATCACTTCAGGCACAAGGCTGAGCTATTTTCTAGTTGCAACAGTCCAATATTCTTACCCACAAGTGTGCACACACACCTCCCCTTCGGTACAGAAAACTCCTGGAGACTGCAAGGCTTCACTGAGCACCTGTCCTGTGCGAGGACTGGCCCTGCCTGCCTCCAACAGGGAAGTTAACAGAGGGGAAAACTGCAATCTGGCTCTGGAACTGCATCATTCCTACCCCTCTTGGCTAATGTCTTCGGCAGGACCACAATTATAAACACAGAATTAACAGGAACTGAGAAACAGCAGCAGATCAAAAAGCAGGTTGCTCTTGCTTTTGGAGGATGCAAGACAGATTTCTTCCAAAGAGGCAAGGGAAAATCCCCCATCTTTACAGGTCAGGAATAGAGCCAGTAAATCCCTCCACTTTGTCCTTTCTCCTTTCATGGAATAGCCCAATGTGCCAGTGGGTGTTAAGCAAACAAGGGTGTGAGTTGCAGCTTCCTGTGCCTGACTATGCAGTTCCCACACAGGTCCTTGCCTGAGCTAAGGCTGTGGCCCCGGACACAGACAGATAAAGTCCTGATCGAACACTAAGGGCCAAAGCTGGCACCAATGAGCAAGCCTGGTGAGCTTATATAACAAAGGGCTTGTCACCACTTCCTGCGATCCTCATTGCCAGCATTCCAACACAATGAGACACTCAGCAGCTTTGAAGTTCAACAACTCATTCAGATGGCCCCAGCAAAAAACTCTGCTGGGAGGTAGAGGGTCTGTGCTCCCTTACCTCACCTTCTCATCCTCCTCCCCACGTTGTGCTTGCAATGTTACTACTTTTAAAAAATTTCCAATAGTAATTAAACGATTTGCACTTGTTTTTAAAAACTGTAAAATATTCCAACCTTCCAGCGATAAACAGTGTATACATTCTGGTCGATTTCCTTCCAGTCTTTTTTCTACATATGTAGGTGGGAATGCAGTAATTGGAAAAGAATACAAATATTCATCATTTTTTATATCCTGCCTTTAAAAAAGTATTACTTTTGGCCAGTTGCAGCAGCTCATGCCAGTAATCCTAGCACTTTGGGAACTGAGGTGGAAGGATCACTTGAGTTTGAGATCAGCCTGGGCAACACAGTGAGACCCTGACTCTACATAAAATTTTAAAATTAGCTGGGCATGGTGGTGAGTGCCTGTAGTCCCAGCTACTTGGAAGGCTGAGTCTCGAAGATGATTTCAGCCCCAGAGAGGGAGGCTGCTGTGAGCTATGATGGCACTGCTGCACTCTAGCCTGGGCGACATAGCAAGGCCCTGCCTCAAAATAATAATGATAAATACACATATAAAAAATGAAAAAGTATTACGTCGTTGAGCGTTCTCTATCTTGACGATTTTGCAGTTCAGTTACTCAACTCAGCTTTTGTTGGCTGTATTCCCTCTCACTTTAGGCCACACATCAGCCATTTCCTATGGCTGGATACTCAGGTAATTTCCACTTCTGGGTTTTGCCAAATGTTTTAGGTGCTTTTCCCTAGGAGGGCACCACTGGGGTCCCAGGGTAACAACTTTTAAGCCTCTCCACGTTGCTCTCTCACTGTTTCCAGTCACTCTTTTTGATCTAAAACCAAGTCTACAACATTTTTAGGGCAACTTTGATTTATACAGTCTATTCACAGGCACCTTCTCAGCTGATCTCAAGACAGGAATGAACATCTTTTTTGTTTTATTTAACTTATTTTTGAGACAGAGTCTCGCTCTGTCACCTAGACTGGCGTGCAGTGGCGCCATCTCAGCTCACTGCAGCCATAACCTCCCAGACTTAAGTGATCCTCCTACCTCTCAGCCTCCCAATTAACTGAGGCCACAGATGCATGCCATCACACTTGGCTAATTTTTAAATTTATTTTGTAGAGATGAGGTCTCCCTATGTTGCCCAAGCTGGGCTCAAGTGATCCTCCTGCCTCGGCCTCCCAAAGTGCTGGGATTACAGGTGTGAGAGCCCAGCCAACATCCTCATTGAAAACAGGCTCAGACGGGTGTGGTGGCTCATGCCTGTAATCCCAGCACTTTGGGAGGCTGAGGTGGGCAGATCCCCTGAGATCATGAGTTTGAAACCAGCCTAGCCAACATGGCAAAACCCCATCTCTACTAAAAGAATGCAAAAATTAGCCGGGTGTGGTGAGGCATGCCTGTAATCCCAGCTACTTGGGAGGCTGAGACAAAAGAATCGCCTGAACCCAGGAGGCAGAGGTTGCAGTGAGCTATTGCACCACTGCACTCCAGCCTGGGCAACAGAGCAAGACTCAGTCTCAAAAAAACAAACGAACAAAAAACAAAACAAAAAGGAAACAGGCTCAGAGAGGTCAAGTGACTTGCCCACAGTCACAGTCTGACCCTGAACCCAGAATAACCCTGGGAGAGCTCCTTCACTGGCCCACACTGCTTCCCTCATAGGCCCCTAGGCATGCCAGTATTTGAGCAGGTACCATGGGGACAGTTTTTTTTTTTTTTGAGACAGAGTCTCACTCTTGTTGCCCAGGCTGGAGTACAGTGGTACAATCTCGGCTCACTGCAACCTCCGCCTCCCTGGTTCAAGCGATTCTCCTGCCTCAGCCTCCTGAGTAGCTGAGATTATAGGTGCCTGCCACAATGCTCAGCTAATTTTTGTATTTTTAGTAGAGACGAGGTTTCACCATGTTGGTCAGGTTGGTCTCGAACTCCTGACCTCAACTGATCCTCCTGTCTTGGCCTCCCAAACTGCTGGGATTACAGGCATAAGCCACTGCGCGCAGCCAACATTTAAAAATTGAATGCATGATGATCTGAAACACAGCTTGCTATGGTCCCCAAGTCTCACCCTGTAATCTTAAATCCACCTGTTAAAGTCTTGACCATTCAACTCCAGAACCAATGCAGGAAAATGTCACAGTCCTTCAGCGAAAGAGTTCAAGTAGTCTTTCTTTTATTCAGCAATGGGAAAGTTTCCCTTCTACCACTAAAGAACTGAGCAACAGAAAATGCCATGGCCCAATTAAGTCTAAGGAATAGACTTAATAATGACAATCTAATTTGCTCATCTCTGAATTTAGACTCTGAATGCAGGGTTACCTTAGATTTCACATTCAAACAAACCTTTGAAATTCAAATATATGGATCTTCTAAGGCAGCCAGGCCTCTTTCTGCAAGGGAAGCCCTGATTTCCCTTTTTGGGATTTTTTTTGAAGAAAAGTCTGGGAAGACACAATAACGTATGAACAAAACGTATGTTTTGTTTCAGTACTCTTCACAGATCTAAAGTCCCTTCCCCATAACTATGAAGGCGGCCATCAGAAATGTCCAAGCATAAAATGACTCTCTAAATGAATCAATGTATACAACTGAAATTTACTTTCAGAGTAAGAAATGCCTGAATACACATGGAACTAGAAGCCGCCAAATGTTAAGAAATCCAATACACTTAAGTGTCCACTAGTTTGTAGAAAAAAGGTGTAATCAGAAGAAACCATCAAAAGCAAAGAGTAAGTTATTTTCTAGGATAACCATTCCCAAAAAGGCCAGGCAGATACAAAAAAAGAGAGATTTCTAATTTGCAGGTGAGGGGGAGAAAACCAAACAGTATAAAACACACAAAAAAGAACGTGCCTTCACACCTCAACCACTGACAACAATCTTTTACTACCAAACTTCTTATTTAGCATTCTCTGAGTTGTCACAATTTCTGCTTCCATTGGAGGTTTCAAGTCTAATCATCTGTAAGGATTCCTCAAACCAAATAGTTTGCCTGGATAAAGAAAAGTTTCTCTGCCTTTTCAAAACCAGGCCCACTTCTACCCTAGTCTGCAGGTAACAAAGAATCTGAGTCAAAGTTGCACATAAAATTCAGGGCAGGCCGGGTGGGGTGGCTCACGCCTGTAATCCTAGCACTTTGGGAGGATGAGGCGGGCGGATCACGAGGTCAGGAGATTGAGACCATCCTGCCCAACATGGTGAAACCCTGTCTCTACTAAAAAATAACAAAAATTACCTGGGTGTGGTGGTGCATGCCTGTAATCCCAGCTACTCGGGAGGCTGAGGCAGGAGAATCACCTGAACCAGGGAGTCAGAGGTTGCAGTGAGCCAAGATCGCGCCACTGCACTCCAACCTGGCGACAGAGTGAGACTCCGTCTAAAAAAATATTCAAGGCAGAGGGACAAAGGGCAAGTAGGCAAGACCTCAAAGCATGTCCGGGTTGGGTGTCTGCACTTTGACAACCTTCAGGCCCAAGGCCTGGGAATATCATCCAGGCTGTGACAGCGTTCTCAGCAGTCCTGTGGGTGACGAGGAAGTGATGACACCAACTCCCACCATCTCATCACTTCACAGTCACACCACAGATGGCTTTCAGATGATCCAGAGCCCCACAGAAGCCCGGCAAGCAGGAGCTGACTGATGGCAACGTTATTCCTAGATCTTTACAAAGTGTTTCTTCTGAGCCTGTAAAGCGAGCTCTGCCAGCCAGAGTAGCCCTCTGATGGAGCAGTGAAGGCATAAGGAATTGTCCAGGGATCCTCAAGGGGCTCTTCGATTGAGCCCAGCAAACATCTTCATTGAGGCTAATGTTTCCTTCCCTCTGGGAACCTGAGCACTTACTGTTTTTCAAAGAGCTTCTCCCTGGAAGAACGTCCTCTGAAGGTCAGCATCCTGCATTGGCTCAGAGCCCTGGTTTTCCCTTTCCCCTCCGGCACTGCTGTCTTCTGAAGACTTCAACTACGATGCCAGCAACTTTACATGGCTTCTTTCGAACTGCCATCGTTTGCCTGGACATCCTGGAATGCCTCTAACTCCACGAGGTGCTGCCATCAGATGGGAGAACTCCATCTCAAGGGCAGGTGACTAACTCTGTCCACCCCCAGAACACACACGGCCTGCTCCCCCATCTCCTTAGTGCCCCCATGTCTTTCCTTTTGGATGTGCTGCTCAGTAGCTCTGTCCTTTCCTGCTTCGTGTTTCAACAGAAACAAGCAGTCTGACTTGTACAAGGCCTCCTCCGCCCAACTCTCCGACCAGCAGGGCCATTCCCGGCCCAGACTCTGTGACCCCAGCACATGTTCCGTCTGGCTCTGACAGAATGTGGACAAATGCTCTGATGGACTGAGTAACTCACAAACTCCCACAGAGGATGTCTCAGCTATTGACAGAAAAATCTATCCTCCTGACAAGCGCTTGGTCAATTTCTCTTGATTGCCCAGTGTCATCTGAGAGCTGCCCGAGCAGTTAGTTGCAGTATTTCAGGCCCTTGGTGCCTCTGCCTAAAGTATTTGATAACCTCCTAACTGAGGTCCTCACCTCCATGGCCAGCTTAGAGCCCGCCCCCACCCCCACCCTTTGTAACCTATCCCCTCAGGCTACAGACATACAAGTGTCCCTAAAGCATGAAGCTGACCCTTTCACTCCCTCCCTCTACCACTTTTCATTACCCACGGAATAAAGACCAAACTGTGGCCTGGCCCTGAAGGCCTTCCCATACCTGGCTTCTCCTCCATCATCTACTAGGGACCATTCAGAAGGCCCCTCTCTCAGGAAGTCCTCCTCCACATCCACCAATCTCTAAATATCCAAATCCTCCCTATGCATGAAGGCCCAGCTCCCATGCCACCTCCTCCATTAAGCCTTCCTTGATGCCCCTTTGGCAGCATTGTCCTGAGAATGCCTATGGAGTGTACCTGGCCCAAACCAGACACTTTATCGACAGTAGAGAGCTATGGTTTCTAAATGGCCATCAGCTGACACAGAGCTGACCCCGTCACTGTCCCCTGCATCTGTGTAACACAGACTGACTGCCTGGCTGGAACCTCAGCTCCAGCTCTGCCCACTACTAGCAGTGTCATCTACAATAAGATACAAACTTCTTTGCCTCAGTTTCTCCATCTGCAAAATGGGACTCTTTTTTTTTTTTTTTGAGATGCAGTCACTCTCTGTCGCCCAGGCTGGGGTACAATGGCGTGACCTCAGCTCACTGCAACCTCTGCCTCCCGGGTTCAAGCAATCCTCCTGACTCAGTCTCCTGAGTAGCTGGGACTACAGGCATGTGCCACCACGCCCGGCTAACTTTTTTGCATTTTTAGTAGAGATGGGGTTTCACCATGTTAGCCAGAATGGTCTAACATCTCCTGACCTTGTGATCCACCTGCCTCAGTCTCCCAAAGTGCTGGGATTACAGATGTGAGCCACTGCGCCCAGCCAAAATGGGACCCTTAATAGAACTTGCCTCCTATGGGGTGTTGTGGGAATTAGTGAGCTAACGTACCTCAAGCTCTTAGAACAGAGCGGTGATCCTAGGTAAAACTTAACCATAAGCAGACCCATCAAGATAAGGATAGGTTCACTTTTTGAGGACCACATCATCAGCCCAGAAAGGGCAAGCCCACTGACTTTACTGTGGCTATAGAAAGCCCAAAGTTCCAAGCTGGACTGAGGCCCAAGACACACAGGCCAAAATAATATAAAACATTCATAAAGGTCTTCCTAAATGCTAGGCATTATGCCCAGCCATTTCAACAAATGATTTTATTTAATCCTCACAATGACCCAATGTACTTCCCCAGAACCTCATCTCCCAAATTCCTTACCATCTGTAAAATGGGGGTTCTCACAGCACCACCTCAAAGTCCCACAGTAAGGATCAAGTACTGGAAGTGTTGCCTATGGTGACAGAGTGAATGGTCAGGAAACACCATCTATTACCATTTTACCTACATAGCGGATGGGGCATTCCAGACCCAGAGAATTTAAGCACTTGTCCCAAGTTACTAAGCTTCCAAGCACCAGAGCTAGGATTTGAGCTCTGGACTTCTGACCCTAAAGCCAGTGAGTGTTTCACGCCACCACAGTGAGACACACTTGGGTTCTGCTGTGTCTGGAGCAACAGCCCTGGGCTCCTGTGGTATATGACCTTGCCAGCTAGCCCCCACAAGGGGACCAAGAACCAGGACGGGGAATGCCCAACCCTGACATCACACTGCTTTCAGCCAGACAACCTCTGCTCCACTTGCCACCTACTCCTCTGGAATCCACTTCTGACAGTTCCTTTGCTGAGACTCCCCAAATCCACCTGGGAATCTGACCTTGTTCCCCATCCAGTCACCTGCCTGCACAGTTAACACCTCAGTGCCAACTTCAACTTACTCACTGGGAACCTGCTCTAGCCTATTACTTCCTGCCCACAGGAAGCTCCTAGACTTGGGCTCCATCAAGACCCCCACAGTTGTGACATCAAAGCGTCCTTGCCCTTAGCAGCTGGGGTTCTGGCTGGGAATCTGACTCTGTGAGCAACGTTATAGCCTGCAGCTTCTCTCTGCCTTTGAAGATACAATCGCACATCTGAGGGTCCTTATTTGAGAGAAGCAAGGTTAGACTGGTTTTACTTGACCTCAGAGAGTTAAACCAAGACAGTAGTAGAATCTACAAAGAAAAAGTTCAGCCAGCAGAACTCCTATGAATACCATGTGCTCAACAAGCTAGAGTAAACATAAAAAGTCAACCTCAGCTGTGCAAAGGTGGCTGGACAAAAGGTGATAAATCTCAACCCTGGAAGTTTTCAGCTTGGAAGAGGGTTGGATGGGGTGATCCTCAGCTCTCTGGGACACCAAAGGTCAAGGATAGCAGCTTTCTACCTTGGCTGCAGATCACAATCATCTAGGAGCTTCAAAAAATACTGATGCCCTGGCCCCATCTCCAGAAATTAATTCATCTGGGATGGGAGCCTAGGGAACTGAAATTTGTAAAATAATGTGCAGGTAATTTTATTGTGCTGCCAGGGCTGGTGCTGGGTTCAGTGACGTGATGTGACACACAGTGTGGTGAGTTAGGCAGACACCCTCAGCCTCTTAGAACCACAGTCGCGTTCAGCAGTGTTCAGAAACCTGCACTTTTTCCTGGATTTATTCCCCATGAACACTCCTGGACTTAATCTGGTCCTTTAATATCAATTTTGTTAATGTCATCAGCCTCACAGCAAACATTGCAGGATGGATTTTCCTGACACCAGCATGAGCCAGAAAAAGAGAAACAGGCTAGAGTGGTCTGGAAAAAAATCTCTCACTGATTGAAGACACGGGACACCTGGGTTGATGGGGGACAGAAAAGGGTGGGGTGCAGAGGAAGAACTTGGTGAATTATCATCACCTGGACTTTTTGCAGGTGTTAAAAAATTTGAGTGACCAAAATCGTGTGGCCCACACAGGCCACACCTTCAAATCCTACCCATTCTGAACTCTCCCACCAGCCACACCCACCTCAGCCCAAACGCTTCTCTTGTTTGTTCAGGGAGTCATTTACCTGCCTGTCTATGCTGGCAATGAATTCCTCCCTCTCCAATACCCACTCCTGGGCTCTGAGCTAGAGCACCCAGGCTTAACCGTCTCTGATTGTCCCATAGGACTCAGCGCAGTGCTGGAATATGGTCGGATGACTGAACACTACACCCCCTCTCTACAAAAATCACTGTGAAAACTGAAACACTCGCTTGGTTCAAGCCACATGGGCAGGGCAGACCACCGTGAGTGATCACCTCAAATACACCCAGACAGCCCAGCCTCCGGTATCAGAGGAGGACGCCGACTTCACCAGAGGCAAGACAAGGCTGTCTTGGCCACATCCTACCCACCACAGCAGGTTTGGCATTCTGCTGTGGTGGGTAAAGATGAAGCCCTAGTTAATACCTAGTTACTTTCCTCAGATGTCAGGAGTTGAATGTGTAATAAGCGCATGGGTATCTGCTGAAGAAAGGTGTCATTTTATAAAGACAGGCCTTCATCGTCCTTATCATAATCACTGATGAGACCTAAACACTGTCAGGGCAAGATGGAGTCAAAATATTTAAGTCTAAAAAGGTACCTGAAAAAACAGACAGATCATGAACAAGCAATACAGGGTGTCCAGAAGCACACTAGCCATTTGGAAAATAAGATGACAACCATACTTCATACCATGAAATCCAACTCTAGGGGGATGGAAATTTTAACGTTAAAAAAAAAAAAGAAAAAAGAAAAGAAAATCCATCAAAGTATTAGAAGAAAATATAAATACTAGAGTAGGGAAGACTTTTCGTTTTTTTGAGACAGAGTCTTGCTCTGTCTTCCAGGCTGGAGTACACTGGCACGATCTCAGCTCACTGCAACCTCTGTCTCCTCGGTTCAAGCAATTATCGTGCCTCAGCCTCTGAAGTAGCTGGAACTACAGGCGCACGTCACCACACCCAGCTAATTTTTTGTATTTTTAGTAGAGACAGGTTTTTGCCATGCTGCCCAGGCTGGTCTCGAACTCCTAAGCTCATGTGATCCACCCATCTCGGTCTCCCAAAGTGCTGCGATTACAGGCATGAGCCACTGTGCCCA
The DNA here is from genome assembly GCF_000951035.1 of Colobus angolensis palliatus. Lineage (NCBI taxonomy): Eukaryota > Metazoa > Chordata > Mammalia > Primates > Cercopithecidae > Colobus > Colobus angolensis. Next base: position 2,410,761 of record NW_012114944.1, read on the forward strand.
AACGGGAAGACTTTTCTCAGCAGCATGCTCAAGAAATCATGAACGTGGAGACTGATTAAATAGAAAACAATTCATTGTAACCAACAATTGCCACATATAGAACCAAAAGGCAAATTACAAACTTTAAAAAATATTCTGCAACCCAAATGGCAGGCAAGGAGCTGCCATTGTTAATCCACAAAGCGTTCTTATAAATCAACAGAGAAAACCCTGCAGCAGAAAAGAATAAACAGATGATAAAGTAAACAGTTTTAGAAAAGCAACACAAATGGTCAACACACATTTGCACAAGGAATCCAGGAAACTGCAAATGCAACTAACTTGCATTAGAATTCCCAGGATTGTGTGAGAAGGGTAGAACAGGTGTCAACTTGTAAAGTCTTTCTAGAACACAATTTGAAAGTATAGATCAAACTTTTCACTATCTTATCCAACGATTCTCAGAATCAACCCCAAGGAAATAATCACAGACCTATGCAAGGAAATAAGTTACAAAGATGTTCATTATGGCACTGTTAAATTGGTGAAAATGAGGAAAAGCCTAACACGTACACAGAATACAACGCAGCTATTAAATTACTATTGTTAAATATTTAAGATATTGTAGACATCTTTTCGTGTCTTTAAGTTTAAAAAAAAAGATGGTATTACTTAATTTTTGTGGAAGGAAAAATAAATAAATAAATATATATATATGCACTGAAAAATGGCTAGATAAAAAAGTAGTAAAATGTTAATGGTGGTTTCTTTGAATTATAGAATTAGGGTTGGTTTCTGAGTTTTGCTTACTTATTATTTTCTATACCAAACTTCTCTTAATTTTGTTACAAGGGGTAAAAGGTTAGTCAAGAGATAAACGTGGAACTATAGCTCAAAATGCAAGCTGGCCCCCTTTCTGAGGAACCGGCTCAGAGCACAGCCAACTTGGGGCCCCACACAGGGCAGGTAGGCACCGCGCCATTTCGCAAATGCCACGCAGTCCCCAATCACATGTGTGGCTTTGGAATGCACCAGAGGGATTACCAGGCTGTCTGGTTTTCTGGGAGTGCACGTCCAACGAAATGGTAAAGTTTCACTGTTAAGAACTTTCCGATGATTTTCATTTTTAGAATTTAGCTGTAGCCTGGAGAAACCTGCAAATTCTCACTCCTCCTAGTTCTGTTTGCATCCTCCCCGTAGCCCATGTACCAATGAACCCACAATATAAGGGACCACTTCCTATCAGAAGCAGCCAGCAATGAAATGCTCTGCTGAGCAAAACAGTGGCTGCTCCAGCCCTATCCCTGGAAACTTAATCACTGCACTGTCTCCACCCTCCTGTGGTGCCCAGCTCAGCCACGGAACACAGCAGGTGGCGTCTTTTGAATTAGGAGTATTGGGGCAATTTCAGACCAGTGGCAGGCGGGGCCCGGCTCCTTGCCACCTTCCTCTATCCCTGGCAAATACATGCCATGGCATGCCCGAAGCTCTGGCCACCCCTGACTGCACACAGCAGAGTTCCCCTTCCAATCTCAGCCACTGTGGATGGGATCCCCTCTGTCTCGGATGCCCCAACCACACCTTGCTCTGGACCCATCTCCCATGAGGCCTCCTCTTCCTGATGGTTTTCCCCATTTCCTCCTACACAGAGCCCACACAGAGGGCCATCCATCTCTTCCCTGGGATCTCAGGCACCTCCTGGCCCCAGAGGGCAGGGTGCGTCCCACTCTGGACCCCTAGGCCTCAGCTGCTGAATCTGCTTCATCGGTGGCTGCTCAGTGCCAAAACCCTGCAGCCATCCTGGCTCTTCTCCTCCATCTCTGTCAGGAAATCCCGAGGCCCAATTTCACCACACGCCAGAATCCGCCCTCTTCTCATCACCTGCTGCCACAGCCCTGCTTCCAGCGGTCTGCCCGCTGGTGCCCTCTGCTCTAAAATCTCCAAAGCCACCCTTTAAAAACCCAAGTCAGTTGCATGGTTGGCTCCTCTGCTCAGAACCCTTTGCTACCCCCATCTCACACAGGGTTGGCGAGGAAGGACTCTTCGATGCTTGTGAGGCCCAACTTCCTCTGCCCCACACCTCCTCCTCACCTGCTCCGCTCAGTCACGTTCATCTCTGCATTGCTCCCTGAACCACCCAGTCATGCTACTGCCTCAGGCTTCTGCACTGTTCCTCTTCCCTCTGCCTGGAATGCCCTCCTCGGAGAGCAGGGTGGTTCATGCCATCACAATCTTTAGCAAGGCCCTCTCTGAGCACCCATACAAAAAGCATCCCACCCCAAATTCACACTTGCCCTTGCCTCTTTATTCCTCTTTACTTTCTTCACAGTCCCTACCCCTGACATAACTATATTTACTTGACTCCTGTCATGAGAGAGCAAGCTCAGGGGAGCATAGACTCTTATCTGCTTTGTTCATGGTTCTATTCCCGGCACCTAAACAGAACAATCCCCAGCACATAGCAGGCTCTCAACAATGTCTACTGAATGAATGAATGAATGAGAAGAAAGGACTTGGCATGGGCTCTCACAGCCCCGCTGGGAACTCTGGGTCCAGCCTGTAAGTCAAGGCCCGGCAGTGGGCCAGGGGATCTGCTTCCCCCACCCACCCGTCCACCTGTCGAGTCACTCTCCCCTCCTCAGCCTTGGGAAGCCCCTTTTGACTAGGAGTATTATATGCTGCTTGGAAAACACTGGGCCTGAGTCACTCCCTGGGGCTGTAATTCTCTCTCCATCCCCTGGACCCACCTCCCAAGATCCTTTCTTTACAGCATAATGGGAAATCCAGAGACAGCTCCCCTTGGAGAAAATGGAAAGGAACTGAATGATTTAGAGGAAAATTCAGTTCTTCCTGCCTCGGGAGTTACGAAAGCTCAAATTCTCAGGAAGTTACTGCCGCTGAAAGTGAAACATTAATAGAAATATTACTGGAAAATACCAAACAGGAAGAGAAGGAAAATTCCATTGTGGAAGCAAGGTCCTCTGTCAATGCTCCTTAATGGTCTCAGCAAAGTGTTTCAGAATCAAAACACAGGAAGAAGCGGAAATCAATCAGGCTGTCACCCTTCCTGTAGACTCCAGCTTCGGCCACGCCACCTCCACACCACGCCGGCACAAAGGGCACTGGCCTCAACACAAGGTCAATACACACAGCAGATACTTGCCGCCAGCTCTGCCTCTGCTGTGACGCAGGGCAGAAGGCACTCCTCCCCGTGAGCCTCTGTTTCTCCATTTGCAAAAGGGAGATTACAGCCCGTTCCTCACAGAGTGGCTCTGAGAAGCAAACAAATTACCGGTGTGAAAGTGCCCCCTTTAAGCTGTGGAACACTTACATAAATGTTGGAATCAGTCACTTCTACCATGCCAACAGAGGGGATATTTTACAAAGAGTAAGTCTAGCCACAAATAAGGCAGAGACAATAGAGCAAATTCGGGCATGGGATTGTGCAGCTTGAGGTAGTATGGCAGAGTGGTTACAAATAGATGCTGGATCTGGCTTCACATCTCATCTCTCCCACTTACTGGTTGTCTGACTTTATTATTATTATTATTATTATTATTTTTGAGATGGAGCCCCGCTCTGGCACCCAGGCTGAAGTGCAGTGACCCGATCTCGGCTCACTAAAACCTCTGCCTCCTGGATTCAAGCGGTTCTCCCACCTCAGCCTCCCAAGTAGCTGGGGTAACAGGCATGTACCACCACGCCCAGCTAATTTTTGTATTTTTAATAGAGACGGGGTTTCACCATGTTGGCCAGGCTGATCTCCAACTCTGGACCTCAGGTGATCCACCTCGGCCTCCCAAAGTGCTGGGATTACAGGAAGCGCTGGGATTACAGGCATGAACTACCCCGCCCAGCCGACCTGACTTTAGACAAGTGACTTAACCTCTCTGTGCCTTGGTTTCCTCATATGTAACAGTAGTAGCAGTAGTAGTAGCTACCTCAAAGGACTGTAGTGAGGAGTAAGGTTACATGCAAAGCACACAGAACTGCACCTAGCTCAGAGTATGTACAACAAAAGTATTAGCTAATATTACTGTAGTGGAAAGCTCCCTTAATTCAAGTGATTGTGCTTTTCTTACTCAAATACCTCCTCCTCACCCTGCTTCTCCTGTGGCTCCATGAAATCAAGGCCCTGCCCAGAACAGTCTCTGTGCCAAGATGGCTTTTAGCTCACCCACACCACTTTATTTACAGATAAATTCTGACATACAGATGTGGGTTTGAACCTTGGTTCCTGTGTCCTCAACTAGAAGATAAGCTTTTCAGGGGTGGGCACTATCCAGGCCCTGGTTCATCCCTGTATCCACACAGCTCCTCATGGTGGCCTGAATATAGCGATTCCTCAGTCAGCACAGGCCATACGAAAGTTAGGATGTCAAAGACGACCACCGCCTTTGTCCTGCGGAAAATGCACCACCTCCTGGGCACAGTGGCTCACACCTGTAATCCCAGCACTTTGGGAGGCCAAGGTGGACGGATCACTTGAGCCCAGGAGTTTGAGATCAGCCTGGGCAAGATCATGAAACCCCATCTCTACTTAAAAAAAAAAAAAAAAAAATTATCTGGGTGTGCTGGTGTGTGCCTACCTGTAGTCCCAGCTACTTGAGAGGCTGAGGTGGGGAGAATCGCCTGAGCCCCGGAAGTTGAGGCTGCAGTGAGCTGTAATTGTGCCACTGCACTTCAGTATGGGGGACAGGAGTGAGATCCTGTCTCAAAAAAAAAAAAAAGCACCACTCCTACCACCACCATCAACCAACCTCAGAAAACCACAGGGTGTGTTGCCGTCAGCCAGCCAGCATCCCAGCTCTGTTGGAAAGTCACACGTCCCAGTTTATTTTCTAGGGCCAAGCTGGCCTACCCATTCCCGACAGGCCACCACTTCTGGGCTCTCCCAGCACAAGTTAAACTAATCAGGGGAAGGCTTGACCACAGGCAAGTTCAACCTTGCTGACTGATCAGAGGAAACCACAGCTGTTTCAGATTTGACTTTTAAAGCTAATTTTTATGGGTCAGAAATGCTCTGGGGGCAAAAAGAGGATAGGGTCAAGTCATGGGGGTTAAGCCCTGGGGTAATCAGTCATGTTCTGAGATTGTCAGATTAGAGAGGAGAGTCACCTGATCTCTTTCAAGGAAACTTAAGTTCCTTGTTGATCAGGGCCAGTGTACCGCCAGTCTCTTTCTCCAAACAGAGCACACACAGCCTGGCGAATCCTTGAAGGGAAGGAATGCTTGGTGTTAGAATGAGAAGACATTACAGTTACAAGACTCACGTTTTGTGCAGCTGTCCCTTGGGATGTGCCAACTCTGTGCTCAGAATTTCTCTATAAAATAACTGAAGTGCTGCATTAACATCTCATTTCTGGAACTCTGAGGCAGATGGGAGAGAGAGAAACAGAAAAGCCAGATCTAGGGCCTCTTCTAGGGACACCAAAGACAAGGCTGAAAGTGGAGAAATTAGGGCAGAGGGCTGCAATTAGAGTAGCATTAAGTAAAGGGGAGGAGGAGACATGTAACACATATTCCTGTAAATATCCAAGCTTTACACTACTTATTTCCATTGAAACCACGGAAAATAGAGGAAGCATATAGGTCTTGAACTCAAGACTGCACTGCTGTGATCCGTGCTCTATCACTTTGTAGCTGTGTGACATCAGGCAAGTCATCAACCTCTCTAAGCCTCAGTTTCTTTATCTGGAATATGGGGATAAGGTAGATGATGGCATTGAAGGCCCTAATTAATGGCTTGCCTGTATCCCTGCCCTTTGCCATGGGACACTGCAGCTCCTCCTCTCTCCTTGAATCGTGGCTGGCCTTATGATTTGCTTTGGTCAACAGAAGGGTCAGCGTGCCAGTTTCCAACCTCAAGAGACCTCATGCGCTCCTGCTTTTTCTTGGAACCCTGCTGCCGTCATACGAACATGTGCTGGAGGAGGAGAGACCACACAGAACAGAGCTGAATTGTTGCAGCCCAAGGCCATCCTAAACCAGCCCACCAAACACATAAGAAAGCCTAGCCATGATCAGCAGGGCTGCATACCCACCCCACCCCCCACTGACTGCAAAGGCATGAGTGAGCCCAACTGAGACCAGAAAAATGACTCAGATGTACAGGCTCGTGGCTATAACAAAAGCTTATCTTTAAAGCAGGGGTTGGAAACTACAGAGCACAGGCCAGCTGCCTGTTTTTGTAAATAAAGTTTTATTGGAATACAGCTGTTCCCATGAATTTCCATATTGTCTGTGGCTGCTTTCAAGCTACAGTGGCAGAGCTGAAGAGCTAAGATAGAGACCGCATGGCCCACAATCAAATCACAGGTGTTTTGGGGTGATTTGCTATGTAGCAACAGCTAATATAGTACCCAAGCCTTTCCCAGTGGGACAATGAGAATTAAATGACCGATTAAGTGGTTACTATGAAGCCTGGAGAATGCATTTCCCTTCTGGGGAATCAACCAGGAAAAACTGGATTTGATACGCAGCATTTCTCTCACACCCCTTTCAGGGGATGGGACTTCATAGGGGAAAGTGTCCCAAGCCAAACCTCAGCTACCAAGTGTGACCCTGACCTTTTCCATCAGTGACACTTTAAGAACTAGAGAATGTGGCTGTTCATCAAATGGGAATGACTGACAACTCATGTTTGACCCTGGCTTCAATCAAGCCCTACATCAATGATTTTATGTGAAACAAGACAAATGATAATTCACAACTACGCAGCAAGGCACATGAGACTTTCTTCCCTTTGTGGGCTCCAACCTCCCCCTGCAGTCTCCTGCCACACATGACCTGCTGCCCCCAGCCATCCTCTCCAGCCTCCAGGCCATGGCACTGGCTGCTTTATCACCTCTGCATGAAAAGCCCTCTTCCCCACTCCCCTGCCTCGGGAATTCCCACTCAGCTTTCTACGCTCAGCTCAAGTGTGACCTTCTCCTGAAGGCCCTCTTTGGCTTCCCAGGCAAGTTCAGGCCCTCCTAGCCCTCTGCACACACTTCTGGGATTCCTCAGGTTGTGATATTGTCTCTCTGGTTGTATCTGTCTCCCTGACTAGACCAGGAGAAGCTGGTATAACTGCAAACTGAGAAGCTTCCTTCTTGGAAAGTTAGCCATCACTTATTTCTCTCTGAACTCTCCCTTCCTAGCAGGCAGTTTAGAAACTGTTTGCTGGATGTTTAAAAAAAAAAAAAAAAGTTGTTAGACATGATATTTATTCTGTAACTATGGAAAAAGTGTTATTTAACTCAACTCTGGATGCTGACAAAATATAAAGTGTTGGTACACATCAGTATGTATTTAAAACCGGGAAAACTGATGTCATGATGCATCCTGACTTAATTGTGGTGGAAACAACATTTATTTAATTATAATAAAAGAAACAAGACTTCAGCAGAAAATATAACTGGATGAGACCTGTTTGGCTGCACAAAAGGAGACCTACCAAAGTAACTGGCCTCTTTTGTAATCATTGTTTTTTTTTTAATAAAGCACAACTTGAAGGAATAATGTGTCTACCTATTCCAGTTTCATTTTCTCTTCCCAGGAGCTCAAGCCCTCACCGTCTCTCACCAGAACTACAACTGTCCCCTAACTTCGATCCCCAGATTTTGGCAGCTGTTTATAGCTTGGATGCCCCTTCACCATGGCTCTGAGTACATCCCTTCCCTGGCTCAACAACCTTCAAGGTCTCCCCTGTGGGGTCTAACTTCAAGCCCCTACCTCTCTCACACTGTCATCTCTCATTCCCCAAACAAGGCCCAGCTGCATGAAAATGTTGCTTTCCAAGAACAGGCCCCACATTGAGATTTTATACACATACACACACGTACATGCACACGTCTATGTTCACATACACGTATACACTTACATACGCGCACCCTGACACATAAGCACTCCTGCAGCCTGCAGTTACCCTCTTCCCTGTGCTGGGATTCCACTTCCAACTCTAGATCCAGCTCAAAGCCACCTCCTAGGTGATGATCTCCCCAAATTCTCCAAGATAAAAACAGTGGGAAAAAAGGATGAAATTCCTGTCAATCTCCTCCAGGGGCTCAGGCCAGAGATCATGGACAAGTCTCCTGCATTCTTCATTACCTCCCCTCCTCACACTTATACCAAGACATCTCTGAGCACAAAGTAAATGCTGGAAAAAGTGGGTTATGTTAGGGGAGAAACCATTACAGTAAGGCTAGTTTTTCTTCCAAATAATTACAAACAGAAAAGTGGGTGGGGTGCTGTGGCTCTCACTTGTAATCCCAGCACTTTGGGAGGCCAAGGCACGAGGATCACTTGAGCCCAGGAGCCTGGGCAACATAGCGACACCTCATCTCCACAAATAAAAAAATTAGCCAGGCGTAACAGTACGTGGCCCCAGTAACTCAGGAGGCTAAGGTGGGAGGATTGTTTGAGCCTGGGAGGTTGAAGCTGCAGTGAGCCATAACTGCGCCACTGCACTCCAGCCTAGGTGAGCGGGTGAGACCTCTAACAATGGATAAAGACTAAATGAGGTGCCAGAGGTGGGTTTTCCTGGATCCATGAGTGAGGGGCAGAAGGAAGGCTGGATCTACAGTGTGCCTGGCCTCCCAAAAGCTGTCTGGCTGGAAATAATGTGAAAACAACTGCTTCCTGACTGCCTGATGGGGTGGGGGTAGAGGGGTGCTGGCCAAGGATCAGGAGGGGGCCACACACAGATGGCAGAAACAAGGGCATCCAGAGTCTCTGCATTCCAAGGCTGCCCTGACCAGAAGACCCAGAGGGACAGTTAAGAAGAAGCCATTGTTGCATGAGTGGTTTTCAAAGCATGGTCCCAGGACCCTCAGCCACTTCCCCTCAACCTGGGAAATGCTGAAATGCAAACACTCAGGTCCCCCATCAGGCATGCTCAATTAGTTGCTGCAGGATGGACCCCAGCAATCTGTTGTAACCAGCCCTCTAGGCACAATAAAGTTTGAGGATCACTGCATTAGAACGTCCTGCTGACCCTCTCTGGCTGCCTCCTTCCTCCTGGGTAGAAAGAACATCTGGGCAACTTCTCAAAAGATCAAAGGTCTTACAGTCACAACCTAGTAGGTGAAAAGTAGCCCAGAGAGATCTTCTAAAAAATCGTATCTGATCACAACACTCTCGCAGCTGAATCCTTTCACAGGTCCCCTCTGTGCTTAGCTTACAAGGTCCTCCCTGACCAGGCCCTGCCCAACTTATCTTAACCTCTCAATTTCAGTCACATGGGACTTCACCTGCAGTTCCCTGAAGCACAGGGCTCTTCTCCAGTCAACCATGGTGACCACCGCCCCCCTCACAATAATGGCCCTGCCTCCAAGGTGCACTCCTCGATGCCACACCCCCCAACCTCTCCAGTGCCCTTCATCCTTCCTGTAACCCTGTAACACAAGGTCTCACTGTAGCACTCATCACCATCACGCCACTATGGCCTCTGTCATGGCACTCACTGCAGAGGATCTCTGCTCCAGCACCCAGCAGGGGAGGGCACAGAGAAGACCCATAAGAAATATCTGGTGATGAAAAGAAGTCAAGTCTTAAAACATCTTGACAACCTGGCTATAAAACAAATAATTTCTCAGTGTTTGAAACAGTCTTAATTGTAATTGGGAAAAAAATGTTTACTGAAGTTTTGAACCACTAGCAGTGAAAGAGAAAGGAGATCTGCCCACCTGGGGCGTGGCTGCAGGGTAACAAGGAGGATGCATAAAGTCCGGTGCAGTTAGCCGTGACCCTCTCGTGACTTCTTTTATATTCAAGACCTCCAGGTTTCCCCAGTGCCTGCACCAAGCCAAGCCTGGGCCATGCATAAGACTGCACGGAGCCTATCTGGTGTTTCTCTCACTGATCAACCACAAGCCCAGGGTCCTGGTGGCTCCCAGGGAAATCTACACCCTCTCCCAAGGCAGCTCCTGGGTGGCCACCTGGCTCCCTGCTAGTCGTCATCTAGGTGTGGCATCCTGGGTGCTGAGGAAACCCAGAGTCCAAGCTTCCGAGGCGTGCCTCAAACTGCCTCCAGGGAGAGGCGGGATCCTCCACGGACTGCCCATGCAGATCAAGCAGGGGATAGGATATTCGGGGGACCTGGGGAGAGGAGGCCAGGCAGAAAAACTAGAGGAGGGACATTCCCTTCCTCCTCTCTCCTGGCAAACAAAAAAGATCCCTTTCCAAGCACCAGCTGGCAGGTAAGAGCCTGCCTCACTGCTGTCTGGACGTCCAGTCCTAAAAAGAACTCAGACTCTTAATCAGTCTCCCCCAGCCCAGGCCTGGGCAAAGGTTTACCTTTGGGGGAAGAAGGTGGGGAGAACAACAGACACGGACCAGGGCGCTGAGAAGGAAGGAGCTCTCCCACCGGGCTTCAGATTTAATCAAAACACTGCCTTCCACCAGAAGTAGACAGAACAAGTATTATTTTATGGGGGAAGGGAGGGCTTCACAGGAGTGTGAAGGAGGAGGAGGGGGCCTAGTCTGGCTGTAATTAACTCATCTGCCTCAAAGGGAGGGAACTAGATGGCCTAATGCCTTAGGAAGCAGTTGTCACAAAGTCCCCCCCCCCGTGTTCCTGGGACCGTATGGGGTAGGGCTGATGTCAGGAAGGAAGCAGGTGAGGATAGGAGGGGTGGGGTCTCCTTCCAGCCCGGCCTGATAGGCTGACCCCCTCCCGCGCGCAGCGGCAGGAACTGACGGGTTCGGTGAGTAGCGCTCTTGGAGGCAGCGCATTTCAACCGGAAAAGCACGCGTGGAGGTTCCCGGAGCAGCTCCGGTACCATGCAGCCCGGATTTGGAAACCTGGAGCTGCGGGTTGGGTGGGGCGGGGCAGGGCCGGGCAGAGCAGCCGCGAGGGATTTACATATACACGCCGGAGACAGCCGGTCCGGATCTGCCACTAAGAATGCTGTGTAATATTGGGCGAGTCCCTTCCTTGCTCTGCACCTCAGTTCCCCACCTAGAGCGTGAGCGGAGGGTGGAGGCTGGAGTAAGGGGAGTCAGGAGTCAAAGCTCTTTGAAGTCCTTGACAGCTCTGTCTCTGACTTTACTCCTTGGCAGCCGGAAGGCCCCCTTGGGCCGGGCGCTCTCGCTCGGGCTGTGGGCTCAGAGAGGAGACGTTCTGGGAGCAGCGGCCAAAGAGGTGGTGTCAGGCGGCCGCCGGTCCCAGGAAAAGCGCGCGGGAGGGGGCAGAACCGGGAAGCAGCACGCCAGCCCCGACCCAGGGTCCTAGGCCGAAGCTGAAGTAGGGACTCACACCAGAGCAGTGGGTGCCTTGGTTTCCCCGTGCGCACCGTGGCTCTTTTGGAACCTCGGGAAGAGGCCGAGGGGCACCTTACCTTGTCCTTCTTGCCGGCCCCGCTCTCCTCCGCGGCTGAGGCGGCGCACTTGTTGAGCAGTTTCTTGCCTCCGCAAGCCGTCGGGCTCCAGGT
>NW_012114944.1:2423611-2434797 GCF_000951035.1 Colobus angolensis palliatus
CTAGCTTGCAGCTCGCCGCCGCCTCCGGCGAGAGGTTGCCTGTGGAGCCTGCTAAGCGCAGAGGCCAAACCTGTCCGCAGTCCCTCAGGACCCCGCGCGTTGTTCACTCCAAGGATCTCCCTGTCGGGGTTGAGGAGTGGGGGTGGATTAACACGGAACCTTTCTAGTTTACAGCGTGGCCCGTGTGGAGGAAATGCAGTGCCGAGTGTCCTTAGGGACAGACTGGCTGTCCCCCTTTTCCTTAAAGGGACAGACCCCGGTTCAGCCCCGTGCGCCGGGTCTTCGGAGGAATCTTATGCTAATGAGTGTATTAGCAGTCCAGATGACGGATGTGGCCGGGATAGGCGGTGGGAGCCGGGCCCAGCACCAATCCGAGAGCAAGTCTAGGGTAGGTCGGAATGTTTGCTTACCTTTTCACCTCTGAGGAAGTCGAGGCTTTAGCCCTGTTCACTGCCAGCCTGGCGGAGCAAGTTGTGGGAACGTTTAATGCCTTATGTTGTAGGGGCTGGCAGGGCTCCATTTAATACAGGAACTCGGCCGGGTGCGGTGGCTCACGCCTATAATCCCAACACTTTGGGAGGCTGAGGCGGGTGGATCACGAGGTCAGGAGTTCAATACCAGCCTGGCCACAAGATGGCGAAACCCCGTTGTAAAAATAGAAAAATTAGCCGGGTGTGATGGCGGGCACCTGTAATCCCAGCTACTTGGGAGGCTGAGGCAGAGAATTGCTTGAACCTGGGAGGCAGAGGTTGCAGTAAGCTGAGATCGCACCACTTCGCTCCGGCCTGGGCAACAGAGCGAGACTCCGTCTCAAAAAAAAAAAAAAGACCTCATTTTACAGATGGAGAAACTGAGGCCCAGGGGAAAGTCACACACATGGACTTGGATGCCAGTTCCTAAATCGGGTGGCACGGCAATTACGTCTTTTCCAAGAGTCTCTTCTTTGCGATTTCAGATCATCCTTTGATTATTAACCAAAATTGGGGAAACAGGCCCAAGGAGTGGCCCAATTTGCTCAGTGTAACTTTTCCTGGGATCTGCACCTAGGGAGATGGCATGCTCCCTGTTGAGAGGGAAATGCTGCCTGAAGATGAAGTAGCTGCCACTAGTGCCTGGTGCTGCTTTGAATTTGCCTGGGCAAGCCCCAAAATGTGACTTAACTCTGAGATGTGGGCAGTTGAGAGCTGAGAAATTCTCTAAGAATGTTGATTTACTAGAACAATAGCCCAAATCAAGAATCTGCATTTGCTGTCCATCTATTATAGATGTGATTTGGGGGAGTCTGTTTTTCCCCTATCCTGTAGTAACAGCGGGAACTGTGAGGGCAGACAGCAAGGCCAGGGGCTCTTTTGATTATATTATAGTTCTGGCCATACTGGAAGTGGAGGTCAAACTCTCAGTCTGAGACACTTGGACAGGGAAGACCTGAGAGCTGTTACTGCTTCCTCTCTGTAACCCACCCAGACTCATGCCTGAGGCCACAGCGCAGAAGTGATAGAAGCAGGACTCGAACTAGATCTTATCCTGAAGCTGACCTCTGTCTGCTCAGCCACACATAGTAGTAAAGTGGAATTGACTTCAAATTTGTTCTTCTAGAATCAAGCTATTTGCCCTTTCCCTCCTTGGTCAGACAATACTGTCATCCTCTGTGGCCAATTGAATTTTCCAAACCCACTATGTCTCACAGTCACAGATACTGTCACCAACTACACAGCCTCTTCATTGCCTGAGATCTATTTACTTAGCATTTCACAGGAAATAATCTAAGGGGTGTGTGTGTGTGTGTGTGCACACGCGTTTGATGTGTCTGGGGCATGCAGAGAGGACCCAGAGGTTGACCTGGCTAGGATGTTTATTTTGAATATACCTAGACTTAAATATCTCTGTTAATTGCTCCTCTGTCACATTGGCACTTAATTATCTTGCATATAAGGAGGCCTCAGTAGAAAACCTGAAAGGCAAGGACATCCTTGTCTTAAGCCCCACCTTTTATCCAACCACAAATCCTCCCCAGCTACCTTCCTTCCCGTTTCTACTTCTGAGCTCAGATCCTGGCAATAGGCCAGGCCATCTGAGACAAGAAAGCCCTCTCTGGAATCTGGAAGCTTGCTCCCTTCTTGTGCCTTGCACATGGAAGGGTTATCTCTGCCTTTTCCAAAGGTTCAGGAAGAGACGTTATATTTCATAACTTATTTTTTCCATGTCACTTGCAGCAGGCCATAGGGTCGTATCCACTTTCCCATGTGATACCTCTGCTGGGGTATAATTTGCAAGCCAGAATTATTGTAATGCTATAGTATTATGCCAAGAACGTCCAGAGCACTTGTGTATCTGCTCAACCCTTAGACACTCTGTATATAATTAACCCTCCTCAACATCCCTGCAATCTGGTGTTATTCCCAGTTTACAGATGGGGTAGCTGGCCTAGGGTGGCATTTACCTCAAGCAGGCAAAAACCATGTGGGTGTTTTCCTTTAGGAGCTTGTAGAGACAACTATCCAAGACTCAGAGTCCGAAATAATCATTCTGAAGGGAAATAGAAAAAGCTTCCTAAGGACTATGCCAAATGGTTTAGGAAGGCAAACACCTGTGGGAGAAGTATTAGAGCACTATAGGAAGGAAGAGCTGGACGGACTCTCTTTTCAGAGATCCAGCCACTCCATTTTACAGAGGGCAAACTGGGACCGGTGAAGGGAAGAGATTAAATCAAGAGGCACAGCTAGGAGTGGTCTCCAGTCTCTTGACATCACAAACTCAACATTGTCTGATGCTGTAAACTGTGTCCATCATTTTTGGAATTTTTGCTTTTCACGTCCTCCTCCAGTCCCACCCTAGTTTTCTTATTAGAAGGGTTGAGTATGGCCCTGTTTCTGTTTCTGTTCTATCTCAGCTTTTCACTTTAGAACAAGAGCCCCTCAAGCTGCCAGGGGCATGGTGTCTCCTTTGCTGCACCTCTTTCCAGTATCTGGAGGAAGGCTGTGCCACTTGTACAGGTCCAGAAAAATAGTGCCACCACCAACCCAACAGACTCATCTGCTTCTTCTTCTTCTTCTTCTTTTTTTTTGAGATGGAGTCTGGCTCTGTCACCCAGGCTGGAGTACAGTGGAGTGATCTCAGCTCACTGCAAGCTCCGCCTCCTGGTTTCACGCCATTCTGCCTCAGCCTCCCGAGTAGCTGGGACCACAGGCCCCCACCACCTCGCCCGGCTAATTTTTTTGTATTTTTTTTTTTTTTTTTTAGCAGAGACGGGTTTCACCATGTTAGCCAGGATGGTCTCGATCTCCTGACCTCGTGATGCACCCGCCTCAGCCTCCCAAAGTGCTGGGATTATAGGCGTGAGGCACCGCACCTGGCCTTTTTTTTTTTTTAATTTTTTGTTTGTTTGTTTGTTTCTTTTGAGACAGAGTTTTGCTCTTGTTGCTCAGACTAGAGTGCAATGGGATGATGTCGGCTCAACACAACTTCCACCTCCCAGGTTCAAGCAATTCCCCTGCCTCAGCCTCCTGAGTAGCTGGGATTACAGGCATGCGCCACCATGCTGGGCTAATTTTGTATTTTTAGTAGAAATGGGGTTTCTCCATGTTGGTCAGGCTGGTCATGAACTCCCGACCTCTGGTGATCTGCCCATGTCGGCCTCCCACGTCAGCCTCCCAAAGTACTGGGATTACATGTGTGAGCCACTGCACCTGACCTCATCTATTTTTTTCAGATAACATTATTCAGTTCTGTCCATTGAATGGTAACAGCAGTCCCCTGTCTGTGTACCAGGCCCTGGGGGTTGCAGAGATCATCTGAACCACAGTCTGTCACCAATAATTATACAAGGCAAGACGAGAGAAGTGCAAGACAGAACAAGGGACAAAGAGCTGTGGGGCTATGGGGAAGGGAGATTTTAATTATGAGGTGGGGTAGATCATAATGGGTTCTTAGTAGAAGTGATATCTGGTCTGCTGGTCTGGGCCTTGAAGAGTGAATAGCATTATGATATAGTAGAAGTAGACAAGAGAATTCCACACAGAGAGAGAGGCGTAGAAGCCACACATCATGAAAGGCATAGAAGCAGGAACATGTGGCAAACCACTTGGGCCATAATGAGTTGCCAAGTGGAGTAGGAGTAGCTGAGAATCTGTGAACGCACGGAATGGTGGGTAAGGGTAGAAAGGTAGGCTGTACCCCATCAGGAAGAGTTTTGAATATCAAACTCAGGAGAATTTTTTATCTTGTAGGCAATAGGGAGCCACTGAAGGTCTTTGAGCAAGGAAATTTCTTGGGGAGAGACAGAAAGTAGGCAGAGCAGTTAAAGGAATGTTAAGGAACCAGAAAATGGTGCATAGAACAGTAGCTAGTGCACAGAAGGCACTCAGTACTTTTATTGAATGAATAAATAACGTTGAAGTAGTGAAAGGGTGTTAAGTCATTTTAGAGGACAGACTCTGCCTGACTCTCAAGTCTTTGCCTTTGGGCCACTTAGTGAGTAGTGACCAACCACTTCCCAGTGAAAGGTGATGCTGCAGGAAGGAGAAGGTGGCTGACTTGGCATTAGCTAAGTTTATACAGATAAACAGCTGTGAGGGTCAGGGCACAAGTCTGAGCTAGAGGTGTAGATTTGGGAGTTACTGGAGCTCAGTAAAGATCTGAAGCCAAAACCTCTGTCTGTCATCCGTGACCCCTTAGTTCATTCCTACTTTATCCAGCCCGTCGGCAAAGTATATGCAGAATCCGGCCACTACTCACCCCCTCCACCTCTACCACCCTGGACCAAGACTCCTTCATCTCTTGCCTGGATTATTGTGGGAGTGTCTTATCCATCTTCGCTGCCTCCATCTCACCCCAGCAGTGATCCTATTAAAAATGGGTGTGATTGTGTCTTTCCTCTCTTCACATCCCTCCTGGAATCCTCATTTTCCTAACAGGAAATGCCAAAATTCTTAACAGTGGTCCATAAGGCCTTATATGACTGGTCCCCTTAAACTCCTGACCTCCTGTTATACTGTCCTTTCTTTCCTGCTGCAGTCAGGCTGCCTCTTTGCTGTTCCTTGAAGCCGCTAGGCACATTCGTGCCTCGAAGCCTTTGCACTGCTGTCTCCTCTGCTGGAAGTGTTTTCCCCCAGATATCCCCATGGCTCACCCTTTACTTCCTTCAGGTCTTTATTTAAATGTCACATGCTCAGGGAGGCCTCCCCTGGGCACAGTGTCTAGAACTGCAGTCCCCACTCAACACTTGCCATCCCTCTTCCTCGTTTTATTTTCCTGAGAACTCTCTTCCTCATTTCACCTACTGTATATTTTACGTATATTTCTTGTTTATTCTTTGTCTTGCCCCACAGCGGGAAAGAGATCTTTGCCCTTTTGTTCACTGCGTATCTCCAGTGTCCAGAACAGTGCCTCTGGTCATACTCTGTAGGCACATGATAAGTATTTGTTGAATGAATGAGTGGATGGAAGTGATTGATATCATGGAGAGTGGAAGAACAGAAGGTAACAGCTGGACATCTCTGTCCACTTCAGCTTGCTAGCCTTGGCCTGGAGGTAGGAGCATGTCAGACTTACTATGTTTGAAAATATATATATGTAAGATATACAACATGATGTTTTGATATACATATACATAGTGAAATAGTTTCTACAGTCAAATTAAGCAAGTTATCATATCATCTCACATAGTGACCTTTCTGTGTGTGTGGTAAGAGCACCTAAAATCTGTTCTCTTGGCAAATATCCAGTATCCAATGCAATATTGTTAACTTGAGTCCTCATGCTGTACATTACAGTCCTAGACTTATTTATTCTACGTATCTGTACCCTTTGACCTACATCTCCCCATTCTCCCGAATCTTGTCCTCTCCCCTCCTCTGGTAACCACCATTCCCCTCTCTGTTTCTGTGTATTCAACTTTCTCTAAAAATAGATTCCACATACAGGTGAGATCATACAGTATTTGTCTTTCTGTGTCTGACTTATTTCATTTAGTAGAACATCTTCCAGATTAATCCATGTCATCACAAATGGCAGTATCTCCTTTTCTAAAGCTGGATAGTGTCCCATTGTGTGTACATAATTTTTTTTATTTTTTATTTTTATTTATTTATTTATTTTTGAGACAGGGTCTCACTGTGTCACCCAGGCTGGAGTACAGTGGCATGATCTTGGCTCACTGCAGCCACAACCTCCCAGCCTCAAGTGATCTTCTCACCTCAGCTTCCTATGTAGCTGGGACTACAGTTGTCTGCCACCACGCCAGGCTAATTTTTAAGTTTTTTGTAGAGACAGGGTCTTGCCATGTTGTCCAGGCTGGTTTCGAACTCCTGGGCTCAAGTGATCTGCCCATCTTGTCCTCCCAAAGTGCTGGGATTACAGGCATGAGCCACTGCACTCAGCATATTTTTAATTTTTATGGGTACATAGTAAGTATATATATTTGTGGGGTACATGAGATTTTCATACAGGCATGCAATGTGTAATAATCACATCAGAGTAAATGGAGTATCCACCACAATTTTTTAACCCTTTCATCCACTGAGTGAATGTTAGGTTAATTCTGTATCTTGGCTATTGTGAATGCTGCTGCAATGGAAGTTCACCATCTCTATGAGGTGCTGACTTCATTTTCTTTGGGTATATACCCAGAAGAGAGTTTACTGGGTCATATGGCAGTTCTAGTTTTAATTTTTTGGGAACCTCACACTGTTTTCCATAATGTCCACACTAATTTACATTCCCATCAACAGTGTGCAGAGGTTCCCTTTCCCTTTTCCACACCCTCACCCACACTTGTTGTCTCTTGTCTCTTTGATAATAGCCCTCCTAAGAGGTGGGAGGTGGTATCTCATGGTGGTTTTAATTTGCATTTCCCTGTTGATTAGTGATGTTGAGCACCTTTCCTATATATGTTGGCCATTTTTTATGTCTTTGTTGGAGAAATGTCCATTTAGGTCCTTTGCCCATTTTAATTTAATTTAATTTATTATTATTATTTTTGTGTGTGTGGGAGATGGAGTCATGTTCTGTCACCCAGGCTGGAGTGCAGTGGTGTGATCTCAGCTCACTGCAACCTCTGCCTCCCGGGTTCAAGCAATTATCCTGCCTCAGCCTCCCAAGTAGCTGGGATTATAGGTACCCACTACCACACCTGGCTAATTTTTGTATTTTTAGTAGAGATGAGGTTTCACCATGTTGACCAGGCTGATCTTGAATGACTGACCTCAGGTGATCCACCTGCTTCGGCCTACCAAACTGCTGAGATTACAGGCATGAGCCACTGCGCCCAGCCCTTTGCCCATTTTTAAATTGGGTTATTTAATAATTAAAAGAAAGGCCGGGCATGGTGGCTCATGCCTGTGATCCCAGCACTTTGGGAGGCCGAGGCAGGTGGATCACAAGGTCAGGAGTTCAAGACTAACCTGGCCAAGATGGTGAAACCCCATCTCTACTAAAAATACAAAAAAGTAGCCAGGCATGGTGGGCGCCTGTAATCCCAGCTACTCGGGAGGCTGAGGCAGAGAATTGCTTGAACCCGGGAGGTGAAGGTTGCAGTGAGCCGAGATCATGCCACTGCACTCCAGCGAGACTCCATCTCAAAAAACAAACAAACAAACAAACCCTTTTGCTATTGAGTTATGTGAGTTTCTTGCATCTTTTAAATATTAATCCCTTATCAGATATGTGGTTTGCAAATGTTTTTTCCCAATCTGTAGGCTGCCAGTTCATTTTCATGATTGTTTCCTTTGTTATGCAGAAGCTTTTTAATTTGATGTAGTTCCACTTGTTTATTTTTGCTTTCATTGCCTATGCTTTTGGTGTGATACCCCCAAAAAAATCATTGCCAAGGCCGGTGTCAAGGAGCTTTTCTTTTGTGTTTTCTTCTAGGAGATTTATAGCTTTGGGTCTTTCATTTAGGTCTTTGATTCATACTGAGTTGATTTTTGTGTCTGAGATAAGGTCAGGGTCCAATTTTATTATTTTCCATGTGAAAATCCAATTTTCCCAACATCATTTATTGAAAAGACTGTCTTTTCCCCATTGTGTGTTCTTGGTGCCCATGTCGAAAATTAGTTGACCATATACACTCAGGTTTATTTCTGGGCTCTATTCTTTCCATTGGTCTATGTGTCTGTTTTTATGCCAGAGCCATACTGTTTTGACTTGCTGTACTTTTGAAGCACATGCATTCTGGGGTTCTGTTCTCAGATCTCTTAAATGGAGGAAGCAGAACATGACTCATCCCTGCCTTCCTGGCATCCGGAGGGGGCTCCAGGAAGGTTGTGGCATCCAGTTAGCGCCTTCCACATGAGTCGCAGTCCTGCTGACATGCAAGCCTGTCCCCAATGTCGCTGAGCCAGCTGTTGTTCTCTCCACATCAGGTACAACTAATCTTAGGAATCTCATTATGGGTCGAGAAATAATCCTCTATATCTAGATTAAAGTCTGTGTTTTGACCATTACTGCGCACTGAGCATTGAGCTGACAGTTTAATTGAGCTGTTTATGCCGCTGCCTTGATCTCTTCCCAGAGAATTTACAGATAATTCGAAGTGTCTCTGTGAATTAAGTGGGCCTCTCCCAACATGCTTTGCCTGGTGTTTGCCTGTTTCAAATCCCACTTGTCCTTGTGTTACCCAATTATGGGCTCTCACTCACAGCTGTCTCTGGCCCTGCCACTTACAGTCCACTTCCTCTCTGAGGTGGCCATTAATGATGTGGCCCCAGAATGGCCATAACCCAGGACAGCCTCTGTGATACTTACAGCAAGAGAAAAGGGGGTGGAGGTGAGGATGGGGTGGAGCAGAGAGGTCATAAATTATGACCTCAGTGACCCTTTGAAATCACCTCTAGGCAACTGACAGTCACCTTCTAGCAAGAAGAGGGTATATGCCTTTAGCAAAGTTAAGTGTAATGGAAGCAAAGAGTTCCAGTCTGGGGTCAAGACTCCTGCATTCTTATCTGACATCCTCTGTGACCTCTGGGGCTAGTTTCCCTGTTTGTAAAATATAAGCTGGCAGATCATTGTTTTCCATTCAGGATAGTAGAGGTGTCTTAGGATAGGGCTGCCATATTTAGGAAAAAAAAAAACATGGTGGCTCATGCCTAGTACTTTGGAAAGTCAGGGCAGAGAGGATTGCTTGAGCTTAGGAACTGGAGACCACCCTGGGCAACATAGTAAGACCTGGTCTCTACAAAAAATAAACAAAATTATGCTGGGTGCTCACGCCTGTAATCCCAGCACTTTGGGAAGCTGAAGCAGGCAGATCGCTTGAGGTCAGGAGTTCAAGACCAGCCTGTCCAACATGGTGAAATCCCATCTTTACTAAAAACACAAAAATTAGCCAGGCACGGGTATCTGTAACCCCAGCTACTAGGGAGGCTGAGGCAGGAGAATCACTTGAAACCAGAGGTGGAGGTTGCAGTGAGCTGAGATCGCACCACTGCACTCCATCCTAGGTGACAACAGAGCAAGACTCCTTCTAAAAAAAATTAGCTGGACATGGTTGTGCAAGCCTGTAGTCCCAGCCATTCAAGAGGCTGAGATGGGAGGATCACTTGAGCCTGGGAGGTTGAGGCTGCAGTGAGACATGATTGTGCCACTGCCCTCCAGCTTGGGTGACAGAGGGAGACCCTGTCTCAAAAACAACAATAACAAAGGACACCTATGAGATAGTTGGGACATACTTATAGCTAATTATTATTTATTTACCAGAAATCCAAGTATAACTGAATGCTCTGTATTTTCTCTGGTGACCTTACTCAAGGGGCTGTGTACACAGGGCCCTGATCTACAGGTGGGTGCTGAGAGAGCAAATGAGTTGAATTGCTTTGCAGCGATGCATCTTAATGGTCAAACTGCCTGCCATCTGGCAAATGCAGCATAAATTATGGAGGCTGCAAATCCACTGAGTGCAGTGGCTTTTTCAGTCCCAAACGTCAGACTGATAGCCGTCTCAAAGGCCACCACTGGAACCTGGGGCTTATTGGCAATAGGTCAAGTTAGGCCAGTGAGAGTCAGAAGTACACAGGGGCATGTAGGGGCAGAAAGGTCTGGGTCAGATAGCCTGAAGGTCTGGCAGAAGGATCTGTGAAGCTTGTAGGCAAGGAGGAAGTGAACGTGGGGAGAAAAGAAATCAGGCCTGGTCGGAGGACATCACAGGTCAGTCAGGTGCCAAGGAGTCTGCAGGGCTGGGTGGGTGGTCAGACCTTGCTTCTGCTAGGATCTTCTGCCTCAGGTCAGGCCAGAACTGGGACAGACTGGAGGAGGCTGGTGTCAGAGTGAAGCAGGAAGGCTGTGCTTGCTTTGATTTGCTTCAGAAGCAAGTGGTGATCAAGAACATAGCAGTGTTTTTCTGCAACTGAGGAGGCCTTAAATACTATGTGCCAACCAGCACCTTTAGGTTTTCTTCTATGGGGGATTAGCTTTGGGATTACCAGGTGCCCAGGATGTGTGATCCTCCTCCTCTTGAGAGAGGTCTGGAGGGCAGGCAGCAGGGGCTGTGCATTATTCACTTCTGCCCACCCGGGATTCTCTGAGTGCCTGCCAAGTGCTAGCCCCAGTGACTGTGTGTGGGATTGAATCCAGTAGACATCCACCAAGTCAGTTCTTAAATCTGAGTTATTACTTCTGGCCTTAAACCACACCACCACATGCAAAAGGGCACCTTTATCTTTGCAGAATCATTGCAGACTCTCCTCCTGCTGGCTGCATCCATCTCTGCCTCCCTCCCACATCCTCCTGCAGAGCATCCTCTCTGTGCACAGCAGTCCAGATGTTAGACCCACCAAGCTCCCATGCCTGGGCTTTGCACACTGACTGTAACAATGGAAACAAAAGACATACCGGGCGCTGTGGCTCACGCCTATAATCCTAGCACTTTGGGAGGCCGAGGTGGTGGATTGCTTGAGTCCAGGAGTTCAAGACCTCCAGCCTGGGCCACGTGACAAAACCTCATCTCCACAAAAAATACAAAATAAACTATTAGCCAGGCATGGTGGCGTGTGCCTGTGGTCCCAGCTACTTGGGAGGCTAAGGTGAGAGGATTGGTCGAGGCTGCTGTGAGCCATGATTGTGCCACTGCACTCCAGCCTGGCCTGGGTGACACAGTGAGACCCTGTCTCAAAAAAAAAAGAAAAGAAAAAAAAGAACATAAAGGCATTAACATTGAAACCACTAAGATTAAAGTTACCTGGGTTTACTTGTGA
>NW_012114944.1:2434847-2467429 GCF_000951035.1 Colobus angolensis palliatus
CTGAGGTGGGAGGATCACTTGAGCCTGGGAGGCTGAGGAGGCTACAGTGAGCTATAATGGTGTCACTGCGCTCCAGCCTGGCCTGGGTGACACAGTGAGACCCTGTATAAAAAAAAAAAAAAAAAAAAAAGAAAAAAAAGAACATAAAGGCATTAACATTGAAACCACTAAGATTAAAGTTACCTGGGTTTACTTGTGAGTGACTTCATGTGCTAGGGTGCCAGGAAAACACCCTAAATCTGAAGCATTTAATCCAGTTTTCCTCATTTTCAAACTAAACTTTGGTGTTCCTGAAAAGATGAAATATTACTTGAAGCCCTGCAGTTGGGAAAGTGGTGGATTTCTTCAGTGTTAAACCACACCAGAAAAATGTTCTGATGCAATTTCCAGCCTCTCACTTTGGCTGTAATATTTAAAGGCAATTTTTAAAAGTCACTTTCCATGCATAATTTTCTCCCATCACACTTTGTTATTTTTTTTTTCTCGAATTGAAATGGTTACCATGCTGCCATCTGAGGCTTTGCTAAGTGGGATGCATTGGTCTTTGCCAGAGCCAAGAAAGAGTTAAAGTTGCAAATGGCCGTCTGTCGTCTTTCTCAGTCTGGGGATGGGGGTGGATACCGCCCAATTGTCTGTCCTTTTCTTCCCCTCCCTAGGGCTGAGTGCGGGATATCAAGTCTCCGAAAATAACTCAGACCCTGTGGGGAGATGCCTGCCCTGAGCAGGAGCTAGCTTGGCATGGAGGATTCTCAGGGTTGGAAGGGAATGTTCCTAGCCAAATGGTATGATCTCCTGGGCTGGAAGAGAGAGGAAGGAGCTCAGTAACCTTCCAAACCAAACATCCACTAACAAGCTCTTGCAGGGCCCTGAGGGAACCCAGATGACTGCTGTCATCTTCCTTCACCTAAGTGGCATCCGACAGTGCATCTGTCCCCATAGAGAGTCCTCTGAGGCTGCTGGGCACAGTGCAGAGAGGCACTGGTACATCTGGAGCAGAATCTAAGCGAGCATCTCATCATTAGGATTTCTGTATCTCTTAGGGTTTACAAGATACTGTAGAATCACTGCATATTGTAAATGTCCGAAGGAGAGAACTGTTGGTTTTTGCAGTTTTCCAGAGTCATGGTGGGTGGAGGGGCTCCTTCTGCCCAGGCCTTTGAGCCCACTCTGATCCTTTCAGTCTTAAGATGCAGATAATGATTGTTTGGGGGCTCTAGACTATGGACCTCCTCACTCCAAGGCTGGGCAGCCTCTCATTTGCATGCTTTGAGTCAGGAGCTGGCGCAGGCCGGAGAGAAGCACTGCCTTCTTCCTAAGCCTCCTGCTTTTATCTTTTTTTTTTTTTTTTGAGATGGAGTTTCACTCTTGTTGCCCAGGCTGGAGTGCAATGGCGCGATCTCAGCTCACTGCAACCTCTACCTCCCGGGTTCAAGCGATTCTCCTGCCGCACCCTCCCAAGTAGCTGAGATTACAGGTGCCCACCACCACGCCCGACTAATTTTTGTATTTTTAGTAGAGATGGGATTTCACCATGTTGGCCAGGCTTGTCTTAAACTCCTGACCTCAGGCCTCCCGCCTTGGCCTCCCAAAGTGCTGGAATTACAGGCGTGAGCCACCTTGCCTGGCTCAGTTTTATCTTTATGTACAAGTCAATTTGTATTTCTGTTTGCTCCTATTGACAGACATTTTTGTGGTGGTTATAGCCTTTGCATGTTATTATTAGGCACTCCACAGGAATTCACTTCTCCAGTGGACCAGTTTTGCAATAAGGTAGCACATCTCCCACAGCCACAGTGCAGGTCAGGGCACTCAGACTCAACTGTGCCTCGGAACCACATAGACATCAGTGTTAGCATGGACACTCCCACAGCCACTCCAGGGAAGCCGATTCAACAGAGCTGAGT
Source organism: Colobus angolensis palliatus (assembly GCF_000951035.1). NCBI lineage: Eukaryota > Metazoa > Chordata > Mammalia > Primates > Cercopithecidae > Colobus > Colobus angolensis. The sequence goes on from NW_012114944.1 coordinate 2,436,752, forward strand.
AGGGCTCAGGAATCTGTATTTTTACATGAGCCACAGCTGATTCTGTTGCCGACGAGCCGAGGACCCCACTTTGAGAAACTTTGGTTAGTGTCTGAGTTCTCATCTGTGATATGAACCAGCAAGTTGTGGGTGACAAAATCTGGGATGGAGGCATTTCTGACTTTTGGCTGGTCAATGTCCCCAGCCAAAAGTCTGATGTTCAGAGGATCAGCCAGCCTGCATCACAGGTAGGCAGGCAGGCTGCAGTCAGTGTCCCTGCAGGGGCGTCACGTCTCCATTGTGTGCCCTACAGGGTCCATAGTTTTTCTTATTTATCCTGAGCTAATCTCCCTCAGTGCGCAGTTTAATGGATTCTGCAGATGAAATGGGGATTAGGAAGGAGGAAGGGAAGAGAACAAACAAATATGAACAGTGAGAACACTGTGCTAGATGCTGAGCTCCCAGCTTCACACCGATTGTGTCTGACATCACCCCCACAGAAGCATAGTGGGTTGGCATTACTACACACTTCTCCAGCTGAGGGCTCAGAGGTCCCACGGCTAGAAAGTAGCAGGCGCTTTGTTGTAAACTCAGGCATGTTCAACTTAAAGGCCTTCCTCTTTTTTTCTTTCTCTCTTTTGCAGGGGTGGGGTAATGGATACATTTAAGGTTTTTCCCTCACATTTTTATTTTGAAAAATTTTAGACTACGGAAAGATTGCAAGCATAGTATAGTAACCTCCCTTGACCCTTTAATTGTTAGCATTCTGCCACATCTGCATTCTCTCTCTGTCTACCTATCTTACCCAGCTACCTAACTAATTTGCTAATCCATCTGAGAATTACTTGGGAACATTGTGTTGATTTACTTCTAAATATTTCAGTTTATCTCCAAGGAACAAGGGCATTTTCCTACAGAACCATAATACAATAATTACACTTGGGAAGTTTCACATTAATGCGTTACCATTTAATGGATATCTGGTTTATTTTCCCAATTGTTTACAAAATGTTTCTTATAGTATTTTTTTTTCATTCAGGATTCAATCCAGGATCACTTACTGCATTTACTTGTCAAGTCTCTTGAGTCTCTTTTCATCTCAAATAGCATTTCAGCCTGTTTTGTTTTTTGGTCTTTTATAACACTGACGTTTTTTAAAGAGACCAGGCCAGTTGTTTTACAGAATATCTGTCAATTTGGATTTGACTGGTCATTTCCTGTTAGAGCTTCATGTCACGGGGACAGAGGCTCTACTCTTTTGATTGTCTGCCACTGCCTCTTACCAAGTGAGGATGGAGCATGGCTGTTTATGTTGTTAAAAGGCCCGGAATGGGAAGAAAAGCAGCTTAGTTTGGTAGGATGAATATACGCTGTGAAGGGCAGCAGAGGAGAGCTCAAGTTCTGGCTTATGTCCCTGGCTGATTGACCTTGAGCCTATCAATGAATATTCCTAGAACCTGGTTTTCTTTTCTGTAAATGTAGATGGTTTTGGCCTTGCAGGATTATAACAAATATAAGTAAAGAACCTAGCAGACCACCTGATGCGTAATTAATCATAGCTTCATAAATGGCAGCCACTATTAAGTCCTTAATAACAATACACCAAAATATCCTACTTTTTCTTCCAACACACCTGTCAGATGCACCCTTTTCTGTACTTTCCCATTTCGCCATTCAAGGGCACTTCTATCGCTACGGCCTCCTTTCTGTTGCCCTCATCCTAACCTGTTCCGTACATGCCACCATGGGTTGCCCTAAAATGTGGCCTTTGTCATCATATTCGCCTGGCTTCCTTTTCCGCCAGCACATCAAGTCTGACTGTCTGGCACTCAGTACCCTTCATGGTCTCACCTCATCCCTTACCAGAACATTTCTTCGACTATTTGCTCTTGATTTGGCTCCTAGCATTTTCTCCCTGACTTCCCTCGTTCCTCCCACCCCTGCACAAGGGTGCATGCATAAATCACTGGGGGAATTGGTCACAAACAGAAACCACTTTAGGCCTTCCACGTGGAAAGAGATTTAATGAAGGCAATCAGGTGCTTGGAAAATCTAGATAAACAAAACTCAAAAGACAGTCTGGAAAAGCCAAGGTCAAGGAAGGCCACTGGTTTTGTCACTAGCTTTCATAGATAGAGAATTTGAAGGAACTCAGAAAACTACTAGGGATGATCTCAGCTGCCTCCAATCCTGAGGCCTGAGGTTTTCAGGAAAGTACCTAGAAGCTGCTGCAAAATGCCCTGTCTGCCTAAGCCCAAGGTTTGACATTGCCAGAGGAGCAAAAATCTGGCTTCTGCCTTCCTTCTCCCTTCTAGATCTTGGCAGGTGCTTCTCATGGGTGTTTTTCAATGCAGGACTCTGAAGACAGGGATTCTGGGACATGTTGTGTCACACTGATCATATTGTGCCAGCCCTGGATTTGAAGGCTTACCTTATGCAGTGTTATCCATGTCCTTCTCAGTTATTTCCATCCATACATTTCTTTTTTGCCCTGGCTAATTTCAGTTAGATTTCTGTTACTTGCAACCAAGAGGGTCTTAATGAACAGCAGAAGGGAGAGCATGTAAACACTGCAGAGTCAGGGTGTGGTGCATGCTTTGCAAAAAGAACTAATGAAGGAATCTAAGCATCTGGAGAAGATAGTAAGAAAGAGTTTGGCCGGGCGCAGTGGCTCACACCTGTAATCTCAGCACTTTAGGAGGCCAAGGCGGGCAGATCACTTGAGGTCAGGAGTTCCAGACCAGCCTGGCCAGCCCATCTCTACTGAAAATACAAAAATTAGGTGGGCGTGATGGTGCACGCCTGTAATCCCAACTACTCAGGAGGCTGAGGCAGGAGAATCGCTTCAACCTGGGAGGTGGAGGTTGCAGTGAGCCAAGATCGTGCCACTGCACTCCAGCCTGCACGACAGGAGTGAAACTCCATCTCAAAAAAAAAAAAAAAGAAAAAGAAAAAGAAAAAGAAACAGTTCACTTCCATTTTATCTTTTTCCTTGGAAATATTATTTAAACCGTAATTCTACTTTAGTTATTACTTATTTTTTATTTTAATTTAATTTTATTTTTTGAGACAGGGTCTCACTTTTTCACCCAGGCTGCAGTGCAGTGGCATGATCTTGTCTCACAGCAGCTTTGACTTCCCTGGGCTCAAGCCATCCTCCTGCCTCAGCCCCCAAAGTAGCTGGCACCACAGGTGCACGCCACCACGTCTGGCTAATTTTTTGTATCTTTGGTGTAGACGGGGTTTCCCCATGTTGCCCAGGCTGTTAGTTATTGCTTCTCATGGCTTTTGTTTTCTTCCAGAATTCTCTTCTTCCTTTCCTTCTGTTTTCAAAAGACTTCCTGTCTCCTGAAGACCAATTTGATTCTTTTCTCTTTGGGGCCTCCACAGCTGCATTACAACATTTCTTAATTCTTGAAGTTCTTGGCACAGTATAATTTGAACCTCAAATTATTTTTAAATTTTTGGTGAGTGCTTCAGCTGCCCTTTACCAGCTATAACTTCCCGCCATGGACTGCATCCTCACAGATTTATCGCCTTTGTCTGGTGCTCAAGAATCTTTGGGAGTTGGCGGACTGATGACTCAAACGGGGAGGCTGAGGCTGCCATGGGCAATTAAATGGGAGAGCAGGAGTGGAGGAGAGTAATGCTGCCCAAGTCACAGTCATCCCCTTTCCAGAAAGAATAATCAAGCTGGCTCAAATGCACTTGGCACACATGGAGTGGACCCTGAGTTCCAGGCGGTGTACCTCTCCCAGCGGCCACAAGGGGGTGACAAAGGGCATGGTCCAGGTGCCAAAATGTTGCTGTGGCTGTGGGGTCAGCCAGGTGGCTGGTCTGCTAGTTGAGCCGTGGCTGGAAAGGGGATCTTGGCCTAGGTGATTTGCACAGGATAAGGTGGGCCTCCAACCAGAAGGCCTAGGAAGCAGTGTGCCTGCACCAAGGTTAGGAAAGCCCAAGGATGAACAGATGGATGGCAAACATCAATAAACATCTAAGAATATGAGCTAGAGGCCAGGCATGGTGGCTCACGCCTGTAATCCCAGCACTTTGGGAGGCCGAGGCGGGCGGATCACGAAGTCAGGAGATTGAGACCATCCTGGCTAACACGGGGAAACCCTGTCTCTACTAAAAAAAGAAAAACCAAAAACTTAGCGGGGTATGGTGGCAGGTGCCTGTAGTCCCAGCTACTTGGGAGGCTGAGGCAGGAGAATGGTGTGAACCTGGGAGGTGGAGCTGGCGGTGAGCTGAGATCTCACCACTGCACTCCAGCCTGGGTGACAGAGCGAGACTCCATCTCAAAAAGAAAAAAAAAAAAAAAAAAAAAAAAGAATATGAGCTAGACTGTCCAAAATTAAATCAGCGAGTGAATGTCCAGTGACCCAGATATTCTGCTAAGGATGAGGGATGACTCAGTGTCCTGGAGAAGGAAGCAGGAAGCCCAGGCATAGTACAGTGGCAAGGACTAAATCTGGGCAAGGACTTAATCCTGTGTCTATGGCCCCTGATGGAAGCTTGTACTGTGTGACCTTAGGTGACCTCTCCCTCTCTGCGTCTCAGGTGTCTCATCTTACCAAATAAGTTTGATGTCCGGAGACTGAGAGACCAGCCCCACCCTTGCACTGGGCACCATGATGACCAGGATTCCTTTCAGTGTCAATGGTCTCTGAGTGACATGAACAAAACAGTTAGTTGGCTGCAAACACCATGTCTTTCTCACTTCTGCCTGTATACACCTGCTCTCTTTACAACTTTTGAGGGGGCCCTGGTCCCTTGGAACCAGGTTTGTTCAAAGACCTTTGTAGAAGCTGAGCAGTCTAATTTCAGATACACTGGCCCATGACATAGCACACACCAAAATGCCCCCACATCCCACTGGAAATGCAATTCATTTTCTCTAAAATAGTTTTTGGGGGCATTTTCATAATTTTGCTTTGAGGATCATTTTGCTAATTTTATTTTCAATGGCTATGATTTCTTAGAAATCATCATGCATAGTTAGGAATTCCTTGAAGTGAAAGAATCTGCTAATTGTTTTCAAATATAAAAAAAATTACAGATACTAAGTATAACAATGTGTAGAGTTGATGTCACGCAGAATTTCAGGGCATTTCATTACATTTTGACTGTGGAATTTTCATTTTGTGACTTGGAGTCAATGAGAATTTTTGTAGTGCATGAAACATTTTTCGAGACTCTTGAGAAGCTCATAGGTCCTCCATCCTGTCTGTGGCACCTGATGGGAAAAATCCTCCTGCTCGAGGCAGCTGCGTTCAAGTGGGGGGTCATTTCTTTCCATTATTAGTTTTTATCTCATGTCTTCTGGCCTGAGAGACTGTGCAAGCTTTGAGTGTATCAACAGGCAAAGAACACCCCCTTCCACTTTCTTTTAATCTCAGAAACTTCATTTCAACACCTATCTTTCGGCTAAGCCGTCATATAGGCAGGCATCAGGGTGGCAGAATCCCCCCAGCCCCAGGGATTTTTCTAACACCGATCTCTACCCAGTGCTCTCAGGCATACCACAGTCAAGCTAGACATCATCCCCACTGTCAGGGTTCCACAGAAATAGATATCCCACAAAGGGCACTATCTTGCCCAAGGATTTGTTTTCTCTTGCTGATAATTCCTCTCCATAAACATTTTTGAGAAAGATGAATAGGTGTACCTTTCTGGAACAGCGGGTGGATGCTGGGGCGTGAAATGATTCTGCATGGCATGTTTTATGGATGAGGGGAGGGTCCTGAGGACTGCCTTTCATGTCCTCAGCCTCTGACTTGGTTGCAGATTGCCTGGGTTACTCTTCTGTAGGTGAAGGTTTAGCAGCTGCTTCTCTCACTGCTGATAACCTCTGGAAGGCCCAGCCTGTGTGGAAGCTAGACACGCCCCAAGAGTTGGCTTAAAATGCCACCAACCTGTAGCAGCTCTGGGCCCACCCTGAAGACCTGGTCCTCTCAGTGCACCTCACAGCCAGTGCTGCAGGCTTCAGACACGCCATTCTGCTGGATCTCCCCTGCCCGCCCCTCTTCCTGACAGCCATGAAGGGAATGAATTCCTTCCCGTCGTGATCTTAATGAATGTCAAAGGGGGGAAAAAGAGAGATAAGATCTCAGAAAAATAAAGATGCCAACATAAAAACAGAAGACACAGTGACCTTCAACAGGATGAACAAATGTGAGATTTTTCCATTCATCTCTGCCTAGGGGATGGGGACGGTGACTGTTAATAACAAAGTGACACCAGATGATTTGCTGACAGTTCATAAAGTTCCCTGTGAAGCCCAGGGTCAAGAATGCCAAATGACTCATGAAGGTAGCAAACCAGAAATGGGGTGAAGGGGGACCCCAGAACTGCGACCTAGGTCACAGGTTTCAAAGCAGGCTTATTTTCACAGGGCTGCCACAGTTAGCAAATAAAAATGTGGGATGCACGGTTATATTATATTTGAGTTTTAGGTAAGCAATGATTTTTTGCGTGTGTATTTGGGACATGTTAGTACTGAAAATTTGTTTATTTGAAATTCAAACTTAACTGGGCATCCTGTATTTTCTCTGGCAACCCTAACCCGGGGGCATAGCACTTCTCTTCATTTCCCGAGTAGGTACACATTTCCAGGCTCAACTTCCACCAGGAAGAGGCTCCCTCCAGCCTCATATATCTTATAGTTTCTTGAGTCTTATGCTGACTTAAAGATCCAGCTTACAGGCCACATTTTTGAGAAGACGTTCTCCAACAAATCATTTCTTCCTTTCTGTCTGCTCTCTTGCCCACTGTGTTTTGCTTATGTTCCTATTTTGGTTTACGTTTAGTTGTGTGTAAGTCTGTTTCCCGCACTAGATTGGGAGCTAAGCAAGGGCAAGGACTGTATCTAATTCTTTCTCTTTTTTGCCCCCAATATAGTCTCACCTATGCCCGACGTGCATATTTTGTGAATGTTTGCTCACTGAATGAATGAATGAATGAATGATCAAAGCTAACACGCTTTGAGTGCTGACTATGTGCCAGGCATGTATTTAAGTCCTTTAATGTTCTAGTAACACTTTGAAGTAAGCGTCATTTTAATTTCCATTTTAGGGATGGAGAAATGGAGGCACAGAGAAGTAACTTGCTCAAGGTCAAGGGCAGAGATGGGACTTGAACTCAGGCAGTGTGGCTGCAGAGTCTGTGCTCTTAACCTCTGTAACAGATCAAATGAATAAATGAATGAACAGAAGAGTGAGTGGAAGAATAAATGAAAAAATTCATGAGCAGAGGTGCAAACGGTAGTAAGATCAGGGAGACACGAGAGGTAGGAGCCAGAATAAGTAATAGGATATGTCAGAGGCTGGAGGAATCAGAGTGAAACCAAGAAGACAAGCTGAGTGACCTGAACATGAGAGGCAGCCCAGCAGGAGGAAGGGCTGATCTCTGATTCCTCTTTCTGCTTTGGAAATCAATCCTTGGGCCCCAAGTGATCTATGACTCTGCAGGGGCCTGACTGTAACTCTCTTCCTAGCTTTCTGCCCCTCAGCCCTCCTCTTCCCGGAGGGGACTCAACTCCTCCTCTCTTAAAAGGCTCAGACCTGCTGAGCTCTGAGGCCAACCCTGTCTTTCCCTGGGGGTGCTCACTTAGGAGTTAAGGGCATCCACAGGAAGTCAACTTGGTTTCAGGGTCCTCCCTGTTCTTGGGCTGTGGTCACTCCATGTCTAGTGGACCTCTGTCTGGTTCCTGCTGTGGGTGTCACATGAAGGAACCAATGGGATCTATGGAGGGTGCCCACAGGCTGCCTGCTAATCAGATCACCGCCAGGGTTATTAGAGAAATGCATTTAAGCCCATGGAAACAGACAGTAGCCTGCTTATGTCTTCAACCTATTCTTTTTCTTTATAAAATTGTGGGTTAAAAAAGCCCACCTAACATAAAATGTACCATCTTATCTTTTTTTTTTTTGAGATGGGGTCTCATTCTGTCATTCAGACTGGAGGGCAGTAGAGCGACCTCAGCTCATTGCGACCTCTGCCTCCCAGGCTCAAGCAATCCTCCACCTCAGCCTCCTGAGTAGCTGGGACCAGAGGCCTGTGCCACCAAGCCCAGGTAATTTCTTTTTTTTTTGGTATTTTTGGTAGAGACAGGGTTTTGCCCTATTGGCCAGACTGGTCTCAAACACCTGGACTCAAGCAATCCACCTGCCTTGGCCTCCCAAAGTGCTGGGATTATAGGCATGAGAAACTGTGCCCGGCTGTTTTAACATTTTTATGTGTACCGTTCAGTCATGTTAAATGTATTCACGTTGTTGTGAAGCAGCGCTCCAGAAGGCTTTTGTCTTGCAAAACTGAAACCCATACCCATTAAACAAAAACTCTCACCTCCTCCCTCCAGTCCCTGGTAACTACCACTCTACTTTCTGTTTCTATGAATTCAATGGCTTTAGATACCTCATATACGTGCAATCAGGCAGTATGTGTATTTTTGTGACTGGCTTATTTCTTAGTGTAATGTACTCAAGGTTCATCCATGTGTAGCATGAATCAGAATTGCATTCCTCTTTAAGGGTGAATAATATTCCATAATATGGATACGCATTGTCTTCATCCATTCCTCTGAGTTGTTCCCATCTCTTGGCTATCGTGAATAATGCTGCAGTAAACATGGGTGTGTGCAAATATCTGTTGAGACCCTTGCTTTCAATTCTTTTGGAAATATTCCCTGAAGAGAAATTGCTGGAGCCTATGTTAGTTTTATTTTTAATTTTTTGAGTAGCCACCATGCCATTTTCCACAGCAGTTGTATACAATCATATGTTCCCTCCAACAGAGCACAAGTCTTCCAATTTCTTCCCATCTTCACCAACATTTGTTATTTTCTGTTTTCTTGGAAGTGTCTATTCTAATGGGTGTGCCTGTGTTTCTGGACTGGCTTAGAGCAATTTTTAATTACTTACTAGAACTGAGCAATGGGGAAAGTATCACACCATTTTACGGGCAGATAACCTGATAACCTAGAACCACAGAAAGCAATCATAACTTTGCCAATGACTCGTGACCGTAGGCAAGTTGTGCGATCTCTTGAATTCTCATCTGCTCACTCAAGGACAAGACCTTCTCAATGATACAACCTTCTCCCTCCTTTCCTCTGATGTTTTTACCAGGAAAACGTGGGAAGTGAGAGATGGGAAATGACTTGTGACATTGGGGTCTTAATCTCAGCAGCTATCACCCCGAGTATATATTTTTATTTTCTCTATAAGAATAACTCATGCTTATTTTTGAACATGTAGAAAGCTCACAAACGCATTAGAAGTGAGGAAATATGTATCTACCCTCCATCACCCAGAGTCAACACCTGATAACATTTTGCTTTGTTTCTTGTAATCTTTTTCTAAGTAAGGCAAACTTCTTTAATCTTCGAGAGTCCCTCTTTTTCTAAAGAAGAGCTACTTCTTTTCACGGCAATCCGTAGTAAAGTTAACTGAGCTCTCAATTTCTTAAATATATCTTTCTTTGTGCTAGTTCATTTCTTAGATGTGTCACTTTGAGTGAAAAGCAATTAATTACAGTGGAAACGCTGCTAGGAGATGTCTTATGAAATTCTGTTAATATGTATAGGAAGAGAATGGAAGGGGAAAGGGAGCTGCTGGGCAAACCTAGTCTATTTGAACAGATAATTTCCTTTCCTTTCAAGTTTCAGGGTTGCAGATCTATATATTTATGAAAGGACTAGAAAGCTGTTACTGTATCTCCAATTTGTCAAACTCAGTAAAACCCAACTGAAAAGCAAAGTTGAAAGAATGACTTTGGTAAATGTCATTTTCAATTTTTTTTTTCTTTTCCAAGGAACATTGCTATATCAGTTCAGAAAAAAAGTTGAAATTACAATCCTAAGATTAAAAAAGGCAGCATGTGGGAGAGCGCTGGGTTTCGAAGGTTAGCTCTTAGTAATGTCCAGCCTCAGGAAGCCGTGCTTGGCGATCTTTTTAAAAAAATTTTTTGAGATGGAGTCTCACTCTATCACCCAGGCTGGAGTATGGTGGTGCAATGTTGGCTCACTGCAACCCCTGCCTCCTGGTTCAAGCGATCCTCCTGCCCCAGCCTCCTGAGTAGCTGGGATTACTACTGGTGCCTGCCACCATTCCCAGATAATTTTTGTATTTTTAGTAGAGACAGGGTTTTACCATGTTGGCCAGGCTGGTCTCGAAGTTCTGACCTCAGGATCTTCCTGCCTCGGCCTCCCAAAGTGCTGGGATTACAAGTGTGAGCCACCGTGTCCAGCTGCTTGGGGATCTTTGGGGCTGGTGTTGCCTGAAGGGTTGGGCTTTGGGGCTACAGGAGTCCCAGAAGGTTTTGTCTTGAAAACTTGGGCCTGGCTGGGACCCCTGAGGGTGGCCTGCCCTGGCTCCTGGGCTGGGGAATCCTGCACAAAAGGCATTCAACACAGCTCCTGGCACAGGAGAACTGCTCAGTAACTGTTGAATATAATTGTGATGTTGTGGGGTGTGGAGGGAGAGAGCTTCTGGGCCTTCTCTTGGCAGTGTGGTAGAAAGTGGGGGGTGGAGTCACATTTGGAAAGTGGGGAATGGTGGGGAGTGGATTGGTGCCTTTATCTACTTTCTTTCTTTTTTTTTTTTTTTTTTTTGAGACGGAGTCTTGCTCTATTGCCAGGCTGGAGTGCAGTGGCACAATCTCGGCTCACTGCAACCTCTGTTTCCTGGGTTCAAGCGATTTTCCTGCCTGCGCCTCCCAAGTAGCTGGGACTACAGGCACACGCCACCATAACCAGCTAATTTTTGAATTTTTAGTAGAGATGGGGTTTCACCATGTTGGCCAGGATGGTCTCGATCTCTTGACCTTGTGATCCACCCCACTTGGCTTCCCAAAGTGCTGGGATTACAGGCGTGAGCCACCATGCCTGGCCTCTTTTTTTTTTTTTTTTTTTTTTTTTTAAAGACAGAGTCTCACTCTGTTGCCCAGGCTGGAGTGCAATGGTGTGATCTCAGCTCACTGCAACCTCCGCCTCCTGGGTTCAAGCAGTTCTTCTGCCTCAGTCTCCCAAGTAGCTAGGATTATAGACATGTGCCAGCACACCCAGCTAACTTTTGTATTTTTAGTAGAGATGGGGTTTCACCATATTTGCCAGGCTGGTCTTGAACTCCTGACCTCCAGTGATCCACCCACCTCAGCCTTCCAAAGTGCTGGGATTTCAGGTGTGAGCCACTGTACCTGGCCCCTTTATCTATTTTCTAATTCCCCCGTAATCTGGGCTTCCAGGGCCCTAGTTGGGAAAGGTGGAAAGGTGTATGTGTGTGAGTGTGTGTGTGTGTGTGTGTGTGTTAGGGCATCTGAAACGGGGAAGGTTTAGGGAGGAGGAAGAGTCAACTCACATTTATTAAGCCGTTACTGTACTGTATGTTTACCAGACCCCATACAAAGCATGTGATATGGTTTGGATGTGTGTCCCCTCCAAACTTCATGTTGAAATGTGAACCCCAATATTGGAGCTGGGGCCTAGTGGGAGGTGTTTGGGTCATGGGGGTGGATCCCTCATGAATGGCTTGGTGCTGTCCTCTTGGGAATGAGTAAATTCTCACCCTATTTGTTCACGTGAGATCTGGTTGTTTAAAAGAACATGGTGCCCTCCCTCTCTGGCTTCCACTCTTGGCATGTGACTGGCCTGCTGCTCCTTCACCTTCCTCCATGATTGTAAGCTTCCTGAGGCCTCCCCAGAAGCTGAGCAGATCGTGGTGCCATGCTTGTACAGCCTGCAGAACCAAGAGACAAATAAACCTCTTTTCTTTGTAAATCACGCAGCCTCAGGTATTACTTTATAGGAATAAAATAGCATGTAAGAACTAAACCAAAGAAATAACACAGCGTGTAAGAAAAACACTAATTCACAAAAGAGGTTAGGAGGTAACTGGACTAAGCATTTGGACCAGGCTTGTCTGCTTGACCCTGAAGCCCTAGCAGGAACATCTCCTCCATTTCCTGTGGACCTATGGAAAGATTTCCTCCACCATGTTCCTTAAGAGTTCAAGCCTAGCCTGGCCTCAGGTAAGGTCTCAAGAGGCAGAATTTTCCTAATCCATGAAAACTCAGAGGTTTTGCCTTTTGGGGTGTAAAGAGGCTTCCTGCCAGTGGCAAGGAGCTACTTTATTACTGGCTACCACTCATCCTTTGAGAAGGATGGCCCAAAAGAGCTAGTGTAGGCTTACCAGAAACTCTTCCAGGCCACATGGAAAGCCAGGTGACCCTGTAGTCCCTGCCCGGTGTGACTCAAGCCATGGATAGAAGGAAAGCAAGCTCCAACCTGCAGGCCAAACCTGGCATGCAGTGGGGCTGTGGGCAGACTGCCATCCTTGGCACCAAGGTGCCAAATTTCTTGCCAAATGGGCTTGAGTTTCAACATGTTGGGAGAGCACAGGAGCCTATGAGCATAACTTTGCTGTCAACCCTGAAGCAGGGCCAAAGAAGATCCTAGAGAGTCCAGCAGCAGAGCAGATGGAAGGGACAGGCATGGATGCTGGGCTCCTGGGAACTTAGCCAGGGGAAAGCAGAACACCATCTAACAGCAGAGGACTGGACTGCAGCCGGAGCATTGCCTGAGCCATCCCGGGGGAAGGAGGTGAGTTTTTGTTTTACCTGTGAGATCTTAGAACTTAGGCTAGGTAGGTTTGTAGAAGTGGTCTAGTCTACAATGAGCACCTTCATTGTACAGATGGAGAAATGGAGGCCTAGAAAGAAAAGGAGACTTTCCTGAGGTCACATACTGGAGCTGGTGGTGCAGCTAGACCAGAACCTAATGCAGTGTTATTTTCATTTCCCATATTACTTGGTCCTCTCAAATGATTATAAAATTATAAAGGGTTTACAATTTTAAGGGATTAGTTTCCTAAGGGAACTCTTTTGTTTTCCATCAACTCTGTGAAGTCTTGGGGGTCCCTCACTAACCAGGGGACTATAGTATCTTTTTCATCCTAAGAATAGGAATTAGATCAGATTTTTCTCTTCCTGGGCAAACTCCTTCCTTCTTATCTGAAATCCCTTGAAACTCCAGTGAATAGTGAATGAGAGACCAGCTGAGCAGGACAACCCACTGTCTCCATCAACAGAACATTCTCCCCTCAAAACTTTGTTGTATATGCCTCAATATGTTGCCTGTATCTATAATCTGTATCATCTATCACTATCTCTGTTATATACATTGTATTTTTCCATGACATTACATCTTCTCTGATATGTGTGACAGAGTGTTCCATTGTATGATTATACCAAAGTTTGTTTAATTAATAATGTAGAGTTAAGTTCTTAGTTTTTTTTTTTTTCTTATTTTTTGTTGATTGCATTAGCTAGGCCCTTCAAGACAATATTAGATACTGAAGTGATAAGTATCCTTCATTCTCCTCTTTCTTCTGATTTTCTAAGATCTGTGCTTAGAATTTTTCTTCTAAATGGATGTGGATATAATTACATATCCTTTATCTTCAGGATTTTTATGAAATTCCTTTTGGGTTTTTACCAAGATGATCATATTTTTCTTTCTTAATCTATTAAAACAAATTATAATAACAGATTTTCTAATATTGAATCAGACTTGTAATGCTGATATACTATTCTTTTAATATATTGCATATATAAATATATGCAATATTTAATGAATTAGATATGAATATATAATTTAATATATATTGATTTGATTTGCCACATTTAACTTGCTATTTTTGCAAATATATTTATGTGATATTTAATATTTAGCTTTTAATGTGCTTGGTATATCTTTGTGAATAAAAAGCTATAAGGTTTGATATGAATGACATGTTAGATTTGTAAAACAAATTAAGGAGCATTTCAACTTTTATGCTGTGGAACCACCTAAATAGCACAGGAGTTATCTGTTGCATGAGGCTTAAAATAATTCACCTGTAAAACTGTAGGGACCTGGTGCCTATTTAAGGGCTTATTTTAGAAATAAGTTTTCTGGGCCTTTCTATTTTTGTCTATCTTTTCTATATCTTCTTCAGAATAATTTGGTAATTTATATTTTTAGAGGATTATTTCTTTTAATTCAAATTTTAGCATTTCCTTAGAATCTCTGATTATATCACATTTCTCATTTCCATCATTGTTTGTGTTTCTCTCTATTTTTCGTGATTAGAGATAATTGTTACTTTCCTCTATTGCTGGTCTTTTCAAGGAATTTGCTCTTGGAGGTATTTACTAATTCTACTTCCTGTGTATGTGTGTGTTTGTGTGGGTATTTAATTCCTTAATATCTGCTTTTACCTTTACCATCTGCTAATTGGATTGATTGAATTAATTTCCCCTAACTATCTTTTTTAGTTGAATGCTGAGTTTTAAAAAATGTTTTTCTTATTTAAAAGCAAAAAGTATTTAAACCTGTATTTAAACCCAAAAATTGTTCTCAGAATGTGGCTTTACCTATACCCCAAAAGTTACTTGAGCATTGCATTTGTATATAGATAACAACATGGTTGGATATAGATTTTTAGTTTACAATCTTTTCCCTTCAAAGTCTTGATGTTACATTATTTTCTTTTTGACTTCATTATTTCAGAGAACTGTGGCAATCTGATTTTTTTCATTTAAAGATAACTTATTTTTCTCCTGCTCTGATTAGCCTATACAAGTTTTCTTCTGTTTATGTGTAACAAATAACTGGAACTTAGTCAATCTACATTGACAGACTAACTGAAGAAATTTCAGCAGTTTATATCAAAAAGTACATCTTATTTATTCAATGAGTTGTCTGGTATTCTGTAATCCCTTTTCATCTGAAAGCTACAGTGTTTATTCAGTTCAGGGACATTTTCTTCTACTTTTTCTTTGATGATCATTTCTTCATTTGCTATGTTCTTTCTTTTAGGAATTCCTACTAATATCTGGCTTCATCATTCAAGTCACTTTGATGTTCTCTGTTCTCCTTTGAGCTACTGGAGAATGCCTTGTGTTTGTCTTTCCAATTCATAGAGACACAGACTTGATGGAGATTTGAAATTCAACAATTGTGGATTACATTTTAAAGCATTTTTTCCTAATCTAGTGGCTTATCCTTCTCTTAGATGCAACTGACATTTCTCTGCTCTCCTATCACTCAGGCTTTCTGAAGAATGTGACATGGACAACCACTCCCTGTCTTCCTGAAATTCTTTTTTCTCTTGTATACTCTGACATCACATTCTTGAATTTCCTCCTGCCTCATGACCAGTCCATTTCAGCCTTTTGTCCTGGCTCCTCCTCTGCTCAGCTTTGAAGTATTGAAACACTTCAACACTTGGACCTGGGCCTTTTTTTCTTTTCTCTGCACAATCTATCCAGAGCCATAGCTTTAAGTACCATCTCTCCACCAAACAGTACCAAATTTGTATCTCTGGCCCATAGTTTTCCCTGATCTTAGACTTGTATCTCCACATTTGTAGCTCCACTTGGAAATCTAAAAGGCATCTCAAACTTAACAAGGATAAAGAAAACCCTTGATTCTCCATCCCAAACCAATTTCTCCTCATGTCCTCTCAATTTTCACCAAAGAGCTCAAACATTTAGTTGCTCAAGACAAAAGTATAGATATTATTTCTATTTCCTGCTTTTCCCCATTATCACAGCTAATCCATCCTCAAGACCTATTGATTCTCCCTCCAAAATGTGTCCTGAATTTGTCTACTTCTTTCAATCCATACTTCCATGGTCCTTGTTCCAACTATCATTGCAATAACTACCTGACAGGTCTCTTCATGTCTACTTTTGTCCTGCTGTAATCTGTTCTTTATATAGCAGCCAGTGTGATCATTTAAAAACAAAAACTGATGCCAAAAAATTAGATAACCTAAAATGGAAAAATTCCTAGAAAGACACAAACAATTGAAACTGACTCAAGAAAAATTAAAACGTTTGAACAGAGTATAACAAGAAAAGATAGTGAATAAAAAAAAAAAACCTTCCCATTAAAAAAAGATGATTTCACTGGTAAATTCTTCCAGATGTTTAAAGAACTAACATGACTCTTCCTCAAAATGAGAACACTTCTCAACTCATTCTGTGAAGCCAGTATTATCATGATACTGGCTGTATAACTTATATAATACCCAAGTCAGACAAATATCACAAGAAAACAACAGACCAGCATTCCTTATGGATATAGATGCAAAAATTCTCAAAAAAATACTAGAAAAATGAATCCAACAACATATAAAAAGATTACACCATGATCAAGTGAGATTTATTCCAGGAATTCAAGGTTGGTTCAACATAGAAAAATCAACTTATTTAATGAACCATATTAATAGAATAAAGTATAAAAACCATATGCTCATTTCAATAGATGCAAAAAAGCATTTGACAAAATTCAACACCCTTTTATGATTAATACTCAAGAAACTAGAAATTGAAGGGAACTTCCTCTACCTGATAAAATATATGTATAAAAAACCCACAGCTAATGTAATATGTAATGGAGAAAGACTGAAAGCTTTTTTTCTAGCATCAGGAACATGATAAGAATGTCTGCTCTTGCTACTTTTATTCAACATTATACTGGAGGTTGTAGCCAGAGAAATCAGGCAAGAAAAAGAAATAAAATACATCTAAACTGGAAAGGAATAAAAGTAAAACTAGCTCTTTTGCATGCAAATAGACATGAACTACTATACATATGCTGCTTGACTTATGATGGAGTTATGTCCCAATAAACCTATAGTAAAGTCAAAAAAATCATAAGTTGAACCATTGTAACCTGAGGACTGTCTGTATAGAAAAACTTAAGAAATTCATTTAAAAAAACTTAGAGATAATAAATGAGTTCAGCAAAATTTAGGATACAAGATCCATATACAAAATTCACTTGCAATTTTATACACTTGCAAAGGAGAATCCAGAACTGAAATTAAGAAAATATTCCTCTGTGGTAACATCACAAAGAACAAACCACTTAGAAATAAATTTAACAAAAAAGGTGCAAAACTAGTACACTAAAACCTATAAAACATCACTGAAAGAAATCAAAGAAAACCTAAGCAAATGGAAAGACATTCCATGCTCATGGACTGGAAAACTTAATATTGCTAAGATGGCAATACTACCCAAAGTAATCTCTAGATTCAGTACAACTTATCTCAAAATCCCAGCTGGCTTTTTTTGAGAAAATGACAATCTGATCCCAAAATTCATATGGGAATGCAAGAAGCTCAAAATAGCCAACACAATCTTGAAAAAAAAAAAAGTTGGAGAAACCACGTTTCTTAATTTTAAAACTTACTACAAAACTACAATAATTAAGATTGTTTGGTACTGGCATAAGGATAGACATGTAGATCAATGGACTAGAAGTGAGAGTCCAGAAATAAACTTCAACATCTATGATCAATTGATTTTTAAAAATTAATTAATTCACTTTTAATTAACAAAAAATTGTATTTATGTTGTACGTCATATTTTGATATAGGTGTACATTGTGGAATGGCTAAGTAATCTAATAAATATATTTATTATATCACATACTTACCATTTTTGTGGTGAGAACATTTGAAATCTAGTCTGTCAGCAATTTTCCTTTTTTTCTTTTTTCTTTTTCTTTCTTTCTTTTTTTTTTTTTTCTGAGATGGAGTCTCGCTTTGTTGTCTAGGCTGGAGTGCAGTGGCGCGATCTTGACTCACTGCAACCCAGGTTCTAGTGATTCTCCTGCCTCAGCCTCCTGAGTAGCTGGGATTACAGGTGTGTGCCACCATGCCCAGCTAATTTTTGTATTTTTAGTAGAGACCGGGGTTTCACCATGTTGGCCAGGCTGGTCTCAAACTCCTGACCTCACGTGACCACCCGTCTCGGCCTCCCAAAGTGCTGGGATTACAGGCATGAGCTATTGCACCTGGCTTGTCCACAATTTTCAAGTATAGAATACACTGTTATTAACTATAGTCACCATGCTCTACAATAGATCTTCTAAACTTATTCCCACTGTCTACTGAAAGTGTATATCCTTTAACCAATATTTCCTCAATCTCTTCCCCAATCCCTGATCCCCAGCCCTTGGTAGCCACTATTCTATTCTCTGCTTCTATGAGTTTGACATTTTTTGTTATTTTATTTTACTTTAATTAATTAATTAATTAATTGAGATGGGGTCTCCCTATGTTGCCCAGGCTACTCTTGAACTTGTAGGCTCAAGCAATCTGCCTACCTTGTCCTCCCAAAGTGCTGGGATTACAGGCATGAGTCACCATGACTAGCTGTTTGACTTTGTTAGATTCCACATATAAATGAGAACATGTGATATTTGTATCTGTGCCTGGCTTATTTCACTTAGCATAATGTCCTCCAGGTTCATCTATGTTGTCACAAATGACAGGGTTCTCTTATTTTTAAAGGCTAATAGTATCTCATTGCGTATATATACCACATTTTCTTTACCTATTCATCTGTTGATGAACATTTAGGTTGATTTCATATATTGGACTTCTCCCTGCGCTACATACAAAAATTAACTCAAAATGGATCAAAGGCAAGAGATGAAACTATGAGACTCTTAGAAAAAAACATAGGTGTAAAGCTTATGGCCTTGGACTTTCTTGGTTAGTGCTTTCTTAGATACAACTTAAATCTTATGGCCTTGGACTTTCTTAGTCAGTGCTTTCTTAGATACAACCCCAAAAGCACAAGCAAACCAAAGAAAAAAATAGATAAATTGGACTCCATCAAAATTAAAAACTTTTTGCTTCAAAGGACGCTATCAAGAAAGTGAAAAGCCGGGCTCAGTGACTCATGCCTGTAATCCTAGCACTTTGGGAGGCTGAGGTGGGAGGATAGCTAGAGTCTAGGAGTTCAAGATCAGCCTGGACAGCATAGGGAGACCCCCATCTCTACAAATTATAATAAAAAATATTAAGTGGGCTTGGTGGTGCTCACCTGTGGTCCCAGCTACTTGGGAGGCTGAAGTGGGAGGATCCTGAGCCTGGAAGGTCAAGGCTGCAGTGAGCTCTGATAGGGCCATCGGGCTCCAGTCTGGGCAACAGAGTGAGACTCTGTCTCAAACAAATAAACAAACAAACAACAACAAAAAACACTTCAAATCCCCACAAAGATTAAATAAATAAATAATTGCAAAAAAAATTGGCAAAAGATTTGAATAGATATTTTTCCAAAGAAGATCTACAGATGATCAATAAACATATAAAAAAGTGCTCAACATCATTAGCCATCAGGGAAATGCAAATGTAAAACCATAATGATAACACTTCATATCCAATAGGATGGTTATAATAAAAATGTGGACAATAACAAGTGTTGGCAAATTGGAACCCTCATACATTTCTGGTAAGAGTGTAAAGTGGTGCAGCCACCTTGGAAAACAGTGGTTGTTCCTCAAAAAGTTAAACATAGACTTATGTCTTAACAATTCCTCTCCTAGGTATACACCCAAAAGAATAAAAAACATGTTTAAACAAAAACTTGTACACAAATGTTGATAGGAGCAATATTCATGATAGCCAAGTCAAAATAAAATGTCAATCAATAGATAAGTGGATAAAGAAAATGGAGTATACCCACACACTGGAATGTTATTCAGCCAAGAAGAGGAATACAGTGCTGACACATACTACAATGTCGATGAGCCATAGAAACATCGTAAATGAAACCAGACACAAAAAGCCACTCATTGTGTGATTCCATTAATATGAAACAGTCTTAGAAAATGCATAGAGATACAAAACAGGTTAGTGGTTACCAGGCGCTGGAGGGAGAGAAAAATGAGGAGTGAGAGCTAATGGGTGTGGGTTTCTTTTTGGGGTGATGAAAATGTTCTAGGATGAGATAGTTGTGATGGTTGCACAGCTTTGTGAATATACTAAACCCCACTGAATTGTATACTTTAAAAGGTGAATTTTTTGGTGTGTGAATTATATCTTAATTTTGAAGAAATGAAGTGATCCACCCCAAAGCAGGAGCACTAATAAAGGTCTCATGGACTGGAATATGCTTGGCAAATCCACCAGGCACAGATTCCTACTGCAAGGAGGGTCCCTCACTTGCAGGCAGACCAGTACCCTTTGGGATGGGAGGGGACTCAGATCAGAGGTCAAAGGGGCCAACCCTGAGCCCCAGACCCCCTGTTACACCTCCCTGCCAAGGGCTCATCAGACCTCTGCTTGCTTGCCTCTTTTGACAGGGAGATCATTTCTGTTCAAGGCAACCTTGTTGGTCTTAAATGGCTTGATTTTTGAGAAGTTCTTTACTAAGAAAAAAAAAATTTCTTCTACCTGTAGCTTTCCTCTGCTGGTTCTGGCTCTGCCCTCTTAGACACAGAGAACAGGTCCATTCCCTCCACTCACTGAGAGCCCTTCACGGACTGAATATATTCACTACAATCTCATGATCTTCTACTCTTTATGTTTAAGATCCTTGGCTCAGCAGGCACTGGAGGGCCTGAATTGCCTTCGTCAAAGCAAGAGATAATTATGCCGTAATGCATTTTAAAATTAAAAACAACCATCTACTTATGTGAGCTTTCCTAACAAAACAACGCTGAAGACCAAGAACTTAACTAGGAACTAGGAAGTTCACTTTACTTAAAAAATAGACTCTGCCTAGCATTTTTTTTTTTTTTTTTTGACGGAGTCTTACTCTTGTCACCCAGGCTGGAGTGCATTGGTATGATCTCGGCTCACCTCAACCTCTGACTCCTGGGTTCAAGCGATTCTCCTGCCTCAGCCTCTGGAGTAGCTGGGATTACAGGTGCCTGCCTCCACACCCAGCTAATTTTTGTATTTTTAATAACGACAGGGTTTCACCATGTTGGCCAGGTTGGTTTTGAACTCCTGACCTCAGGTGATCCACCTGCCTCAGCCTCCCAAAGTTCTGGGATTGCAGGTGGAGCCACCATGCCTAGCCCTGCCTAGCCTTTTTACTCTTTGTTTACAGACAGTTCTAACACATTTGGCTGCCAGATTACTAGACCATGGTGAATCCAAAAGGAGATAGAAGCTTCTGGAGGCAGGTTCCTCATTCCAGCCCCTTTAAGTGATCTTGACTCATCCCCCTGTTGGTTATCCCATACAAAGCTGCTGTTGGTGCCTACGCCCTGTCTGGAATTGTTCTAGGCCACCTCCAAATGGCTTGCCCTGGTACTCCTCATCTTCCATTTTCCTGATTCCTATCCACCCCACCACTGCCCAGCCTTTTGTCCTCACACCTGGCCACTTCAATTGGTGGCTAGGTTTTGAACAAGCTATTCCAGCTGTGCTTTTTATTTATTTTTTTGAGACAGGGTCTCCCCTGTCACCTAGGAGTGCAGTGGCGAGATCATGACTCACTGCAGCCTCGACCTCCTGGGCTCAAGGAATCTTCCCATTCAGTCTCCCAAGTGACTGAAACTACAGGTGTGCGCCACCATGCCCTGCTAATTTTTGTATTTTTTGTGGAGACAGGATCTCGCCTTGTTGCCCAGTCTGGTCTTGAAATTCTGAGCTCAAGCGATCTGCCCACCTCAGCCTCCCAAAGTGTTGGGATTATAGGCGTGAGCCCCTGCCCCAGGCCAACTGTGATTTTAGTATTCAGCTTTTCCACTTACTGGTGGCATAGAAGTCACTTAACCACATTAAGCCTTGTTTTGTTTTAATCTGTAAAATGGGAATATAATGATTCCAGTCACACACATTTGTGTATGAACAGTAGATGCCTTAGTGTGTGTGAAGGAATAAGCAGTCACCAAGGGCAGCTGTCCTGATGATCTGGCTTCTCTTTGCCTGCACCATGGCAGTCCGGTTGTGGTGGTCCCCAAGGGACTTGCTCTAAGCAGGCCCAGGATTTCAAAGGCAGGATTTAGGAGGACAACTGTGGTGATAATGGTAGCTGGAGAGTAAAGACAGAGGTGAGAAAACTTTAAAACTCAGGCACTAAAGGACCCTTGTCTGGGTCCATTTGTGAAAAGGCACGGCTCAATATCCCTCATCAACCTCCAAGAGTTTCATCTCTGTAAAGCATCCTAGAGCCTAATGCCTGTGACTGTCCTGCCTTCATTTTCTAAGCAAAAGCATATTGAGTACTCATTTTGTGCCAGGCACTCTTCTGCCAACTGGGAAGGTAGCAGAGACAGAGACCTCTGCCTTTGGGGGGCTCCCGTTCTTGTTGAGCCTAAGTCAGGAGTGGAGGAAATGTATAATAATTAATAGATGCTGTTTAGGCTAAGTGTGGTGGCTCATGCTTGTTATCCCAGAACTTTGGGAGACTGAGGTGGGTGGATCACCTGAGGTCAGGAGTTCCAGACCAGACTGGCCAACGTGGCAAAACCCCGTCTCTAACAACAAATACAAAAATTAGCCGGACGTTCATCTGTAGTCCCAGCTACTTGGGAGACTGAGGTAGGAAGGTCGCTTGAACCCGGGAGGCAGAGGTTGCAGTGAGCTGAGATTGCACCCCTGCACTCCAGCCTGGGCAACAGAGCCAGACTCTGTCTCAAAAAAAAGGAAGAAAGAAAGGAAGAAAAGACATTTTATAGTGTGTTTTAGAAAGATTTACCTTCAAAATCATTATAGTTCTTAATTTATATCTGAAATAATTATAGTTTTAAACATTTTAACCAAGGGAAATCTTCAGTTATCATTCAATTTCATTTAAGTGGAATGGAGAGTATCAGCTTTTGCTAGGTAATGATGAGTCACATTTAATGAGTGTTTACCATATGTCAGACTCTATCCTAAGTGCTTTATAGTTCTCTTAAGTCCTTTGATCCGTAACAACCCTATGCAATGGTACAAATATTATTCTTGTATTAAGTATGAGGAAACTGAAACACAGAGGGGTTTAGTAACTTGCCCAAGGTCACATAGCTAGTAAGTGGGAAGCTTGGATTTGAACCCAGGGAGGCTGGCTCCTGAGAGAGAAAGAGCTCGTAAGCACTATATTCTCCCATATAACAAATACTTACTTTCTTTGGATTTTTTTTACGAAGTGATCATTCATGTAATGTATGTGTGGACACTGTCACAGTGAGAATTTGCAGGTCAGTCAGGGCAAAGTGGGAAAACCAGACACTTGATATCTTGATTCCTTCCTTTCCCCTTGCGATTTTACAAAGGAGGAAATTAAAGCCCAAAGATGGGGGCAGGGGACAGGCCACCACCAGGAGGGTGACCAGCTCTCTGCCTCCCCCACAGTTTTGGCCAGGCGCAGTGGCTCACACCTGTAATCCCAGTACTTTGGGAGGCCGAGGCAGGTGGATCACTTGAGGTCAGGCGTTTGAGACCAGCCTAGCCAACGTGGAGAAACCCCATCTCTACTAAAAATACAAAAATTAGCCTGGCGTGGTGGTGCACGCCTATGATCCCAGCTACTCAGAAGGCTGAGCAGGAGAATCTCTTGAACCTGGAAGGTGGAGGTTGTAGTGAGCCAAGATCTTGCCACTGCACTCCAGCCTGGGCGACAGGGCCAGGCTTCGTCTCAAAAGGAAAAAAAAAAGGCCCAAAGAGGCATAATGACTTCCTTAGGATTACAGCATGAAAACCAGACTGGA
Organism: Colobus angolensis palliatus; assembly: GCF_000951035.1. Taxonomy (NCBI): domain Eukaryota; kingdom Metazoa; phylum Chordata; class Mammalia; order Primates; family Cercopithecidae; genus Colobus; species Colobus angolensis. The sequence goes on from NW_012114944.1 coordinate 2,460,219, forward strand.
GGTCAGAACTCAACCCCCAAGCTGGGCTTTTCCCAGTATCATTCTTGGTTCTTAATGAACCCTATATCAGACTCTTAAGTGGTTCTGAACTCTTTTTCTCTGTCTTTGTTTCACAGTCTTCTTAACCAGAAAGCGCATTTCCTCTTCAGTACCAGTAACCCCTGGTTCCGATTCCATCAAAAACACTCCCTAGGCTTTCTCACAGCTGTCTTACCTGCTTTGCTGGAGCTATTTATGGAGAGAGCACAGGATCTGTTTTGCCTTTAATCAGAGTCAGGATCAGAGTAGAAAGCCTAGGACAGAAACATTCAACCCTGAGGTCCAGACCACATGACTAGGGTGGTGGAAACTGGGGCCCAGCCACAGCCAAAGCCACAGGGAGGTCACACCAGCACAGCCATCACCCCATCATCTCCTCCCCTGGCTGTTCGTCAAATCCCCAACAGTGCTGAGATGCCACCGACTAGAAAGTACTACAAGAAACCACACAGATTTGAGTGTCATGGTTGTGTGTGAAAAATACTGAACCAACTCTGGACTGGGAGTCAGGAGGCCTGGCTTCCGGGCTTGGCTCTTCCACTGAGCAGCTGTGAAGGTCTGGGCAAGCAGACACACCCCTCTGGGCCTCTGTTTTCTCATGCGTGATAAGAGGTTAATCAGCTGCTTTCCTATACTCACAGGATTACTGTGAGGCTGAAAAACAAAAGTGACAATGCTTTGGAGATAACAAAGCAATGTAAAGATGTAAAGAATATTGTCATTGCACTGAGCTGGACCCAATCCAGCAGCTCTGCATCTCCTGCACTGGTGATAAAGGGTTGCAGAAAAGGTTTTATCCACTTCCTTCTGCCATACCAAAACCTACTCCCTGGAAGAGATTTGGGCAGTGGGAAAACAGAGCCCAGCCTGGGATTGTTTCCAACACCACGTGTTGGCTCTTTGGAGCACTGTGCCAGGAGTCAGGAGCCTGGGCTTTGGGTCCTACTCTACTGCAAAAAGCTGTGTACCCCAGCTGGGCTACAGCGTGAAAACCTGACTGTGCTGGTGTGGCCTCCCCGTGACTGTACCCAGGTCACCCCAGCCACATGGTCTGGATCTTATGCCCAGCATTCCTTTCCTAGTCCCTGTGCTCTGATCCTGACCCTAGTCCCTGTGCTCTGATTAGAGCCAAATGGATCCTGTATTCTCCCTCCATAAACAGCCCCAGCAAAGCAAGCTGAGCTAAGTGCTGCGACGTAGCCTCTCCCAGCTTCGGTCAGCTCTAAAAGTCTGATGCCACCATCAGATCATCAGCTTCAACACAGGGAGTTGGATCAGCTCTGAGATCTGAGGACGCAGGAAAATGGGGGAAAAATACCTACTAAGCATCAGGTCCTTTCCATGTAATTGATCTTACCTCATTCATTCAGCCCACAATTATGCCAAGCTCTGCGCCTGGTGCCGGGGACCGGCCATATACAAGACAGACCTGGTTTTATGGGGATTACGGTGAAGCGGGAGAGGTGGGCATAAAGCAAATGTTCACACAAATGCAGAATGACAATTGTGGTAATGGTACAAGGAAGAGAATAGAGCTATGGGGAGGGACCTAACCAGACCGTTATGGAGCTGAAACTTGAAAGAGCATAAGTAGATGCCCAGCTAGAAAGGGGCCAAGCTTCCATGCAAAGGGAACAGGTGTGAAGGCCTTGAGATTGGAAGGAGATTGCCATGACCCAGAGACTAAGCAAGAAAGCAAGTGTGTGGAAGATGTGGTGAGCAAGAGGGACTGTTGCTGGCACTGATGTTGAGGGCCTGGCTGAGCTCTTTCTCTTGGCTGTAGTCAGAAGCAGAGGTCTTGATCTTAATCTTGGCATTCCCTCCCCCCTCCCCCGCCTTTTTTTTGAGACAGAATCTTGCTCTGTCACCCAGACTGGAATGCAACAGCATGATAATAGCTCGCTACAGCCTCGAACTCCTGGGCTAAAGTGATCCTCCTGCCTTGGCCTCCCTAAGTGCTGGGATTACAGATGTGAGCTCCCCTAATCTTGGCATCCCTTTATCTTGGAATATGAGCTCCACTGACTTAGATTTTCTGCATACAATTAGAATTTCTTATCTTCTGAACAATCTGATTTATCATATTCACCAAATTTGATAAACATTCACTGTGTTCAGCCCTGAAAAACAGAAAAAAAGACTTGTCCCTGCTCCTCTGGTCCTCGTCTGGAGGACAGGCTGGAGAGAGGGCAGCTGGTGGGGCAGACACTTCATTAAGGAACTCAAGCAAGACAGGCTGAGACGCATGCCACAGAAGAAGCGCAAGGGGGCCAAGGTTCAAGGACCAGGTCTGACAGTTACAGGAACTTGTCATGTGAACGGCCACATTTTTGTAATGCTTCTCATACCCATGTAGGAGAGTTTCCAGGGAAAAGTATAATTTAAGCTGAGCCTTGAGATGTGATAGCACTTTTTATTTTTAATAAGATTTTCCAAGTTAAAAATATATGCGCCTAAAAGAAAATTTGAGAAAAACAAAAAAGGACAAAGAATGTAATTGTAACTATCCTTAATCCAGAGCAACGACAGTAAACATTTGAGGGAGTATCCTTCCAGGCTTCGTATCTATGTTTAACAACATTGAAGTCATTGTATATAGACAATTTGGCCGCACTTTGGTCTTTCATTTCACACATCAAGGGTCTTTGCCCATGCCATTACATGTTCTTTAAAAATATAATATTTGATGGCTGTTTAATAGTCAATACTTTGGGTTTGTGTAATCACTTCATTATCATCAGATATTTTGGTAGTTTCCAAATTGGTTGCTACTATGAATAATGCTGAAATGAGCATTGATGTACATAAAACCTGTGATGGCATCTGGGTATTCCCTTAGGGCAGAATCTGAGGAGTGGAACTGCCGGGTCGTAGAGTGTGAACATTTCTATGGCCTTGGGTATTTACTGGCCTATCACATTCCCACTCACAATGTAGGAGCTCTTCTATCTCACTGCACACCCGCCACCACTATTTTCACTTTTAAATCTTTGCCATTTTGATGGAGAACAATGCTGTTGCTGAATAATGCCTTTCTTTGACTAAAGATGAGTCCGACTTCGGCCAGCAAAGTGTGGGAATGGGAATGTGGGGAAGGGCACCGAGAGAACAGTTTTCTGCTGGCACGGTTCCTCTTCAGGCAGCTCTGTGGAGGTGTCAGGAATGTTTGGGAATTGCACCAAGGCTGCCTCATGTCGCGGGTAACTTCTTCTCTGCTGTATTGAGCACTTACAGCAGCCATGGCTCAGAGCACTTCCACCTGGAAGGAGGGTGTCTGTCTGAGATACCAGTTCTGTTTGCCCCAGAACGACCTCAGGAGGTGAGGACCCTTCCCAGCCAACACCAGTGCTGTTCTCTTAAAGGCTGGATTTCCACTTCAGCAAATTTCTCCGTGAGAAATGAAATATGGTGAGGTGGGATTTGGGAATAAAAAGTTTTTGGAACATGACTTCAAAAACAGGACTTGGTATACTACTGGATAAAGCATAAAGTGATTTACCCTTTTTGGAGGTCAATTTGGTAATATGTCTCAAATTGTAATGAGTACTCTTCAACTCAATAATTTTACTTTTTTTTTCTTTTGGAGACAGGGTCTTGCTGTGTAGGCGACAGCTGGAATGCCGTGATATAATAATGGCTCACTACGGCTTCAATCTCCTAGGCTCAGGTGATCCTCCTGCCTTAGCCTCCCGAGTAGCTGGGACCACAGGCACATGCCACCATACCTGGGTAATTTTTTAAAGTAGACATGAGGTCTCACTATGTTGCCCAGTCTGGTCTTAAACTCCTGGGTTCAAGTGATTCTCCCACTATGGCCTCCCAAAGTGCTGGGATTATAGGCATGAGCCTCTGCACCCAGCCCCATAATTTTACTTCTAAGAATGTATTTGAGGAAGTAAACAGATAAGAATGCAAAAATGTGCTGACTCTGGGTGCACTGCCTTTGAGTTAGCCCTGCTCCACGGGGAGCAGTAATAAAAGAAAAAAGTGCAAAAATGTGTGCACAAGGATGTTTACAGAAGGGAGTATTGTGGGCATTAGTGAAAAGAATGGAAACAATCTAAGTAGGTATCATCTATGTGCATGAGAAATGAAGACATTTGCATGAGAAATTGTATGGAAGTCTGGGTTGAGGAAAGGGCCAATACTGGCTAAGCAAAAACTGTCTCAGCCGGGCATGGTGGCTCACGCCTGTAATCTCAACACTTTGGGAGACCAAGGTGGGTGATCACCTGAGGTCAGGAGTTAAAGACCAGCCTGACCAATGTGGTGAAACCTTATCTCCATGGAAAATACAAAAATTAGCAGGCATGGTGGCACGTGCCTGTAATCCCAGCTACATGGGAGGCTGAGGCAGGAGAATTGCTTGAACCTGGGAGGTGGAGTTTGCAGGGAGCCGAGATCATGCCACTGCACTTTAGCCTGGGCGACAGGATGAGACTCTGTCTCAAAAATATATATAAAATAAAAAAAGAAAGAAAGAAAGAAAAAACTGTCTCGAAAATATCCAGCAGAATCTCCTGCCTAACACCCAAGATGAGCCCTTCCTCCCTGATTACATTTGGCATCAACAGCTTGCAAAGCAAAGCATGGCTTGAGCCTACCGCGGGCAGGGACACAGTCAGCAGCCCACGTTAATCTGCGTCCATGAATAGGGAAAATGAGTCGTTTAGCCAGGAGGGCAAGGCTTCTGTTGGGCACTAGTCCCTCCTGGTGCCTCTCAAGCTACTAATGTGGCCCGTAGGACAGTAATTATTTCATCTTGGCCTGAAACATTCCAAATGGGGGATCTGAATATCCCATTATCAGGCAAGTATGCTATCCAAAACCCCTAATGAAGCGTGGACAGAAAAATATCATATATTTGAGAGGACATTGCCTTTATTCGTCATTCAGAAAGCATGTATTGAGTGTCCACCCTGTGCTAACAGTGAACAAGATAGGCAAAGTCTCTGTTCTCATGGGGTTTACCTTCTAGGGTGGAAAGAAAGATAACAGAGAAGCAAATAATAAGTGGTGAGTATGGAGTGCCGTGGTGTGGACTAATAGGCTGGTGAGGCAGAGCGACTGAGGGAGGCACACTGGGGAGAGTGAGAGCACTTGTAGGGAATTGTGAGCTTAGATTTGGCATCTGAGAATGAACCAGTCCTGCAAGCTGGGGGTCTCAGGCAGGGGGAACAAGTACTGGGACAGAACAGAGGCCAACCTCGCTTCAGTACAAAACAGGGAGACAGATGTGGGTGAGGGGAAGAGGTGGGCAGGAACTAGGTCATCCAGGGTCTTATTCATTCTAAGAGCAGTCAGGCATAGTGGTTCACACCGGTAATCCCAGCACTTTGGGAGGCTAAGGTGGGAAGATTGCTTGAGGCCAGGAGTTCAAAACCAGCTTTGGCAACATAGCAAGACCCCCATCTCTACAAAAAATTATAAAAATTAGCTGGGCATGGTGGAGCACACTTGTAGTCCCAGCTACTCAGGAGGCTGAGGCAGGAGGATCACTTAAGCCCAGGAGGTCGAGGCTGCAGTGAGCTATGATCACACCACTGTACTCCAGCCTGGGTGACAGAGTGAGACCCTGTCTCAAAAAACAAACAAGCAAACAATCAAACAACAAAAAACCCCAACAAAACTCAAGAGCCATTCTAAGAGCAATTGGGGTTATTGAAGAGCTTTAAACAGGAGAGGAACATATATGGGGTATGTATATGTGTGTGTGTGTGTGTGTGTGTGTGTGTTTTCTGGTGTTGCTTTTTAGTTTTAGTTTTGTTTGTAATTTTAGTTTACTAGGAATTCTAAAAAAATGAGATATAATTGATATACCATAAAACCTCCTTTTTAAAGGGACACAATTGAGTCTTTTTTGTTTGTTTGTTTGAGACGAAGTCTCTGTCATTCAGGCTGGAGTGCAGTGGTGCGATCTCAGCTCACTGCAACCTCCACCTCCCAGATTCAAGCAATTCTCCTGCCTCAGCCTCCTAAATAGCTGGGACTAGAGGAGTGTGCCACCACGCCTGGCTAATTTTTTGTATTTTTAGTAGAGACAGGGTTTCACTGTGTTAGCCAGGATGGTGTCAATCTCCTGACCTTGTGATCCTCCCACCTCAGCCTCCCAAACTCGGCCTCCCAAAGTGCTGGCATTAGAGGTGTGAGTCACCGCACATGGCCGAGTTATTTTTATTACATTCACAAAGTTGTGCAGCCATCACCATTATCTATGGTTCAGAACATTTCCACCATCTGAAAACTATTCCCATTTGCATAACTTTCCATTTCCCCCTCCCCCAGCCCATGACGGTCACAAATGCATTTTTGTCCCTATGGATTTGCCTGTTTTAGATATCTCATATATCTAAAATATATTTCATATATAGATAAGTCATACAATATGTGGTCCTTTGTTTCTGGCATCTTCCACTTAGCATAATGTTTGCAAGATTCATCCATGTTGTAGCATGGATCAGTTCTACATTTTTTCTCTCCTTCCTTCCTTCCTTCCTTCTTTCCTTCTTTCCTTCCTTCCTTCCTTCTTTCCTTCCTTCCTTCCTTCCTTCCTTCCTTCCTTCCTTCCTTCCTCTTTTTCTTTCTTGATGGAGGCTTGCTCTGTTGCGCCTAGGCTGGAGTGTAGTGGCTTGATCTCAGCTGACTGCAACCTCTGCCTCCCGGGTTCAAGTGATTCTCCTGCCTCAGCCTCCCAAGTAGCTAGGATTACAGGCACCTGCCACCATACCTGGCTAATTGTTTGTATTTTTAGTAGAGATGGGGTTTTACCATGTTGGCCAGGCTGGTTTTTCACTCCTGACCTCAAATGATCTGCCTGCCTTGGTCTCCCAAAGTGCTGGAATTACAGGTGTGAGCCACCGTGTGTGGCCTTCATTCCTTTTGAAGGATGAATAATATTCCACTGTATAGATTTACCACATTTTATTTATCCTTTCACCAGTTGTTGGGCATTTGGGTTTTTTCTACTTTTGGGCTATTATGAATAATGTTGCTATGAACATTTATGGCTACATCTTTGAAAGGACATATGCTTTTCTGAATAAATGCTCCCTGGATTCCTGCAAACCTGTGGTTAATTTTCAGAGTTCTGAGAACATTGATTCTGCCAGTTTTGGGCGGTATTTCCACTGCTTATATGGAGCAGACAATTCTCAGAAGTCTTTAACATTTTA
>NW_012114944.1:2467594-2509357 GCF_000951035.1 Colobus angolensis palliatus
CAACCTCCGCCTCCCGAGTTCAAGCAATTCTTCTGCCTCAGCCTCCCAAGTAGCTGGGAGTACAGGCGCCTGCCACCATGCCCTGCTAATTTTTGTATTTTTAGTAGAGATGAGGTTTCACCATGTTGGCCAGGCTGGTCTCAAGCTCCTTACCTCGGGTGACCCACCTGCCTCAGCCTCTCAAAGTGCTAGGATTACAGACGTGAGCCACTGTGCACAGCCCTAAGTCCTATTCTTGATGCAAAAAAGCCAGATGCAGAATTAGCTCGACAGAGGTAAATGAGAGAAGAGCTCAGCTGGCTGAGTAGGAGGTATGAAGAGCCGTCCTCAGAACTAAGACAACCTCAGAGGGCATTCAGAGTGAAATAATGTCTAGAAATAGATACTCTGGGCTGCATCAGACACTCATGAGGTTTTGTGTCCTGGAGTATGTCTAGGGTGGTGCAACTATCTTGTGTTAGAGCAAGGGAAGGGCTGGGGCTGTTCAGCTGAAGAATGAGACTCAGGAGACATGAGCACTGTCTGCAGATCTCTAAAGGGCTGCCCTGGGGCGGAGCAAGCAGGTCTGTGAGGCCCCCCAGGGCAGAGGTAGGTCCAGTAATCAAAGATACAGAGAAAGAGCCCTCAGCTCAAGCATTGGAAAGACCTCAATAACAGGCTGAGCATCCAAGAATGCAAAGTTGGGCATATGTCTGTAGGTAGTGAGCCCCCAGAAAGGGACAGATTGGAAGAATTCCAGGAAGTATTTTGCACAATACCTGCAATGGTGTTCTCTCAAAGTTGTGTTGGAGCTGATGGGATTATCGTGTCTTCAGATCTGCCCCTTCTTCATTCCAGAGCTCTGCCACCCACCTAGCTCCCACTCATGGCAATCAATCAATCAATCACCAGGTCCCATCCAAGACAACCTCAGGATATCTCTGGCATCTGGCCCCTTTTCTCCATCTATTGCTGCTGTCTTCACTCAGATCTTCATAATTTCTTGTCCTGGCCTCTGTCATAGCTTCAGGTCTATCTGGTAGCAATCTAACTGCAGGCTGATCATGTTAAGTCCCTTGATGAAATAATTGCCCTTTCTCCATAGTTTCAGGATAAAGCATGGGCACCTTAACATGATATTCAACCCACCTCTCCAGGCTCACTGTTTTCCAGGTACTATAGCCTCCAGCCACATGTCACTGGCACCTGCCTTTGTTTTTGCTGAGAGTTCTCACATATACAACTCACACATCCCAGCTTCCCCTATTATCTACATCTTAACCAATGTGTTATGTTTGTTAGAATCAGGAACCGATGTTGGTACATTATTATTAAGTTCATAGTTTACCTTAAGAGTCACTGTTTGTATTATACATTCTATAGGTTTTTGTTTGTTTGTTTTGAGACAGGGTCTCACTTTGTCACTCAGGCTAGAGTGCGGTGGCATGATCATAGCTCACTGCAGGTCTGAACCCTTGACTCAAGCGATCCTCCTGCCTCAGTCTCCTGAGTAGCTAGGACTACAGGTGTGCACCACCAAACTTTGCCAATTAAATTTTTTTTTTTTTTTTTTTGGTAGAGACAGGGTCTTTCTATGTTACCGAGGCTGGTCTTGAATTCCTGGCTTCAAGTAGTCCTCCCACCTTGGCCTCCTAAACTGCTGGAATTCCAGGTCTGAGCCACTGTGCCTAGCTCTATAGGGTCTGACAAATGCGTGACGACATGTATCCACCATTACTGTATCATACAAAAGAGTTTCACTGCCCTAAAGATCCTGTGCTCCACTGATTTCTCCCTTGCCCCAACCTCTCCATGAGTCCCTAGCAATGATTTTTCTTGGCTTTTTATATGTCAAAAACCTACCGTGGCCAGGCACGGTGGCTCATGCTTGTAATCCCAGCACTTTGGGAGGCTGAGGTGGGTAGATCATCTGAGGTCAGGAGTTCAAGACCAGTCTGGCCAACATGGCCAAACCCTGTCTCTACTGAAAATACAAAACTTAGTCAGGCATGGTAGCGGGCGCCTGTGATCCCAACTACTCAGGAGGCTGAGACATGAGAATTGCTTGAATCCAGGGGGCGGAGGTTGCAATGAGCCGAGATCATGCCACTGCACTCCAGCCTGGGCGACAGAGCAGGACTCAGTCTCAAAAACAAACAAAAGACAAAAAACCTACCCACTTACCTCCTTAGGAAGCCTTCATATATTTTTCTGTGCTGGGTTCTCTGTCTCTTTCTTTCTCTGTGTGTCTCTCCCTGCCTGCCTCCCTCTTCCCCCATACACCAACCCTGCTGGATAGATTTTACCTGATGGGTGAAGAAACAGAGGCTCATTTATTTAAATAACTTGCCCAAGACCACAGAACCAGTGAGCGTGGGGATTGAGATTTGAACCCAGCCCTTTCTGTCTCCAAACCCACCCAGAGCCATTTTCTTAAGCCCTTGACCCTGTGCACTGTCTGCCTTCCCTCTAGATTGAGAACTTGAGATCAGGGACTATTTCCAATTCAGGTCTGGGTTTTCAGAATCTAACACAAAACCCCAAACAGAGCAAGGATTCAAGATAAATATGCATGGATTGAAAAATATTTTGTTTATTGGAATACTAATGACTATCTGGAAGCATTAAAGAAGAAAAAATCTGGAGTCTTTGGGCTGTCTGCAGGAAAAGATGTTTAACCCATGCACTCCGGTAGACCCTCTGGGCTCAGCCTCTGAGTGAACTTAATTCCAGTGCCAATGACCCGGGAGTGTGCATGTGTGCTTGCTACTTCAGGAGCTCCATTTCCCCCGTACCTAGGACGCTCTTAAGAGGGAAACAGCCTCCTTCATCGCAGCCTGAAGAGGCCTGGAGGGGCCCATCCTTCCCGTCTGGGCTCCCCTGGAGAGGGGCCAGGCCTGGGTATGCTCACGTGTGTGCACTTGAGCTCAGTACCTTCTCTCTTCAGCCATCACCCCACCAGATGCATAGTTCTTCTCTCTGCTAATGCAATTTATATGTCTGAGCATGAACGGAGGATTTGTGAGCCTTCAAGGCAGCAGCCTTAGAAATTACCACGACAGGCCAGGGATGCTGGATAGAGAATTGGGAGTTAGGAGACTTTGGAGGAATTATTTTCAAAGGCGAGGAGACTCCTCCTGAACAGGAGGAAGAGCATATTCTGGGCTCTGAGAAGCCCACTTTCCCATGTCCTCCCCCAGGCCCTTCCAAGATTCCTTTTAAGACATCCCCAATAAGACTTTCTGGCTTAACAATGCATAGGATGGAAGCTCCTCACTGTGATGGAACAAAGGTTCATTTAACAGGATCAGCTGGTCGGGGAGGTGAGGCTGGAATGAGAGCTTGGGTTCACACTGAGACTGGGGCTCTCACTAGCTGGGGAAAAGTCGGTGCATTAAAAAATCTCTGAGCCTCAGCACCTACCTGATAAAGTTGAAAGGGGTAAATCATGTCCGTCAGGAGGTCATGTTTTGTACTGAAATGAACTCAGACTTTTGTGTCCAAAAAACCTGTGTGGCCTCAAGCAAGCTACTCAACTTCTCTGAGGCTCTTTTCTGTTATATGTGGGTTTGGGAATACTGTAGGATTGTTTGGAGGGACTAAAGCAGATCCAGTGGAGAAAGTGCTACTAGTACTGCCTGGTGCCTGGCACCCAGTAAGGGACCAGTCATCGCAGTCCATCCTTGGTAGATGCCTGTTCTTCTCTCCTGCCTCACTGCAGGGCCTCCACCACCACTTCAGTCCTAATGGCTTCTCACTCACATCCCACTCTAGACTCCCATCCTCCCATCGTCTTTCTTTTTCTTTCTTTCTTTTTTTTTTTTTTGAGACAGAGTCTCACTTTGTCGCTCAGGTTGGAGTGCAATGGCGCGATCTCCACTCACTGCAACCTCCACCTCCTGGGTTCAAGTGATTCTCCTGCCTCAACCTCCTGAGTAGCTGGGATTACAGGCACGTGCCACCAGGGCCAGCTAATTTTTGTATTTTTAGTAAAGATGGGGTTTCACCATGTTGGCCAGGCTGGTCTTGACCTTCTGGTCTCAAGTGATGCGCCCACCTCGGCCTCCCAAAGCGCTGGGATTACAGGCATGAGCCACTGCGCCCAGCCCATCATCTGTCTTGACTGACAATTACAAGTCTGCTGACTTTTTCTGCACATGCAGGGGCCATGGTGCCTTCCATGCCTGTCTAGAAAGGCCCTTTCTGAACCCATTCTGACCATGTCTTTTTCCTGCTTAAGAAAACTCTTATGGCTCCCCATAACCTACCAAGATAAAACTCCTTACTGCCTTCCACCTTCTTAGTCTTACTTCCTCTTCCTTTAAGGACATGTCACACTGCAGTATCAGAGTCGAGGACTGTAGCTCCCAGTGTCAAGCATTTCTTGTTCGTATTTCTTGTGTATCATTGTCGATCTTTCTCCCTCCCAAGATAAGGGTGGTTTTCTTAGTGAATTTTGAAGAGTGGTTTCTTGATCTAGTTAAGAAAAAATTCTAAGGAAATACGCAGTAATAATTTTTTTCTTCATGCCTTGAAAACCACCTGAGTTTTGCCATGGATTTATTCACTGTTTTCCTATGAGCCATAGCGGTAGAATGATCAGAGCATTCTATTGTATTTCTTTGTAATTTCCCTGTGCTGGGTTGCAGGTCTGGAAAATGATAGATGCCTAAAATTGATCAGGGTAATCGATGCTACGTGAAGTATTTACACGTGATGGATGTATCATCTGCCAGATCTAGGTGTTGGCAACAGCTTGCTTGTTTATAAAACCCCTGAGATCCCATTTGTATGAGTGACTAATGTTTGCACACAGAGATGTTGGCTGTGTTTCTGAAATGACTATTTATTCGACATGACCACCTTTCTCCTTTACTTCCCCATTCATCACAAGCCCTGCTGCTCTTTCCTACATAACAAAATCAGGGTTTTATTCAATCTTCTTTCTCCTTGACCTCTGTGATATATGGAGGTGGTTTTATTTTGCATTTCCAACTGGCTTCCAGTCTTGCCTCCCCTCTGATTTGAAAGTCACATGTTGCTGGTGTTCTGTCATAAGACTTTAACTGCACCTGCAATATAGACGCTAAACCCCCAAGGACAGCATTTAGAGTCTTCCCCAGCCTGGCCTCAGCTGACATTTCCAGATTTACATTGTACCGAGGACCCCAGCACTGGAAAGGGATGTTCTTTTTATAAGTGACAGAAATCCAAGCTCCCTAGCTTATACTCACAGGGATATTTAATGACAGGTCCTGGCATAGGACACAGAATTGGAGAAAGGCCCCAGCTCTGGAGACCTCTGAGACTGAAACTAGGGTCTCCGAAACCATGAGCAACTGCCATCTCCCCGTTTCTGCTTGTCTTGTGTAATGGCCTCATTCTTTCCTGAAGACAGGTTTTCTTTACATAGTAGGAATGTGGCCCTCGTCCTTCTAACTCTATCAAGGAAAGTGTTTTCTCCCTGCTGCTCTAGAGGAGGAACACTGGTTAGCCTGGATTGGGTCAATGCAGCCCTGGACCAGTTACTAAATCTGGGGCTGGGGAGTTGTAACTGACCCAGCCAGCATTACTGGCCTGACTCTGTGGTCAGGAGGAGGGCAGAATAGACCCTTAGAAGAAGGGAGGAGAAGGAGTAGGCACAGTGGCTCCCATCTATAATCCCAGCACTTTGGGAGGCTGTAGTGGGAAGATCGCTTGAGGCCAGGAGTTCAAGATCAGCCTGGGCAACATACTGAGATCCTCTACCAAAACAAAAACAAAAACAAATAAACAAAAAACCAGTCAGGTGTGGTGGCATGCGCCTGTAGTCCTAGCTACTCAGGAGGTTGAGGTAGGAGGGTCACTCGAGCCCAGGAGTTGGAGGTTGCAGTGAGCTATTATCACATCATTGCACTCCAGCCTGGGTTAGAGAGTGATACAGTGTCTCTAAAAAAAAATCAAAGAGGAGGAAGAACAGTAGGAGGAGGAAAAGAAGGAGGAGGAAGAGAAGAAGAAGGAGGAGGAAGAGGAGGAGAAGAAGGAAGAAGAGGAGAAGAAGAAGAAGGAGGAGGTGGCGGGAGGAGGAGGAGAAGAAGAAGAGGAGGAGGAGGCGGGAGGAGGAGAAGGAGGGAGGAGGGAAATGTATCAGCCAGACAGAGCTGTGGCTGCCGTTCCTGCTCGGCACATCCTAGCCACAGTGCATGTGCTGTTAGTTAAGCACTTACTAGGCACCAAACTTCTGTGCCAGGCTCCAGCCTTTCTTCAGTGGAGTTCACAATCTGGTGGAGGAAACAAATACCCAAACAGACAATCTCAAGTGCAGGGAGTAAAGTGCACCAGTGCTAGAGACTCAGCATGCTGTCAGAACCTGGGCGGGAGGCTTTGAACTCCACCTGTTCAGTCAAGGAGGCTTCCTGAAAGAGTGACAGGGACCCCAGTCTTGGAGGGAACAGCAGGAGTGAGCTAGGTGATGAAGCACATTCCAGGTGAGCAGCAAGACTCAGGTGCAAGACTCAGGACTGTGCCCAAGAGAATCAGCAGCTCCAGAAGGTTAGGGCATGGAGTGTGATGTGGACAGGGACAGGAAGGGTAGGTGGGCTTGAAAATGCTTCACCTTTGGCCTTGGCTCTTGCCTGTCCCTCCTGCCATCCACACAGTGAAATCCGACTCAGTCTCAAGGCAAGCTCTGCCGCAGACCTGCCGTTTTGAATCCTTCAGTGGAGAATCAGAGTCCTCAGGGATTCTGCAGCATCTTACGGGTGCCTCTGTTCTAGACTTTCATGTTCTGCCTTGCTTTCAGTTATTTATTTACACATCTGAGGTCCTTTACTACATAAAAAGACCCTTGGATGCAGGAACCATGCCCTAAACGTCCTTCTGTCACACACAGCTCCTTGTTCAGTGTTCAGAAAATAACTGAATTGTGATCACTTGGCTAATTGGACAGTTTTTCCACCTTGGGAGCAACTACCAAAATGACATTGGTTTCATGTAAGTTGAAAGAATTTTAAAAGTTATCTATTAACATTTTTTCAACATATCCAATTTTATATATATATATATATTCAAAAACAAAAGGAGCTTTATGGATTTTATTGATTATAAAGTTGATAAATATGCATAAAGAAAATGTAAGTGATACATAAAAGCCTAAAGAATAAATTTAAAATCACACAAGATACTCTCTCCCAGAGGCAGCCACTGTTTACATTTCAGATAACAAGCTTTTCAGGTATTTCTCTATAAATCCAGCTGTTATTAATATATAACTTTATAAAAAGGTAGTAAAAAATGCAACATAAGCTAGCCCTCGGAGTAATAAGTTCAAAAGAATTTAACAGTCAAATAAAACGTGTTTTTTTTTTTTTCTTTTGGATAGCCTAAATGGGTTCTAATCCCTGAGGGATTAAACAACCACTCAAGATTTTCTTGGGAAACTTCTACCTGCTCTCTGTTTCTCTTTTCTTGAGATAGAATTGACGTGCCATAAAATTCACCATATAAGGTATACAATTCAGTGGTTTTGAGTGTGCTCACAGGGCTGTGCAACTATCACCACTATTTAATTCCGGAACATGTCCATCGCCCCAAAAGGAAACACCATACCTTTTAAGCAGTCACTACCCATTCCTCTGTCTCTCCAGCCCCTAGCAACAAATTAATTTCATTTCTTTTTTCCTTTTTTTTTTTTTTTGGAGACAGAGTCTCACTCTGTCATCCAGGCTGGACTATAGTGGTATGATCTCGGCTCACTGCAACCTCTACTTCCCAGGTTCAAGTGATTCTCCTACCTCAGCCTCCCGAGTAACTGGGATTACAGGCACACACCACCATGCCCGGCTAATTTTTGTATTTTTTGTAGAGATGGGGTTTTGCCATGTTGGCCAGACTGGTCTCGAACTCCTGACCTCAAGTGATCTGCCTGCCTCAGCCACTCAAAGCACTGAGATTATAAGCTTGAGTCACTGTGCCTGGCCACTAATTCAGTTGCTGTCTCCATTTTATTTCTGTCTCTGTGGACTTGCCTATTTTGGACATTTCATGTGAATGGAATTATATAATATGATGCCTTTTTTATTGGGCTTCTTTCATGTAGCATAATATTTTCAAGGTTCATCTATAAAAATAGCATATGTTAGTGCTTCATTTCTTTTTATGGCCAAATAATGTTGCATTGTATGGATATACCACATTTTGTTTATGCATTCATCAGTTGATATACATTTAGATTCTTTCTACTTCTTGGCTGTTATTAATAATGTTGCTATGAACATTAGTGTAAACATTTTTATTTGAGCATGTGTTTTCACTTTTCTTGGGTATATACCTAGGAATAAAATGTCTGGGTCATGATTGGGCACGGTGGCTCACACCTGTAATCTCAGCACTTTGGTAGGCCAAGGCAGGCAGATCATGAGGTCAGGAGTTGAAGACCAGTTGGCCAACATGGTAAAACCCCGTCTCTACTGAAAATACAAAAATTAGCTGGACGTGGTGGCAGGTGCCTGTAATCCCAGCTACTTGGGAGGCTGAGGCAGGAGAATCATTTGAACCCAGGAGGCGGAGAGTGCGGTGAGCTGAGATGGTGCCATTGCAATCCAGCCTGGGCAACAGGGTGAGACTCTGTCTTAAAAAAAAAAAAATCTGGGTCATATGGTAACTCTATAATTAACTTTTTGGGGATCTGCCAAACTGTTTTCTAAAGTGGCTACACTATTTTACATTTTCACCAGCAATGTATAAGAGTTTCACTTTTTCTGTGTCCTCAGCAACACTTGTTATAGTCTTTCTGATTACAATCATCCTAGTGGGTGTGAAGTAATATATCATTATGGTTTTGATTTGCATTTTTTTCTTTTTTTTTTTTTTTGAAGATGGGGGCTTGCTCTGTCACTCAGACTGGAGTGCAGTGGCACAATCATGGCTAACTGCAGCCTGGGCTCCAGCAATCCTCCTGCCTCAGCCTTCCAAGTAACTGGGACTATAGGTGTATGCCACCACGCCTGGATAATTAAATTTTTTTTTTCTTTTTTTGTAAAGACAGGGTTTCACTATGCTGCCCAGGCTGGTCTCAAACTCCTGAGCTCAAGAGATCCTCCTGCCTTGGCCTCCCAAAGTTCTGGGATTACAGACGTGAGCCACTGTACACAGCCTGCAGTTTTCTAATGACTAATAACATTGAGTAATTTTTATGTGCTTATTGGCAATTTATATATCTTCTTTGGAGAAATGTCTATTTCTTCACATCCTTTGTCCACTTTGTAACTGGGGTATTTGTTTTTTATTGTTTAGTTTTTAAAGTTTCTTAAACGTTACGAACCACTATAGCCCTGATTTGCAAAACTTTTTTTTTTCCCATGTGATGGCTTTTTAACTTTCTTAATAGTGTCCTTTGAAGCACAAACATTTTTAAGTTTGCTGAAGTCCAGTTCGTCTGTTTTTCTTTCCAGGGTATGTTTGCTGATATGTCCTCACAGGATTGACCTTTCCTTTCTCTCTCTCTCTTTCTTTCTTTCTTTCCTTCCTTCCTTCCTTCCTTCCTTTCTCTCTCTCTTTCTCTCTCTCTCTCTCTTTTTAGATGGAGTCTTGCTCTGTCACCCAGGCTGGAGTGCAGTGGTGTGATCTCAGCTCACTGCAACCTCCAGCTCCCGGGTTCAAGCAATTCTTGTGCCTCAGCCTCCCAAATAGCTCCCATTAGGCGTGCGTGGCTAATTTTTGTAGAGATGGGGTTTCACCATGTTGGCCAGGCTGGTCTTGAACTCCTGACCTCAAGTGATCCACCTGCCTTGGCCTCTCAAAATGCTGAGATTACACACATGAGCCACTGCGCCTGGCCAGAAACCAGACTCTCTTCTGAACTCTAACTGCCCCTTCTAAGTCTTCCAGGCAGCCTGGACACCTGAAACACGGGGATTCCTCATCCCCCAAGGTTCTTCTGTGTTCATGGTGGTCATTATGTCTTCACCACATAAAACACTTTGGGCTGACTTCAAGACTTACCTCGACATTGGCTTGAACACTTTCTCCAACTTTGGCTCCTGTAACAAAGACTCTATTGATTTTCCCTCCACCTCTGTCTGCCCCTCTCTGACTCCACACTGGATTCTTCATCTTGCTCAGGGTTTGCCATACTCTCACTTTTCTCTCTCTCCTCTCTACTTCCCAGTGTTCACCTGGTTTGACTTCTTCAATGACCTCCTCTCTTTGGCTCCTTAGTGATGGAAGGCAAAACAGTGAGGCAGACCTGAGTTTCCAGCCTGGCTTGGAAATTTACAAGCTGGGAACCTTGGACAAATTTATTTATAGCTCTGTTCCTTTGTTTCCTCATCTATCCAATAAGGATAAGAATAGTGTGTTCCAAAGGAGCTCTTGTGAGGCTAAAGGAGATATCATAAATACCCTGTGTCCAATGCACGATAGAGTAAGTGCTCAAAAATATTCACCATTGGTGCCCCACTATCATTTCAAACTCAACCTGTCCAAGCCAAGCTCATAATTTCACTCCAGGCTAAATCCTTCTGTCTTTTTCCCCCTTCATCCTGCTAGTGCCCTCACTTTGGGGTCACCTCCGACCAGGCCTTGTTCACTAATGACAATATCATCCCACAAGTCTCTCACATCGCCAGAGCTTGTCCATGCCCAGGCTCTTGCTTTCTTTCACCCTGGAGCATCAGTCACCTGATCCTGCTAACTTTTATTTCACAATGCCCCCTTCTCCCTCTTTTCTTTCCACCCTCAGGGCCCCTGTCCTAGCTGTGTGCTCACTGGACTCTGAGTGGCGGAACAGTCCCTGATACTACCGTGGCCCACGTACCTCTGATCCCTGGCCTTTAGATTTGGCTCTCAGAGGAGCTAGGAGTCCAGGCACCTTCTTATGGTTCCTACAGCTCTGGTTCTTTTTCCTGGCAAGTTGGGGCCACACACAAACCTGGCAAAATGTGGGAGAGGGAGCGAATTGTAGAATGTGTAAGTGGGGTCTCTTGATTGTAGCCTAGGCTTGCTATGGGCTTTGCCAGGGGATCCAGCAAGTCCTTTATGGTTTTTGGACCTTGATTTCCCCATCCATGCAGTGGAGATGAAGAATTTCTCAGTCTTGAAGGCCCCGCCACCTCTGATGTGTGGCGATTTATCACTTGCGGTCTCTTTCAATTACAAGGCCCATTCATGGGGCTTCTGAGACATCCCTTTTTCGCTGTCTTCCTACCTTGACAGATTTGTCTTCTAAGGTGAGTTTCTCCTTTGCCAAGTCCTTCTCAGACCTCATTTCCTATCTCTGACTCAATCTCCTTGGCTTCTTCCCCTACCCT
Organism: Colobus angolensis palliatus; assembly: GCF_000951035.1. Taxonomy (NCBI): domain Eukaryota; kingdom Metazoa; phylum Chordata; class Mammalia; order Primates; family Cercopithecidae; genus Colobus; species Colobus angolensis. The sequence goes on from NW_012114944.1 coordinate 2,478,862, forward strand.
ATAGCCTAGGGTATGTGTGTTGATGTACAAATATATTCTGATTGTTGGCATAGCTTCTGCCTCTGTGTTCTCTTGGTCTTGCAGAAAGTCTCTGCCTCCTGTCTCTCCTATTCCATCTCAGCCCCACACTGACAATCCCAGGGATCTTTCTAAAGCTTAAATCTGAGCTTGTCACTCCCCTGCTGAAAAACCTTCAGTGGCTTTCTAAAGCCCCAGCATCAAGGTTATCTCCTTAACCTCCTTTTCAAGCATCTCACACCCCTCTACAGTCTGGTCTCAACCTAACTGCTCTACTCAGCTGCTCCTGAAGAGATGGGCCCCCAATTCCTTTGCTGATTCCATCTCTGTGCATGGAGTGTGCCCTCCCCTCACTTCTGTGTCCAGTGACATTCTGTGTTGTCACCCACTGAGCCTCAGATCAACTGTTACTTTCTGGGAAAGCTTTTCTTGATCTCTTCATTCAAATAAAAATGCTGTTACTTGTGCATTCCCGCAGAATGTTATTCACTCTGCAGAGAAGGATCGTTTTCTTTCTTCTTCATCTCATGATAAAGGCAGGGGCAGTGTCTGATGCAGCCAGGTGGTCAGCACATCGGTGCTGCTCAGTATACATTTAGTGACTAAGGGAATGGCTTCTTTATGGATTTCTGGCTTTTGTCTCCCTCCCCAGCAGGGCTACTTGAGAGGCCTCCTTTAATCTACCCACCATAGATAGATCCTCTTGAAGGGCAGCTGGGTTCATCTGCTGCCAAGTCCAACGTATGTTCCACATTTAAACAAAGGAGCAGGAAGAAGCAAGGATTAGTGCAAGATGCTAGTCAGTGAGCATACAGACACCTGCTGGTACAGGGAGCTTTGGCGATATTCCCAGCAAGTGTCCCCAAAAGCCAGTGGTCGATGGTGCCCGCAGATAGGATTCCCACTGGCTGAGCTGTGGAGCCTGAGCATCTGGATCCTTCCAGTTCTAGAGAGCTGGAGCTGGCGCTTGAGATCAATGTGTTTCAGCCCACTCATTTTATAGATGCAGAAGCTTAAGCCCCAAGAAGGCTTCCCAAGACCACCCAGCAAATCAGGGCAGGGCTGGGAAAGAAACTCAGGGCTCTCATTCCCTGGGCTCGTCCGTCTTCACCAGGCTGTGGGGTTTTATGAGTACTGTTGTAATTCCTGGATATTTTCTCTCATGAATAGGGATTTCCCTAGAGCTGGATTAATATGACCTTGAAATCGGCACTTATCTTTGAAATTCCGAGAGCAAAATCACTGATGGAGGGAGTGACGGAGGGGAGAGAGAGGGAGGGGAGAAAGAAAAAAAAGGAGAGAAGGAGGAGAGAGAGAAACAAAGAATAAGATAGGAACAAAGAAAGAGACACAGAGCCAGAAAGAGATAGAGATAAAAAATGATCAAAGTCCAGCAAAGAGATCAAAAGAGAGTCAGAAAGAGACCATCAGACAGTGCGTGAGAGACATGGGAAGGAGAGACGAGGGAGACTACAATTACGGAGCCCTGTCTACAACTGCCTGCCTCCTTCCTCCTCAGGGCCCCTGGGAAATGCTTCAAAGGCAGGTGCAGCTGTTGCTGGCTCCAAGTTCTGTGGGGCCCATAGGATGATGTGGCCTGAGGCTTCATCACTGGAGCCTGGGACTTCAGCTTTCCAGGTAGTGCGTGGGTTGCAGCAGCTCTGTGAGTATGAGGTGGGACTCTCAGAACAGTGCTGAGGTCCATTGGGTTTCCTGAGGCAGCACAAAGAGCTCAGAAGGGCAGGAACATCTGGCCCTGGTCTGGGGTCTTGTGCTGCCTGGCTGGGGGTCTTGAGGAGGTTTTTACTCCTGAGCTTGGGTCAGCTGGTCCCTAAAGTTCTCCTAGCTTTAACATTCCTGACTGCCTGAGCCCATGGGACCTAAAGATAAAGGGTTCCATCCCTTCTTGGATGTTCATCCCTAACCACTACTTTGGGATCATGTCAGCCATCAAGGATGCGGTCAGAGAGGAATTGTCCACCCAAGGAGACTAACTTCACCTATTGATTTAAGAAATCTTCTTGGTAGAAATGAAATTACTGACCGTCAGAGCTGGAGGGGTACCAGGCATGTCTTTCTTGAGTTCCTCATTGCTCAGATAGGGAGACAGACTCAGAGAGCCATCATCAGGGCAGGAGCTAGAAGGTAGAACTTGGATCTGCTGGCCCAGTCATGGACCCCAGAGCACCAGGCTGCATGCTGAGTGGCAGGGAGGGAAGAGCACATGTTTCTTAGGCAGTGAGAACAGCCAAGTCCCCAGAAACATCCCCATATTTGGAGTGGGATGGTACAGTTTCTCCCTGTCTTTCCCTACCTATTCTGTTTCAGAGCCTTTTGGACTGTCCCATTTCATTGCCCAGGAGCTAGCTCAGCCGCAGCTGGCTGCTCACTACTCCTTCAATCACCAGGAACCCAGACTTTCAGCTCCTCTCTCTCAAAGGCTGGCCAGTCCTCTGGGCATGGTCTTAGAGGAGGCTGCTCCATGACTGTGCTTTTGGGGGTGCTGGGCAGTGGCTACAGAAGGCAGCAGATGGGGGTATGTCAAAAAGAAGGAAAGAGTGCTCAAAAGATGAAGTTCAGACAAACAAATCCATCTATATTACCCAGCACAAGTCACCAAATGGTGGAGTGGACTTTCTTTCATAGACACTCTGAAGTTGTCTTTTTCTTTGTTTCTTTACTTGTTCATTCAGACACATATTCATTTATTCATGTAACCAACCAACCAGTCATTCATGGTGTGCATGTTCAGTCGTAGTGATGGTGGAAGTGGAGGGGGTGCATTGGTGGTGGCGATGGTTGTGGTAGGTAGGTTGTGTTGGTGCTGCTGGTAGGGGGTGCTGATGGGTGTTGGTGATATTGTTGTGTGTAGTGGTGGTAGTGGGTGGTGGTATTGATAGTGGGCGGTGGTGGTGGTAGGTGAGTGTTTTTGTTGTTGGGTGGTATTGATGGGTAGTGGTGATTGTGGTGTTGTTGATGGGTGTATCAGTGGCAGAGCTGATGATGTAGATAGTGGTGGTGGTGACTGTTATCTGTGATGGTGATTGGAATAAGAATAGTGCTGATGGGTGTTTTGGGAGTAAACATGTTGCTGTTGATGGGGCTATGGTGACAGTGATTGTGATATCATTGCTTATGATGATGGTAGGTTTTGCTGGTAGTGGTGATGGATGTAGTGGTGGTGTCAATGCGTAGTTGTGGTTGTGGTGGTATTGATGATGTATTGTTGATGGAAGTTGTATTAGCTTTTTATTGCTGCTGTAACAAGTTATAAATTTAGTGCCTTAAAACAACACAGATTTATTATCTTACAGTTTTGTAGAGCAGAAATCCAACATAGGGTTCACTAGGCTAAAATCAAGGTGTCAGCAGGCTTACTTCCTCTCTGGGGCTCTTAGGGAGAGTTGACTTCCTTTCGTGTTCCAACTTGTAGAGGCCACACCCATTCTTTGGCCCATGGCCTTCTTCTTCCAGCGAGGTTGCAAAGCCAGTGATGTCATATCTGTCTGACCCTTCCCCCACTGTCCATCTCTGTCTTTGACCACAGACAGGGAAGGTTTTCTGCTTTCATAGACTTGTGGTTGAATTGTACCCACTCCAGAAACCCAGGATAATCCCCCCATCTCAAGGTCTGTACCCTTAATCATATCTGTAAAGTCCCTTTTGCCATGTAAGGTAACAAATATACAGATTCTAAGGATTAGAGTGTGGATATCTTTAAGGGAATAATTTTTTGGCTCATCATAGGGGGAATGATGGTAGTGACAATGGTGGTGACCATGGTGATTGTGGCCTTGATAATGATAAGTGTAGTGATGGTGGAGGGTGGTAATGGTTGTGGTAATGGGGCAGAGCAGGTGGTAATCATATTGGTGGGTGGTTATAGTTGTAGTGTTTTTGAAAGGGTTATGGGAGTGTCGTTATGGGAGTGTGGGCAATGGAGACAAATCCCCCACTTTGGTTCTCAGCACACTCTCTGGTCAGGAAGGAGCTATGACCTGGACAAAACACCTATATCTGCAGATGGATGGTGCTCAGGGACATGAGAGAGGGAAAATGAAAAGCTTTGAGGGCTTCGAAGAGGTAGATGTCCTTGCTGGCAGGGGCTTAGGAAGCTTTCTGGACTCTGAAGTATAGCTAGCCATTAAAAAACTCCATAACATTAATAGCTTTGGCTGGGCAAGGTGGCTCATGCCTGTAATCCCAGCACATTGGGAGGCCAAGATTGGCGGATCACCTGAGATCAGGAGTTTGAGACCACCCTGGTCAACATGGTGAAATCCCATCTCTACTGAAAATACAAAAATTATCTGGGCATGGTGGTGGGCGCCTGCAATCCCAGCTACTCAGGAGGCTGAGGCAGGAGAATTGCTTGAACACTCAGGAGGTGGAGGTTGCCATGAGCTGAGATCGTGCCACTGCACTCCAGCCTGGGTGACAGAGCAAGACTCTGTCTCAAAAAAAAAAAAAAAAAAAAAAAATTAATATCTTTGCCAGGAGTGGTGGCTCACGCCTGTAACCCCAGCACTTTGGGAGGCTGAAGATGGGCGGATCACGAGGTCAGGAGATTGAGACCATCCTGGCTAACACGGTGAAACTCCATCTTCACTAAAAATACAAAAAATTAGCCAGACGTGGTGGTAGGCACCTGTAGTCCCAGCTGCTCGGGAGGCTGAGGCGGAAGAATGGTGTGAACCCAGGAGGCGGAGCTTGCAGTGAGCAGAGATCGCACCACTGCACTCCAGCCTGGGCTAGAGAGTGAGACTCTGTCTCAAAAAAAAAATTAATAGCTTTATTGCTTTATATTTGTAATACCTACTAGTTAAACACAGTCAAGCAACACAGAAAAGTGCAAAAAAGAAAAATTTTAAAGTAACCAAAATCTTACTTCCCATAAGGTTGGGGAGGGAGATCGTTTCCATACTCGGAGGTGGAGGTTGGGAGGTTCCTGACTCAGAAGGACATTCCCTTCCCGAGGGAAGAAGCAGAGTGAGCAGTGGAATGAAGTTGTCCCAGGGTAGAGATGGCTCCATGTCCTGGGAGAAAGGGGAGTGGCAGGTGTTCAGTGCAAGTGGGCACACAGCTTCCAGAGCCAGGCAGGGGTGAGGTGGGGTGGAGCAGAACAGGCTCTCTCCTGCCTGCGCTTTGTCCTGTGATCTGCCTGGGTGAGCAGATAAGCTTCAAGGATCATTGCATTCTGTGCATCACTCTGGGGGCGGGGGGTACATTGAAATGTGTCATGCAGGCCACTGCAGAATTGCAATGAACAAGAAGGATCTAGAAAGGGACAATATCATGTCCTTTTCTCTTTTCTGTCTAGCACCATCTCAAGCTTCCTCTGCCCTTGAGCAGAGCCTCCCTAGAATCCCAGGCGTTTCTGCCTATTCGTGGGTCTGTGTGAGGCTAAAGGAGCATCCCTGACAATGACCTTGGGGGAAAAGACCTTTTGGGTCCTACTGATGCTAAGGGGATAATTGGAAGGTATTCATGCAAAGGGGCCAAGAAAGGTCAGAGTTTTAAGGGTCCCTTAAGATGATCAAGCCTAAGCCTTTTTCAGTCTTTCCTTCCTTGTTTATTCTTTAAATTGTGACATCCTTTTGTCAAGCAACATTTTCAGTGAAAGTCCAATATGGACACCAATAAATAGGAGACTGCTTTGAGTGAAGCCAAGGAAGAAGTCTCTGCCTAGCTGAGCACCTAACACCTGGCTGGTCAATTCACCCCAGGCCTTGGATTGGAGTGGGAAATGGGGGAAGTATGCTTGTCTTTTGGGGCTGTTAAGGATGATATAATATATGTAAAGCTTGGGAAGCTGTAATGTGGGGAGACATTGAGGGCTGCCTAGTGGCTTAGCCTCACTCTAGGTTCTGTTTGGGAGGAGGGGACAGGGGCTAGGAGCCTGGAACATGGCCCTGGAGGGTTCCCATACAGGCATATTATCATTCCAACAGTTGGCCCCCAGGCACCTCTTGCCCCAACTCAACACACACTTCCTCTCTATCTACATCCCGCTCTCAACCTAGGTGGCCTCAGTGTCCCCTGGACTTAACACTCCACTTCAGCCCCACAGTCCAGGATCACCTTTGATAACAATCGCAGCAGCTAATGTTAATGGAGCACTTGTCTCACGCCAGGCCCTGTTCAAGGTTCTCCATACACATCATCTTGTTTGATGCTCCCAATAGCTCTTCAGAGGGAGCCTCCCTCTGTCACCCAGGCTGGAGTGAAGTGGCACAATCTCGGCTCACTGCAACCTCTGCCTCCCAGGTTCAAGCGATTCTCATGCCTCAGCCTCCCCTGTAGCTAGGGTTATAGGCGTGTGCCACCATGCCCAGCTAATTTTTTGTATTTCAGTAGAGATGAGATTTTGCCATGTTGCCAAGGCTGGTCTTGAGCTCCTGAGCTCAGGTAACCTGCCCTCCTCAGCCTCCCAAAGTGCTAGGATTACGAGTGTGAGCCACTGCACCCAGGCAGAGCATCATTCTTCTACTCATCTTACACATGAGTGAGGATTCACAATTTGCCCAAATTCATGCAGGTCAGGAGAGCTGGAATTTGGCGCAAGTACCATAGTGCCTGAACCAACACCACCTGGGGCCTCCCCACCTCTGAAACCTCAGCTGCCACAGCCCACAGGGTCCCTCTGCACCTTATAGAGATCTTTAGGTCTTTTTTGTACCTTCACCCCATTTCACTCATCTCTTAGCCCCTCCTACCTTCACTTTACCTGCCTAAATCCTTAGACCCATACTAGCAACCTCACCAGTGCTCTGAAGCCCCAGAGCTATTACCAGATCTAGTGAAAACCCAGTTTCCCTATTTGGAAGGAGAAGCAAAACTGCTCATTTGAAAGCTGGCTGCTTTGGAACCTTCTGAAAGGTCTGCAGAAGTCATTATCAGTATAGAAAAAGTTTTCTTTGTTTAGAGAATTCCTCTGAGAGCCTTTAGATGAGGCACAGGGCATGGGCAAGGGCCCTGGCAGCTCTGGATAGAGGATGGGAGAGCAGAGAGAGTTAGGGGAGGTGACTCCCAGGTTTACTGCCTCACACACCTCTGCGGGCCCATCCGCATGGCCTTGTGAATGTAGCCTCTGGGACTTAGCATGTTTTACCCCTCTGGCAAAGGGGGTAAAAGGGAGCTTTACTCCTCTGGGAAGGGTGCCCCTCCCCAGCCCCACCACCAGTGAGAACCTCAGCAGGACTGATCACAAAGGCTGTTCCTCAACTGTCCCCTGGAGTATGAGAGGGAGTAGTTATACCCCACCTTAGGCACCTCCAAAATGCAATCCAGAGTCCTTCCTTTGGATCCCAAGGCCCTAAGAAATCTGTCCATACCTCGTCACCCACCAGGACCACACCACTTCCTGCTTGCCTCAAACACCAAGTGCAATCCAGCTTCCACACTGCCTTCGCACCTTGGCACCTGCTGCTCTCTCTGCCAGAACTTGCAGCCCTGGGTATCCAAAGGACTGCTCCTTTGTTTCATTCTGTCTTTGCTCAAAGGTCACCTCCCTCAAAGGGCCTTCCCTGACCTAACTAGCTAAAATCACACACGGTCACTGTCTCTTCACTCTGCTTAAATTGTCTTCATAGCACTGATCATTACCTGATGTCAAAGTATAATTTCCAAAGAGTCAAAAACATGACTTTCATAGAAGCATCTAGCGGGATGTGTCAGTGATTTATTTAACTCATTAATGAGGAATCAGCAAAATGACAGAGCTGGTTCAAGAGGGGATATGAGAACCTGCTATATGTAATCAATGGAAAGAGAGTGCTGGAATAAGATGGCAAAGTTAGATACTAAATTGGTTAATGTCCTATAGGACGATAAAACTGCAACCTTTGGGGTTATCTTTTCTTCCAGATAGAAACCATTTGCATCTCTGCTGGACAAAAATAATTTGCAGCTTATTAATCTTATTGAAATTAACATTTAACTTCCTAGAGTCTGGGCCCTAATCAATAGTAAATAGTAAGTCAAGCCAAAGTGACTCTCCTAGAACAGCGCTGTCTAAAAGGACTTTCTCTAATGAAGAAAATCTGCACCAACCAATAGGATAGTCCTAGCCCCCAAGTGGCTGTTCAGCTCTTGACATGTGGTTGATGTGACTGAGAAACAGAATTTTAGTTATTTGAATTAAATTTTAAGAAATTTAATCAATATAGTAAATGTCTATTAAATATTGTTATATGTATTTTACTATAATATTAAGATAACATAACATGAATAATTTAATATTCATATATAAATTATATGTAAACATATAATTTATGAGCTAGGTATGGTACAGCCCATGCCTGTAATCTCAGGACTTTGGGAGGCAGAGGCAGGCAGATTGCCTTAGCTCAGGCATTCAAGACCAGCCTGGGCAACATGGCAAAATCTCAACTCTACCAAAAATACAAAAAATTAGCTGGGCATGGTGGCGAGCACCTGTGGTCCCAGCTACTCAGGAGGCTGAAGTGGGAGGATTGCCTGAGCCTGAGAGATGGAGGCTGCAGTGAGCTGAGATCATACCACTACACTCCAACCTGGGTGACAGAGTGAAACCCCATCTAAAATATATCTATTTATTATATTAAATATATTTAATTCATGTAATTAATATAAAGTTAATAAATTAAACTTAAATGGCCAATGTGGCAAATGGCTACCGTATTGGACAGCCCAGCCCTAGAAAGTCACAAGACAATTAGGCAGCTTGTTAGACAATGTTTTGAATCGTTTTCATGTTTTGAATAATTTTTTTCTTAACTCTGACAGTATATTATGTGTTTATTTGCTTGTTTATTGTCTTTTGTTCCTAATAGAAAGTAAGCTTTGTGATCGAAGGGATGGCTTTGTTTTCTGCATGTCCTAGCACTTAGGAGGGGTGCCTGGAGCACAGCAGGTGCACAATCAATAATTGTTGAATGAATAAATAAACACAAAGTGGCTGGAATGTTATCAGAAGCCAAAGCAATAAGAGACTCCCCATGGTAAGTTTGGCAGATGAGCTTTAAGCAAGAGTGATGCCTGATGTTTAATTTTAAATGGTTTTCTTATTCTGTAAAGTAATCCCCTGCTGTTAACCTCAGACCTTCAGTGATGTATGTGGCTGCGGCTAATGGTTCTTGGGGAAATGAAGGTCTATGAAAGAGGGTGAGGTGTGGAGTTGGGGGGAGGACATGATGACATGCAGGGTGTTAGAAGGATGGAGTTGGGTTCAGACATGCAGAGCCAGGGTAGACAGGAGGGGCTCCCCAGAGGGATGGGAGTGCTTCCTGGGGATCCTCAAACTACCAGGGAGAACCTCAGGCACCCAGCCACAGTTAAGAAGAAACAGACTCAAGTCACTCACTCGGGATTGTGTATTAGTCAGGGTGGACTAACTACGGTAACAGTCTTGAAATCTGAGTGGTTTGACGTGGTGAGTTCCCAGGAGAGGGCCCTGGCCTTGGCGGACATGGTCTAGTTGGGGCAGAAACAACTCTTCATCTATCTCTACAGGGTGAAGGTGCATAATCCACAAATCATTTCTCTCTGCCCTTGGGCTGCACTGGAGCCTACATTTATATGTGGGAGTGTTTACTTATAGGGGATCCACCAGGAGGTTCACTGGGTGCAGCAAAGCCAGGAGAAGCCCCTTCCTCCTGCCTCCCATTCCTGACTCCTCCCATTCTCCTTTCCCTGGGGCCTGAGGCAGCACAGCTGACTCTTAGATCCCAGCCTCTCCCCACAGCACAGGTGTGACTTGGCTGGGCCATGCCTTCCTTGGGGCAGGGAAAGGATTATTCCTATTCAAACCCCCCTCACCCTGCTTTTCCAGTACACATGAAAGATGCAGGCTGTACACTGGGGATGGTGGGAATGGTGGCAGGGTTGGCACTGGGAGGTGGCCTATGTCTTGTCCTTGGCTCCTTGGCTGTCTGTGATGGCTGAAGATTATAATTTGCGTAGATGGGACTGTTTCTCTCTCTCCTTCTCAGGCTAACCATCAAATGCCCCAGGTAAGTGAGATGATGAGATTATCGAGCTGCACTATCTCTGGGAGACTGAGGACCTAGGATTGTTCCCTGGGTAAAGGCTCCATAAGGCAGGGTTCTCAGCAGCCTAGTGGCCCTGCCCCTCATTGTGCAAAGGACAGACCTGGGCCTAGAGAGGGGAAGGGACTAACCAGGGGGCACAGGGTAGGCCAGGGTCTCCTGACTCCCAGCCATGGCTTCCCTGTCACCCTCTTCTCCTGAAACCTCCCTCAAAGATGTCTGTTCTTTGGGTTTATCCCCTGGATCTCTTTTCCCTGCCATCAAAGGGGGCCAAGATGAAGTGGGAGGAGGAGAGGTGGTGGGATGGATGCAAAGAGAGATGCCTTTTTAGGCTGCAGGGACCTCCACAGGGCACTGGAGTTAGAGACCTTGTCCATGAGGTTCTTATCTCTGGGGGGACCCCCAAATCGCCCTGCTGTCTGAAGGGAGGGACCATAGGCAGGATGGCAAGCATCAGTTTTCGGCTGTGCCTGGAACTGGAATTGGGTCCCAGGCTGCCGCGTAGCTGCACTTCTCTGATGTGTGTGCTGCCCTCTCTCCCCCTGCCTCTGGGAATTCCCTGTTCCCTCTCCCTTCCCATCTAACAGAGGAGTCCTCCTCCATCAGAGTTGAAAGGGCCCTTAGAAGCCATCCAACCCCCTCACTTTGCAGCTGGAGAAAGAAGGTTCAGAGACAGGAAGGGGCTTTCATGCGTTTGTACCGCCAGTCAGGGCAGAGCTGGGACTGGAGCCTGAGGCTTCTGCACCAGCTAGGGGTTTTCCAGTGCGCTCCGGGCTGTCTCCTGCCCATTCTCTTATCTTGTCTCATCTTGTCTCATCTCATTAAGGATGAGGGGCTGGAGAGATAGCACTGAGATGGGATCTTGAAATCGACTTCCGAACAGCTCTTGGCTTGTACAGTGAGAGAAACACTTCCCCACCCCCACCCCCTCACCCAAGCCAGGAAGTGAAAACCACCCCTGGCCGCCATTCCAGTTACGCCTCCTTGCTGGCCAGGCTATCTGTGCGGGGGTCCCAGGAAAAAGTCCTGGGCAGGGGACAAGTGAGGAATAGGACTGGGCCACTCCTTTGGGGAGGAAACTCCACTGGGCTTGAGCTCCTGGAACCAAGGAGGACAGACTGGCAGTTGCCTGTCGGGATAGGTTCTGTGGAATTTCACGGAGTTCTCTAGAATGGAAGGCAGAGGGAGGAAAGCATCTGAGACTGGGTCCAGGGAAGAAGGAGCAGGGGCAATGGCAAAGGCCTCTTGTTGCCCCAGGTGGATAATAAGGTATATTTGGGACCTCTTCCTACAGGGAGTCTTCCAAGCTTGACTTCAGGGTTCCTTGCAGCAAAGACAAAAGTCAGAATAAAAAGTCAGAATACACTTGGTTCACTCAGTCATTTATGGTCAGGATGCTTTTGGCTGTCACAGAAACCCCACACAAATAAGCTTAGGCCAAGGGCAAAGGGAGTTATTGAAAAGACACTGGGCTTTTCCATGTCACAAAATCATGGAAAGGCCTCACTCATGTCAACACATCATGTCCCTGTAGCTGAATGCAGCCAGGACCGTCTTTCATCTCTGCTTATCTTCATGTCAGCTGTGCCTCTGATGGCTTTTTCCACACTAGAGGACACAGTGCTGACCACTCTCCATTGTCCCACAGCTCAGAGCTTTACACCAAGAGACAGATGGGTCCTCTTTTCCCAGGTCCTGTTGGGGAAATCCCTAGAAGGACTCAAACCGGCCTGGGCTGGGTCAGGCACCCACCCATGGCCTGAACCATGAAGTGTTGGGAACTGTCTGCAGAGGACAGAAAATCGCAGTGATTCTGGGAACCTCTTTCAAGGGAGCCCTCTCTAGTTAATTTCTTTAGAATGCTTGTTAATGTCTCCTACATGCCACACCCGGCCAGAGCTGAGCTGTGAGCAACCTCAGATTTAGGGTGACTACAGTTTAACAGAGGAGCAAAGCACACGATAGCGAGTTCTTTGGACCTGAAGGAGAGCAGATATGGTGCTCTGGGATGACAGTGGTTTTAGAATCAAGTGGAGAGAACAGAGTATCCAAAAGCTTGGGGGAAACTGTGAGCTTCTAGCTCACTGGGAAGGCAGCAGGCGATGAAGCCTGAGAACAAGGCTGTGGAACTTCAGATTTGACCTAGAGACAGGGGGAGCCGTAGGAGGCAGGGAAGGAATGGGGTCAGACTTGTCCAATTATGTCCTATAGAGCCTAGTGCTGTGTTGGACATCAAGTTGCTGAGTGACCCAGTTTTAGGAATCCCCTTTCAGTGATGTGTGGAGAGGAGAACCTGAGATTACAGACAGGGGAGTGGATGGGTAGGAAGCCACAGGCGTATCCTAGGGTAGCCTCAGCACTCCAGTGCACAATTATGGAAACACGATTGTTAGCTGAATTGAGCTCCTTTGTTTTGTGCAGTTGTGGGAGCCAGGAGACAGCCACTACTCTAACAAAGGAAGAAAGATTGCTCTGTGAAACTGAATTCATCAACTGAAGAAGCTGCATTTGGTCTAATTCTAACATCTCACTCAGCTTTCCTTCTCTGGCCCTACTCTTCAAAAGCTTCCGGTCCTCCAGGGTAGGCTGTTCCCACCATCCGCAGCATAGAAGAATGCAGAACAAAGTTCTGCCTCCCTAAGGCAAGGAGGAAGCTCTTGGCAGGCAGGAAAGCACTTGAGGACCTGGGGGAGGAGGGCAGAGGAAGGGCGGACACAGGGATTCTGGCTTCCCTCCCCGGGGACAGGATAAACACAGGGCATCTTCCTGGAACATCAATTGTTACCAAAGATTTCGAGAGAGAAAAATTCATAAATCATTTTAATACTAAGATCAGATGGATATATTATGGAGTAGAATGCAAGTTTTGCATGCTTTTAAAAAATTATGGTAAAATACACGACAAAAATTTTACCACCTTAACCATTTTAAAGTGTTCAGTTCAGTGGTGTTAAACATATTTCCATTGTTGTGCAATTATCACGACCATCCAGTTTTATAACTGTCCTGTCTTGCAAAACTCAGTCTATACCCACGAAACAATAACTCCCCATTCCCCTTCCTCCCACCCTTTGGCAACCACCATTCCACTTTCCTTCTCTATGAATTTGACGACTCTAGGTGTCTCATAGAAGTGGACTCATACCATACTTGTCTTTTTGTGACTGGTCTCTTTTGTTTAGCATAATGTCCTCAAGATTCATCCGTGTTGAAGCAGGTGTCAGGATTTCCTTCCTTTTAAGTTGGAATAATACTTCACTGTGTGTATGTATGCCACATTCTGCTTATCCATCCAGCCATAGGCGAACATTTGGGTGGTCTTCCCTTTTGGCTGTTGTGAATAATGCTGCTATGAGCACAGGTGCATAAATATCTGTTTGAGACCCTGCTTTTTCAACTCTTTTGGGTATATACCAAGAAGTGGAGCTCACTGCAACCTCCACCTCCCGGGTTCAAGTGATTCTCCGGCCTCAGCTTCCCAACTAGCTGGGATTACAAGTGTGCACCATCATGACTGGCTAATTTTGTGTGTGTGTGTGTGTGTGTGTGTGTGTGTATGTGTGTTTGTATTTTTAGTAGAGACGGGGTTTTACCACATTGGCCAGGCTGGTCTCAAACTCCTCACCTCAGGTGATCTGCCCACCTCGGCCTCCCAAAGTGCTTGGATTACAGGCGTGAGCCACCACACCCAGTTGGTATTATAATTTTATGTTTAATGTTTTTTAGGAACCACCACACTGTTTTCCGTAGTGGCTGTGCCATTCATTCCGCTCAGTGGTACATATATCCTCCATATTCTCACTAACACTTGTCATTTTCTTTTTCGATACTAGCCATCCTAATGGGTGTGAGGTTTTATGCATACATTGTTAAAAGGAAAAGACATATCTCACCTCTGATGGCTGCTTTGAGTCTCATCCTCAGAGCCTCAGGGCTTTCAGAGCAGAAAGGGAAAGCATCCCAAGCCTGGGTGTAGCACTTAGTGGGTCTGCAGGAGTCGCTTACCCTTCTCCTCCTGTTCTTTGCAGCTTGCTTTCGCAGCCTTGAGGGCAGGATAGGCCGCACATAAGTGTGACATACAGCAGAATGAAATGCCTTTTATCATTAAGAGTCAGAGCCTTAAGCTCAGAGGACTGGGAATCTCTCCCACAATCTGCAAGGCAGGACATCCAGAAGGCAGCTTCATGGAGGGGTTGGATCAAGCTGGGCAGTGAAGGCAGAGAGGACTTTTCAGGTAGGAAATGGTTTTAGAGGAGAAGAAGGCTGCACCTGAGCAAAGGCCTGGAGGTGGAGAGAAAGAAAAGGCTTTTTCCTTCTTAGTTACACAGGCAGGTTTGAAGGATTCCAGCGGGCTCCAGACTTACCCCTATCCTCCCTAACCATCAGCCTAGTTGAGACTTCCTCTCGGTCATGGAAGCCAGTTTCTTCTGGCTCCTTCTCAGCCCTCTTTCTCGAAATGGATTCCTTGCCTCCTTGACACCTGGCTCTTTCGATTTTTCTCCTCTCCTTAGGCTGTTTCTCCTTGTCTCCGCTGATTCTTCTTTCAGCTCCTGAAGAATTTCTAAGGGAGAGGACTTGGCAGCTTTCTGCATGTGATGTCCTTGTGCAAACCTGCTGTCGAGATCCCAGGGAAGGGGCTATCAGCAGTTGAAGGGGTGGCTAGCCCTGTGAATGTACGCTTAATTTTTGGTGACTTCTGGATGTCCCCACGCAGGAATCTCTGCCTTCTCACCTCCTTTACCCTAGATAAGGCAGCCACTGCTCCTTTCTGGCTGAGCTGAATTGATTCAAGCTCTCAAAGGCATCTGATTAAGGGAACAGTACCTGATGGCATCAAGCAAATGTGTCAGGGGTCTTGTGATGGAGACACACGAGTTCGCCTGGCACCCACACAAAAAGAGGAGAGCCAGATTTGGGAAGAGGCAGTTATAGTCACTGTGAAAGGCAGTGTGGGAGATGTACCTCGTTGCTACGGGAGCTCAGAGGAGGAAGACATCAATCCAGCTTTGAGGCGAGGCTTCAAGTAGACTTGACAACCTAGCTGGGGAGATGAGCTGTGTGAACCCACACATGGAAACTAACCAAAGGCAATATGTTCTCAGAGGCATCAGAGTTACAAATAAGTTCTTTGAGTATCGGAAGAAGAAGGCATTTTTATCCTACTTGGGAGTGAAGGTGGCACCACAATTTCCTGGATGGAGCGAATTTGATACATGCCTTGGCAGGATGGAAGCAGAGACGAGGTGGAAATAGAATGACTAGGAAGAGAGTGAGTGGAATCCTGGGGCAGAAATGCATGCAGTATGTCCAGGGAGCAGTAGATGATCCAGGGTGGTTGGAGCCTTTTGGTGATGGGGAGCCATAGAAAGTTCTTGAGGAGTGGAGTGATGGGCTCGGAGGTGTGCAGTGCTTGGCAAGTTGCTTCTCATGGCAGTGTTGGGACTGCCATTAGCTGAAAGTATTAGGTTTGGGAAAGGTGAAATCCAGTCTGCATGGACTCATCAGCAATGATTTCTGGGCTAGCAAAGCAGGAGGAAGTCTAACCTTTTGGAAAGCACTTGCTTGAGGCACTGATGCACAGCTCCTGCATAGCCGATCCTCAATTTTTCTAAAGATGCCATTTTAACCTAGTTTCCTGGAACTCGTACAACTGAATACAGTATTTGATGTTTACAAAATTGAATTGGAAAATCTCAAACAAGGCAGAAAAAGCTATTATTTCAAGCTTTCTGTTGGCTCTGTTTTAGCTTGTGTGTCTAGTGGCTGGAGAGGCTGAGAAAAGACCTTGGTGGAGGAGCTGGGTGGCTGGGGGCAGGGAAGACAAAGGATTCAGCTCTGGGCGTGTTGAGGCTGAGATTCGTGGTAGCTTGCAAGTGGAGATATCTAGCAGACTGTCGTGCTTATAAATGTGAAGCTTCGGATAGTGGTTTAGGAGTATATTAGCCAACATTCTTCTAGTTATGAGTCATAATTCTAACTTTAACTGTCTCAAGTGAAAAAGGTAATTTATTGGCTCATGTAAGTGGCAAGTCCAGGGGCTGCTTGGTTCTGACATTAGGCATGGCTGGACCTAGGGGTTCAGTGACGTTCAATGATGTCAGTTATAGCCTGTCTGTCCATCTGTCTGTCTCTCCACATCTCAGTTCTGCTGGGCTGTATTTGGCTTCATTCTGCATGTAGGTTCTCTCCACCAGAAAGGCTTAGTATCTCCAGGGGAAAGAGGATAATTTCTGCCAGCAGCAAAGTTCTGGGAGAACTCTGATTGGCCTGGATTAAGAATGGATAAGAGTGCCCCAGTCCTGAAGTTAGAGGACAGGGCCATTGTGATTGGCAGTTCCCCTGTGACCGTGTGGAATGGAGAATGAGCAATTCCGCAAAGCAGAAGTGAGTTGTCATTCCTAGGAATGTATTCTGGGTCAAGAAACAGTACAGCATCCATAGGCTGTGTCACAGTGTCTTCACTACACAAGTGTGGATTCTGCAGCTCAAATAGATGACATCATCTAGGGAGACTGTATATAGACATAAGAGAGGAGGGCTAGAGCTTAATCTGCCAGAGTTCAGGGAGGAGACTGGCCAGGAAGAGGCTTCCAGGAGCTGAGAGAGTTAGGAAGGGTCCAGGGCGACCCAAGACTCAAGAGGAGATAATGAGAAAGTGATCCTCTGCAGAGAGCTCCAGTGATATGGTAATGGAAAAGTAATTTTACAATCGAGTGACTGTAATTGAGAGCTTGGAAAAAGCTGGGGACGAGGGGTGATGGGATGGAAGCCAGCTTGGAGGGGCTGTGAAAGGAACAGGAAGTACTGGAGCCAGAGAGGTTGCTGAGTTTTTGTTTTTGTTTTTGATTTAATGAGGAGACACCTGATGTGCTAATGCTCAAGGGAGAGGATGAAGTTTGGGGAGAGGGAGGGGATTCTGGAGTAGATGGCAGGGCCAGAGTCAAGGACACAGGCAGCAGGATTACCTTTGTCTCCACAAGACCCTGCTGTATACAGCTGCAAGACATGCAGAGCAGAGTCCATCTTGTTCACTTAATATTATATGCATTTCCCATTTGCAATGTAGCATTCATACTTATCTTTTAAAATTAGTTTTTAAATCACAAAAGCAACACATGCACATGGTAAAACAAAATGCAGACAGCTCAGAAGGAACAAAAGATGAAAATGAAAGTCTTCTCCATCCTCCCTCAGTCTGCCTTCCACTAGGGAAACTGCTTTTCATCAGTTTCTTGGGAATTCTTCCCAAAATTTTTAATGCATATACAAGTATATATGTGCATATATTTTAAAATAGACAAGTGGGATCCTACTGCGCATACTGTTCTGCACCTTGCTTTTTCACTCAGTGCTGTATCTTGGAAATACTTCCTTATTAGCATATAGAGAGAACTCACTGCCTTTCAAGAGCAGGATGCTGTTCTGTTGTGGGGATGGAGCAGGGCTTGTTCAACAACTCTCTACTATGTGGACTTTCTATTGTTTCTAATCTATTGCCATTAAAAAGAATATTGCAATATACCTTTTAATATACTTATTTTTGTGCACAGGTGGAACTATTTTTGTACATAAAATTCTTAGGAATGGAATTATTGGAGTTAAAGAATGTATACATTTAGAAGTGTGATAGGCAATGCAAAATTGCTCTTCAAAGAAGTCACATACATGTGAATGTTTTGGAGCTTAAGTAGGAGATACACAGGTGTTCATTACATTACTGCCCATATTTTTTGTATGCTTGGATGGTCTACCCACATATGCACAAGAAGTCACAATATTTACACTCCCACAAACAGTAAATAAACATGCCCTGATTTTCCCAACAGGACATTAACGAGGTTTTAAATCTTTGTCCATCTGAAGGATGGAAAATTATATATCCCTATCACTTTAATTGCATTTATTTAATCATGAGGGTGGCTGATCATTTTTTCAGTAAATTGCTTTTGCATTTCTATTAAGTCATACTTTAATGCCTACACACTGTTTCATTTTTTACATGTGCCTTAATTTACTTAACTCTCTTCTTGTGGGTTATTTATATGGTTTCTGAACAACTGTGAATATCTTTGTACGTGAAGTTTTTTTCTTCTCTGTTTAGACATTTTTCTTCAGTGTACTATTCCAGAAGATGAATTGCTGGGTCAACAGTATGAACATTTATGACTCAATACGTATTGTCAAACTGCTTTCTCAAAGGGCAATACAATACACAGTACCCCCAATTTTATTATTCTCTTCTCAGGATTAGGTATTGTAAATGCAAATTAATTTTTTAAAATTTTATAAGTAAAAATGAGGCCTTAATTTCATTTGTGTTTTTCTTATTCCCAGTGAGGTTGAATATTTTAATATGTTTGTTTATTAATTGCATTTCACCTCTCTGAACTGTCTTCTTTTCTGCTCATTTACATTCTTATACACAGGAAATAAGATATCTTATCAGGGAAATCTCTTTCCTCAGGCCCTATGACCTTCTGGGAAATTATTGACCGATATCAGATTATCAAAATCTATCTTTGACATGAGAACACCGAGGAGGGAGTGATTGAAAAGACTTAGGAGATACGGAGTGAAGACAGATAGGAGAACTGAATGAGTGAGACTCTAGGTAGTGATGTGGACTGCAGATATGAGGGAGGTGGGAAAGAATGTATAAGTCAGGATGGAAATTCATGGGCAGCATAGGGAACGTGGAGGGCTCAGGGTTCTCCACCTCTCGGCTTCCAAATGGAGCTCTGGGTGGCCCGGACAGCAATGGCTGGGTTTCAGAACACCAACCTGGATGGTATCATTTCTGCCGTGTGCTACAGACTTGAAAACAGATTGAACCAAGGAGGGATTTTGCTTAAGCCTTGGGTGAGCAGTTACTGAGCACTGTCCCCTTCTTTATCCAGATAGCCATTTAGTTTCACCATTGTTAAACAATCTCTGTTAACTAATTTGATATCTAGATTTATTGGTATTATACTTTCTATTTCTTTTATTACTAATTTTCATAGACAGATGTATTTGATCACTTTTCATATATATGTATGTATCCACATATGTGTGTATATATATATATACATATACATGTGTAGTATCTATTCCTACTATTTTATTACTACTTTTCATACCTTCATGTCTGTGTGTGTCTGTGTGTCTCTGTGTGTGTGTGTGTGTGTGTGTGTGTGTGTGTGTATTCATCTCTTTTGGGGGAAGTTGACTGTTCATGTTCATTTTCCTTTCTTTTGGATGTTAATTATTTTATTCACTTTCAAGTAATCTCTATATATTAAAGTTGTAAGACTGTCATATTTTCACAAACATTATTTTTAATTTATTTGCCTTTAATTTTGTTTCTTTCACTGTTTTTTAAATTTTGAGATAGAGTCTCGCTGTGTTGCCCAGGCGGAGTGCAGCGGTGCAATCTCAGCTCACTGCAACCTCTGCTTCCCGGGTTCAAGTGATTCTCCTTCCTCAGCCCCACCACACCCCACCGTGCCTGGCTAATTTTTGTCTTTTTAGTAGAGACGGAGTTTCACCATGTTGGCCAGGCTGGTCTGAACTCATGACCTCAAGTGATTTGCCCGCCTTGGCCTCCCAAAGTGCTGGAATTACAGGCATGAGCCAATGCACCTGGTGTCACTTTTTATTACTGAAATGCACAATTGAGCTTGTCCAACCTGTGGCCCATGGGCTGCATGCAGCTCAGGACGGCTTTGAATACAGCCCAACACAAATTCGTAAACTTTCTTAAAACATTATGAGATTTTTTTTGTTTGTTTTTAGCTCATCAGCTATTGTTAGTGTTGGTGATGGCAGTGGTGGCCCGGCTGCTGCCATGACGCTGGCTGCAGTCAGGGAGGCGTAGCCAGGGCTGCCCACTCCACAGAACCAGTGAGAACCGGGAACAGGTGGAAGCCCTGCCCACTTCCAAGTAGGAGGGGTGGGAGCCCCACCCTACTGGGGCAGCTGCAGCTGCCCAGCCACAGCTGCGGACCCAGGCATCTCTGCAATCTAGGGTCCTAGGAAGCCCCCTGTCCCTGTAGGCTCTGAAGTCACTGCTCCTGCTGCCTGGCCTCTCCCCACTCCCAGCACCCACTCCAATTTTGGAGCAAAGTTGTGGCTGAGCCGGGGTGCTGTCATGATCCAGCTGGGTGTGTGCACACTTAGGGCAGTGCTAACATGCCAGCTCCCTGCTGTTTCAGCCCCTTCCAGACTTTGAATGCAGATGAGCAAGGAAGAGAGGCCAAGGCAGGGATAAGGGCAGCTAGGGCGGGTCTGCAGGCACCCCTCAGCATGAACAGCCTGGGCACTGTGGACACCATGGATGGCAGGTTAATGGCAGCAGGGGACAGACAGGCTCCTCGGCAAAAAGGGGTAGGTCCCTGATGAAACCCCACCTTCAGGCCAGGGAAAGCCTGAGGCCTGGGGGTCAGGCTTCCTGATCTGCCAACCAGAGTGAGAACTTATGGTGCTTTTCCTGGATCTGCCCGTGGCTGCCCATGGACCAATCAGCACATCCTTCCTCCCCTCTGAGGCATATAAAAACCCCAGTCTCAGCCAGACCTGCACAGATGACCTGTCTGCAGAGAGGAGCTAATGCACTGTGGGTCTCCTCTCTGCTTAGAGCTGGACACTTGTTGGGATGACCTGCCTGTGGACAGCAGCTACACACTGTGGGTCTCCTCTGAGTGTTGGAACCGAACTCTCGATTCCTTCCTGGGCAGGGGTCGTCGCGAAGGATCACCGACACGAGGTTCACAGCAGAGAGTTATTTATTACTAGCGCGCTAGGGTCCTAAGCTCTAAGTTGGTCCTGGGACCCCGACTGCTTGTTACAGGCTGTTTATATAGGCTAACACAAGTTCAAACACAGCTTATGGCGCGAAATTCAAACAAAGCTTAAGGCGTAAAATGATTGGGTCTAGCTATAGCCTGAGCAAGGGGTCTTGGTTTAATTGGTTAGAGCAGGACCTTATGAGGTTCTTTCCTGGAGTGAGGCAGGGTGAGACCCCTGGAATTGGCAGGGTGGGACCTCATGAGGTTGTTTCCCGGAATTGGCAGGGTGGGACCCTATCAGGGTGGGACACTATCGAGGCAGGGTGGGACCCTATCTAGGCAGGGTGGGACCCTATCTAGGGCCACCTGGTGCTAACTTTTTAGGTTTTGTGAGGCCTACTAGTTTCATGAGCTGTTCTGTCACTCAATAAAGCACCCCTTCACCTTGCTACCCTCCACTTGTCTGTATACCTCATTCTTTCTGGATGCAGGACAAGAATTTGGGACTTACTGAATGGCGGGGCTGAAAGAACTATAACACAAACAGGACTGAAACATGTCCCTTGCTTGCCACATTGTGGAAGATGAGAAGGAGAGAACAGAGAAGGAGAGAAGAGCTTCAGCCCTTTGGGGATCCCAGACGTAAGAGCTCCCTGAGCCAGGGCTGTGACACCCTTTCTGGGCTCTGCAGTTCTTGGAGTCTCCAAGCCTCCAGGCACTACCATGTTCCCCCGTGCCAGCCATGGAAACTGCTTGCAGTACTTCTCGTCCAGCTGCAGCCTCGCAGGGAACCAGCACCCATGCCAGTGCCTGGAGCTACCTGGCCTGCTGTAGCTGGTGTGCCTGGCTGTTTGCAGCAGCCAGACCTCACGCTCACTCACTCACATACCCCTTGTCACTCTGCACCTGACTCGTCCTTGGCAGTTGTGGGATCCAGGCTGGTAGTGCAAGGCGAGCAAAGCCTGCCAGGCCAAGTGGGCAGAACGAGTCCAGTGGGCCCAAGCAAAACTCAGGCAAAGGTGCCAGCAGCCGCAGAGGTTTCCAGCCAGAAAAGTGACACCCCAAGGATCCTGTGACAATAGTGTATTTTATGTGTGGCCTCAGACAATTATTCTTCTTCCAATGTAGCCCAGGGAGGTCAAAAGATTGGTCACCCTGACACAGAGCTTAAATGTGAGTTTCATGAATTCTGACAAATGCATATACCTGTGTAACCCACATTTCTATCAAAATATACAATACTTGTTGATGGGTGGGATAATCCTTACCTGTTCCTCCTTTTGGAAGGCAGATAGAACATGATGATTGGAGTTGCATGAAATGTGACTAATGCCTCTGCCTAATCAGGGCTTACAACACCCTGAGTACTCCTATCTGATTCTTCAGGACGATCACTACTTTGAAAGAAAAAAATGAACATATATATAAATATTTCTATTACCCTAGAAAGTTTCTCTGTGCTCTCTTCCAGTCAATCCTCACCCTCCCACTGCTCTGCCAGAGGCAACCACTGTTGTGATTTCTATCACCATAGATCAGTCTTGCTTGTTCTAGAATTTTATGCAAGTAGAATTGTAAAGCATGGACTTTTCTGTGTCTAGCTTCTTCCACTCAGCATAATGTGTTTTGAGATTTACCCATGTTGTCATGGTTGATATGCTCTTCCTTTTTATTGCTTAGTGATATTCCATTGTATGAACATAGCACAATTTGTTTATTCATTCTCTGGTGGGCTGACGTTTGGGTTGTCTCTAGTATTTAACTATTATAAATAATGCTCCAGTGAATGCTTTTGTACAAGTCTTTTTGTGGACATATGTTTTTTTTTTTTTTTTTTTTTTTTTTTTTTTTTTTTTTTTTTTTTTTTTTTTGCTAAATATCTAAGAATGGTTTGCTGGATTATATGGCAAGCATACGTTTAACTTTTTTTAGAAACTGCCATACTGTTTCTTAAAGTGATTGTACCATTTAACACTCCCCCCAGCAACGTATGAGGTTCCAGTTTCTCCATATCTTGCCAACATATGGTGTTGTAAGTTTTTAAAATCTTAGTCATTCTAGTGGACTGTAGTGGCAACTCATTGCAATAACGATTTTCATTTCCTTGATGACTTAGGATGTCAAACTCCTTTTTATGTGCTGTTTGATCAAATATACCATCATATTGTGGTACATTTGACATAGAGACTTTAAGTTTTATGTAGTTGAATTCATTAACCTTTTCTGTTACGAATTTTATTGATTTTATACTGAGAAATCCTTCTTTTTTTTTGGTAGAGATGGGGTCTTTCTATGTTGCCCAGGCTGGTCTCAAGAGATCCTTCCACCTTGGCCTCCCAAAGTGCTGGGATTACAGGCAGAGAAATCCTTCTTAATACCAAAAGCTAGTAAATATTTTTACTTTTTTTTCCTTCTAGCCCTTTATTGGTTAAACTCTTAAACATTACACTCTTTAATCTACCTATATTTTGTTTTAAATTGTAAGGAAACTATTTGTCCTCAGGAACTTAGCCAACTAGACTGTATATTGAATAATAACTTCTTCCTTTCTTCACCTATTTGATCTACCACATTTATCTTAAACCAACTTTAACATATCATTAGGTCTATTTCTGTGATCCTATTATTGTTGATTTTTCCACCAATAGTACAGTTTCAATTATTAGGATTCTAGAGTTTATTTATCAGGTAAGCAAGTCTACCTTCATTATTCTTTATTTCTTCAAAAATTTCTTTGCAATTTCAGCTCGTTTACTTGTCTTCTCTAACTGTGGAGGGCTAAATAATGACCCCTCAAAGATGTCCAGGTCCTTATCTCTGGAACCTATGAATATGTTACTTTACTTGGCAAAAGGGACTTTGCGGATGTGATTAAGATCTTTAAGAATTCTGAGATGGGAAGATTATCTTCAATTATCTGGGAAGGGCCCTATGTAATCACAAGAGTTCTTGTAAGAGGGAGGCAGGGGTGGTAGAGAGAGGAAACCATAGAAACAGGGATTGGAGTCCTGAGACCACAAGCCAAGGAGTACAAGCACCTTGTAAAAGCCAGAAGAACAGGGAATGGATTACCCCTTGGAGCCTCCAGAAGGCACCAACCCTGCCAATGCTTTGCTTTTAGCTCCTTAAGACTCATCTTGGACTTCTGATCCCCCACAACTATAGGAGAATAAATTTGTGTTGTTTTAAGCCACTAAATTTGCAGCAATTTGTTACAGTAGCAGTAGGAAGCTAATATACTACTTAAAAATTATCTTTTAAAAATGATGTTCTAAGTGTTTTTCCATTGTAATTTTGATGGAACTGTATTGAGCAGAAAATTTAATTTGTGAAGAACTCACATTTTTATACTATTCAGTCTTGCTACTGAGATTTCTCCAGAAAAGCATCTCCGTGTCCCTCTACTTCCGCTCATTGCCTGCTATCACCATTGGGTTTCTCAGAGTAGGCCTCAGGTAAAGGTTTGAGTGCAAGTAGTCTATTTGGAAGGTGATTCCAGGAAACACATGTAGGAGAGTGAGAAAGTGAAGCCGGGAAGGGAGGCTGCCAATAAAGGGAGTGTTATCAGCAAGTGACCATCATGGGTGACTGGCGTTTCCTCTCACCGGGGAACTCTGAGAACCCACGTAGATCATGCAGCTCAGGGCTATCCAAGTATTCCCTAGGGTTCAAAGGCATCACCTGAGTATTGGGAAAGGAGGGGCATCCGGGTGCAGGTCACACCATCCTTCCTAGTGAGGTCATCACAGCAGCCTGTCTCTGCAATCACTGGCTGTGTTGGCAACTTACTTCCCTGCCCCAAGTCCCAGCATCCTGACATTTCTTGCCTCCTCTAAAGGAGATGACGTTACAACAAGGAATAAAGCTGTCTAACTTTGCACAGGATGTGCAGCCAGAACAGCTTCCCAGAGGAGGTGAGCTGCCTTCTAAGTGGCTAAACAGGTGTAGCAGCTGATCCTTCATCCCCAGCATCATGATGGATACCTGATTTCCAAGTACAGCATCTGCATCTCTTTGCCCAAGGACTTATCCTGCCGGCCAGAGTCTATGGCAGGTCACAAGCGCTGGAGAATTTGTCCTCCCAGCAGTCTCGTGCCAATGACTGAGGTTGGTGTGCACATACCCCAGCTCCTTGCTCCTGGAAGGTGGGGTGTGGAGCACTCAGAGGCATGAATTTGGCACTGGGTCCTAGAGTTCCCCAGTGGGTTAAAGCTTTGCACTGTACCCTTTGCTGGCTGACTCACTTCCCTGCTCCACATCCCACTCTCCAAAAGGAGTCTTGTGGGGTTATCTCCCAAATAAATGCTTACACCTAAATCCTTGTCTCATAGTCAGCATTTGGGGGATCCCAAACCAAGATAGTAGGCAATGGATCAAAATGGCCAGAGGGGTGAGGTAGAGGCGCACCAGACCTGGGGATCAAATGCAGCCACCACTGGACTGAGAGATGGAGATTTTGCGTCTGTGGTGTGAGCTGAGGGGGTTTTGGCCCCTTCCTTTCCACCTTGTTTTTATGGCTTCTCTGGCCATTCCTTCTGCTTGGCTGGCTGGTCACCATGGCTATTTGGGGTCTGACCCTGAGACTGGGGTCCCAGTAGTGGTTCTGGCCCCTGGGCCAGCCCCTTTGAACACCCAGGAGGAGTGAGAGTCTCTAGAAAGTGGTTGGTTTGGTTTTACTGAATTTTACTGAGGCAGCAGGGTCTACAGGCCACCTGGACTTCATTTTGGTAGAAGAGCTGAGAACGAATACTTCTCCATTTGGGAGAATTTAATGCATTTCTGAGAGGGGAGAAGCATCAGTGGAGATGGAGCTAGTGCTCCAAGGAGGACATTCAGCTGGTACTCTCCCTGGTAACCATGGGGATGGAGGGAGTGGGAGCCTGGCAGGATCCACATCCCGTAAAGATGTTGCAAGATGAAGGGCCTGCAGATACCCTCTGACAACATGTAATTTATGGGGTAATCAGAACTCCTCCTGGAGGGCTGCAAGGGAAGAGGAGCTGTGATTCAGAGCCTTAGGGGCTTGGATGTTTAATGAGGCACTGGGAGCCCATAAAGATTTAGATTAGAATGATTTGTCCATTTAGGATGCCAATCTATCTTAGCACTGCCCCTGAAAGGTGTCGCTTCTTCTCTGACTTCTCTTGGAACTCTGGATGCTGAAATCAACTGACCCAATGTTTGAGAGGCACCATGTAAGGGCGCAGCCAAGGCATCTGGAGGCTGAAAACTGCCAGCTGGCTGCCATGAGGGAACTGAAGCTGAGAGAGAGTAAGAATCTCAAGCTGGAAAGGCCCATATAGAGGGGTAGCTGAAGTCCAGGGAGGTCAAGTGACTTGTTCCAAGTCACACAGTGCACCAGGGACCATTAGCACCAGCGATAAGTTTAGCTGGAAGAAAAAAGGAACTGCTAAAGTCTAAGCAGGGAGAAGAGTGGGCATGTTTCCTTCTTAGAATGCAGAGGGCAACCTACAGGGCATGAAAGACAAAAATAGTCATTTTTGATGTTTTAAAGTTTGAACATGTAAATGGCTTCCCTAAATGCAAAATATGTATTATGACACTTTGAGAATCTTTAATGGTTGCCTCAGCAATTAAGAAGAAGTCTATTAATATTATTCATATTTGGCGACTGACTCATGAAATGGATTAAAGATGGCATCCAAGACCAAGTGCGGTGGCTCACGCCTGTAATTCCAGCACTTTGGGAGGCTGAGGCAGGCCGATCACTTGAACCCAATTCAAGACCAGCCTGGGCAACATGGCAAAACCCAGCCTTTACAAAAAAATACAAAAATTAACCAGGTGTAGTGGTGTGCACCTGTAATTCCAACTATTTGGCAGGCTGAGGGGGGAGAATCATTTGAACCTCGGGAGGTTGAGGCTGCAGTGAGGAGTGATCACATCATTGCACTCCAGCCTCGGTGACAGAACGAGACCCTCTCTCTTTCAAAAACAAAAAAAAAGGGATCCACGTGTCTAAGACATTTCCAGTGTCTGGAAACAAAAGGGCCCGAAATAAGACAGTGGTAGTTTGCTGCAATAAGGGATGAATGAGGCTGGCCCTCTCAGAGGGTCCTACCTGGCCTTGGGCAGGGAATCTTAATTTTTTTTTTTTTTTACTTTTTTGATTCTAAAAGCAATGTATGTTTACTGTAGGAAACTGCGAAAAAAACAGACAATATGTAAAACAATAAAAAAATTACTCATTAACTCCCTCCAACCTCCCCCCAAAACTATTCTTAACACTTTTTTATATATACGTATTTTTAAAAATTGGTGTCAGCCTTATTTAGCCTCGACTCTAAGTCACCAGTTAATAATCTCCAAAGAGATAAATTTTGGTAGCTGATTTATATTCCATTGAAAGCTTTTGGCGTAATTTATTAACCTGTTTCTAGATCATTTCCGATTTTTCAACATTATAAATAACATGATGGTAAACGTTCTGGTGCATAAATCTTGGGCGGCCCCTCTGATGGTGCTCTCGTGTTTCACTCCCAGCAGTGGGGGGCAGATGCTCTGCACCTCTCCTGCCCTTCTAGCGCCGGGAGCCCAGGGTCTGTTACTCTAGCAGCACCCAGACCAGTCCTGCTGTTCGCCCCACAGCCTCAGCATCCTGGAATGTGACCTAACCAGGTGAGGGAGAAAGCCTGAATCTGTGCCATGGTTTCCCCTTCTATAAAAGGAGGAGCATAAACTAAGTCATTGGATTTCAATTTTATTTTTTATTTTCATTTATTTAGTTGTTGAGACAGAGTTTTGCTCTTGTTGCCCAGGCTGGAGTATAATGGCTTGATCTTGACTCACTGCAAACTCTACCTCCCAGGTTCAAGCGATTCTCCTGCCTCAGCCTCCCCAGTAGCTGGGATTACAGGTGCCCGCCATCACACTCGGCTCATTTTTGAATTTTTTCATAGAGGCGGGGTTTCCCCATGTTGGCAAGGCTAGCCTCGAACTCCTGACCTCAGGTGATCTGCCTGCTTCGGCCTCCCAAAGTCCTGGGAGTGAGCCACTGCGCCCGGCCTCAGTTTTATTTTTTAAAAACTCTTTTACTTCAAAGGAAAATCTTCCATAAAATAGAAGGTCGTTATATAAAACAGAAGTGAGAGGGAGGTCGTTTGACAGGGGCCAGAACTCTGCCCAGTAGTCCTTTTCATCCCACCAAAATTATCAAGGGTCCTCTGTGTGGCTGGCTCTGTGCTAGGTGCTGGGAATAGAATATAAGCCAAAGTATTTGGCACTTCCCTAAGCCCAGACCCCTTAGGCCCTTTGCTTGGGGGGTGTTGGGGTGCTGCAGGGCATTGCTGACTGACCACGCTAAGATGGACACTATCTGGCACTGACTCTGTTTTTATGGTAATCATTTTGTGTATACTCTACAGGGTGGCCCTGTGTTAACTGAAGTGTCCCATGCTTTGCTCCCTTCTAGGGATAGCCCTGTCTGATTCCAGCGTGTGGCCTCTGAGTCCTGAGGTAGCTCCTAGGAGTCTGAAGACCTTGCGGGCCCCTTCTGAAACCTGTAGCCTCTGTCCATTCCAGTGACTCAGCAGCTCTGATACCACTGTTGGTACAAGTCATGCTGTGATTACTACTACCAGCAGCTATGGTCTGCTGAGCTCTGCTTACAGGCTGGCACTGTACTCAGAGCTCTGCGTGCTTTATCCCACTCAGTCCTTATGGCTATTCGAGGCTCCTCTCAATATCCCCATTTACAGATGAGGAAAATGGGGCTCAGGGTGCTGAGCATCTTACTTCAAGTTCGGTCCTCCTGAGCCTGTGCTCCTGCTCACTAGACAACTGCATACAGCAGGAATCTCCACTTAAAGCCTCCATGCACTGGCAAACCTCAAGATTCCTACCAGGCACAGGATGTGGAGGCCTCTTCTGTCCTTGGCATAGACCCTCCAGTGTGCCCAGGCCTCTGCCAACACATCACAGCATCTGCCTGCATCATGAAGGGGCTGTAAATGGAGGTTGGTTTGGGAGCAGTGCTGGCTCCTTCTGGGGGCAGCCATGATTGTGACCTACTGGGTCAGGCTGATGGTGTGGGTTGGGGCCAACCCACATGTCTCTGTCTGGAATTTAGCAGGCCCTTGGCTGAGCTGGCTGTGAGAGCAATAGCTGCACCAGAATTGTGGCCACTGTCGCTGTGAGCCCAGGAAATGGGAGCATTGAGTTCTTTTGTCTGTTGTCACCAAAATTTCAACAACTGCCAGGGAGAGCAGGTACCTATTAAGTCTGTAACATTTCCACTTTCCAAACTGGGGCAGAGGATGGGGAATAAAGAGAGAGAATGCTTGAGTTTCTGTCCTGGTTCTGCTAGTGACTGCTGTGTGACAGTAAAGTCAAGGTTTGGTTCAATGTGTGTCTGGAAGTCAAGGTTTGGTTCAATGTGTGTCTGGAAGTCAAGGTTTGGTTCAATGTGTGTCTGGAAGCTGTAATATGTGAATCAGCCTCCCTTCACCTGGCACCTGGAGGTGGTTTGCTCGTGGCTCAGGGAGTCCTGCGTGTTAGGGAGACAGTTATTGTGTCTGTGGCTCACCCTGACCGCTAGCCTGTGACATCCCTGAGGGCGTGGACTGTGTCTGATTCATCTCATCTGTGCCCCCCAGGGCCAGCCTCCTGCTGCTCGGTGCGTGTCTGACTGAATGAGGGAAGTAAGAGCTTTCTGGGGGATGGTGGGGGGCTGGCCGGCAAGGGTCACCATCTGTCTGCCTCCCCCAGGACAGGCTGGGCTCCAAGTCTGTGAGGTGAGGGGCTGGCTGTCAGACGCACAGGCAGGTTTCCTGCGATGTCGTTATGATTTTCCCCAGTGTAAGTGAGCTTTGTCTGGGTAATGCTAGACAATGGCACACGGGGCTTCTGTTATCAGCTTGCAGATCTGTCTGCCTGGCCAGGCTGGGCTTCCGGAGGTCAGGGGCCCAGTCGAATTCCTCTGTGTCCACAGTGCCCAGTGCATAGTCTGGCACAGAGTTGGTGCCCAGTATGTGGGCAGAGGAGATGCTTTATTGCTGGGCTTTGCTCTGACCCTCATTTCAACCTTCATTGAGACAATTCCTTAGTAATTGTCACTGATAGCTAAGCTGACAGGTGTCAGGCTTGCTATGGGGGTGGAGAGAGTGGACAGAGATAAAAATGGACTTAGTTCTGATCCTCAAGGTGCTCTGAGAGTAGCAGGAAGAGTCTGACAGGTCAACCTAAAGTTATACTGGACAGCATGTGTCTTAGTCTGTTTGGGCTGCTATAATAAAAATTCCATAATGGGTGGCTTATGAACAATAGAAATTTATTTCTCACAGTGCTGGAGGCTGGGAAGTCCAAAATCAAGGTGCTGGTAGATTCTGTGTCAGATAAGGGCCTTGTTTCCTGGTTCATAGATGGCACCTTCTTGCTGTGTCCTTGCATGGTGGAAGGCACAAAGGAGCTCTCAGGGGCCTCTTTTATAAGGGCTCTAATCCCATTAATCCCATTCACAAGAGCCCTGTCCTATCACCTAATCACTTTTTTTTTTTTTTGAGAGTCTCACTCTGTCACCCTGACTGGAGTGCAGTGGCATGATCTTGGCTCATTGCCACCTCTGCCTCCTGGGTTCAAGTGATTCTCCTGCCTCAGCCTCCCAAGTAGCTGAGACTACAGG
The DNA here is from genome assembly GCF_000951035.1 of Colobus angolensis palliatus. Taxonomy (NCBI): domain Eukaryota; kingdom Metazoa; phylum Chordata; class Mammalia; order Primates; family Cercopithecidae; genus Colobus; species Colobus angolensis. Next base: position 2,509,314 of record NW_012114944.1, read on the forward strand.
CGTGTGCCACCACACCCAGCTAATTTTTGTATTTTTAGTAGAGA
>NW_012114944.1:2510282-2539532 GCF_000951035.1 Colobus angolensis palliatus
AATTCCAGAGCTCTGGCCAGGCGCAGTGACTCACGCTTGTAATAATAGCACTTTGGGAGGCTGAGGCGGGCAGATCACCTGAGATTGGGAGTTCAAGACCAGCTTGACTAACGTGGAGAAGCCCCATCTCTACTAAAAATATAAAATTAGCCGAGTGTGGTGGTGCATGCCTGTAATCCCAGCTACTCGGGAGGCTGAAGCAGGAGAATCGCTTGGACCCGGGAGGCAGAGGTTGAGGTGAGCCGAGATCGCACCATTGCACTCCAGCCTGGGAAACAAGAGTGAAACTCCATCTCAAAAAACAAACAAAAAGGAATTCCCGAGCTCTGCCACCTGTTTGAACAGTTTGATCTAGAGACGAACTGAGGCCCAGAGAGGGGCCAATGCTTGTCTGAGGCCACACAGCTAGGGGCAAAGTCAGGACTGAACCAGGAGCTCCTGCCTCCCAGCCTAAGGTACCTTTCTGCAGGCCACCTCCCTTGTAAAAGTCCCACATCTGCATGTCATTTGCATTGATCATGCAAAGCCCCACATGAAATGTGGCTGGATGTTTTGCAAAATGTGACACAAAGCAAGTATGTGAACTGACTTGTATTGATCACTATACTAGTCAGAGATGGGCTGATCTGCTTGGAATTTTCAAAAGTGTTTCTTTTTTAAGTGAATGATTTGATTGGCTTTTGCCATTTAAAAATATATTCAGAGGCATGTGATCAAATGCCTTCCTCTTCTTAGGCTAGATTTCATCCAAATAAAAGGGAACCTGGCTTGTCCTTTTTAAAAATCACCTGCTCTCCTTCTGCCCCCTTCTTATAAAAGCTACTCTTTATTCTGTGCCAGAACCTAAAGGCCTCTGTGGGTGTCTCCCCACCTGACCTCTCAGGCTCCTGCCACCTCATCTCTTTCCCGCATGATTGCGATCGTTTCTTCCCCGTGTCCTGGCATATAGTTTGGCTGCCTCCCATTCTTTCTCTACAGAGCTGCAGTGTATTAAAAAGAAATCTGTTCACACCATTTCCCTCCTCCACTTCTATGGCTTGCCACAATCTGCAGAGTAAAAGCTGAAGTCCTTAGATCGTCACTTAAGATCATTTATGGCCAGGCACGGTGGCTCACGCCTGTAATCCCAGCACTTTGGGAGGCCGAGGTGGGCAGATCACGAGGTCAAGATATCGAGACCATCCTTATTATGATCTAGCCTCAGTTTACCTATCCATTCACTTGCCTCTTTCTAGACACAAATTATTTATACCCTACAGATAAAGCAGGAGGAACCTAATTGTTCAGACCTCTTAGACCAAGAAGGTTGTTGCAATTGGTCACAGGTTCCTGGCAGTCAGGGCTTGTATTTGTTTCCTGTGGCTGCTGTAACCACTTAACTTAAACCTAATAGCTTAAGGCAACAGAAATTTATTCTCTTACAGGTTTGGAAGCCAGAAATCCAAACCGAGTGCTACAGGCTGAATCACATTCCTTCCGGATGCTGCAGAGGAGAATCCATGTCCTTGCCTCTTCCAGGTTCTGGCATTCCATTCCTTGGCCTGCGGCTGTAGCGCTCCAGTCTCTGTTGCCGTGGTCACATTGCCTTCTCCACTGGTGGCAAATCTCCCTCTGCCTCCCTCTTATAAGGACACTTGTGGTTATATTTAGGGTCCCCCTAGATAATTCAGGAAAACCTCCCCATCTCAAGATCCCTAATTTAATTATGCCTTCCAAGACCCTTTCTGCCACATAAGGTAACATTCCCAGGTTCTAGGGATTAGGACCTGGAGATTTTGGGGGTCATTCTTCAGTGGACTACAGGGTCAAAGGGAAACATGATGTATCTCCAAAGCTTTCCCACTGAAGAGGCAGACATTTTCCTGCCACCCCAAAGATGATTACTTACTTGCTATGCACAGCCTTCTATCCTTTTAGTTTGCGTTTTGTGGGATGGGGAAGATAAGAACTATTCTTTTTTTTTTTTTTTTTAATTTTATTATTATACTTTAAGTTCTAGGGTACATGTGTATAACGTGCAGGTTTGTTACATATGTATACTTGTGCCATGTTGGTGTGCTGCACCCATCAACTCGTCAGCACCCATCAGTTCGTCATTTATATCAGGTATAACTCCCAATGCAATCCCTCCCCCCTCCCCCCACAAGGAACTATTCTTTTAAAGTGGGCTAGATTGGATTCTGGCTAACACTGAATATGTAACCAACAGGAATATTGAGAAATTAATTGGTTTTTTGTTTTGTTGACTCTTTAGGGCCCTCCAGGAGGAACAAAAGCATTTTTTCCCCAGGCTTCACTGTAGCCTGCAGGTCTCCCTGCCTGAGGAGGAACCTGCCTATGTTTCTAAAGTTTGGGCTTTTTGTTTTGTTTTTGACCTTTCACTGGGGGAAGGAAACAGGCTTTCTGGAGTCTTAAGTCCAGAGTGAAGAATTTGCCAGGGAGAGGTGAACTGAGACCATCTCTAGTCGGGGGGTTTGAGCCTAGGTGATCACACTGGGTTGTGTGAGGTGGGGGCATGAGGACCCATGCTCTGGATTGAACTTCATGTATCCAACCTCAGGGTACAGTGCCTGTCCTGCTCCCGCATCTCCTGCCTCGGAAAGGTGGTGGTATGACAAGCTCCTAAGAGGGTGGAGGGGCCTGAGCCTCCTTGGGTGGCTCCTTGGGTGGGTACGGGGGCTGTATGGGAGCCTGGGAGCCCCAGGAGCCTCAGCAGGGACCCACATGGCCTTGCATGGTGAAGAAGGAGGAGTAGGATGTCCAGCACAATGACCTGCCTTTGGATGCCCCCCAGGGGTCTGAGCAAGAAGCAGGGCAGCCATGACCACAAGGGACAGTGGCCCTAAGAACTGGACTGTGTAAGCCTGGGGCCTTCCTGTAACATGTAAGGGAGTTGGAGGGGCTGTTTGTCGACCACGGACATGGGTGGGCAAACTGGTTTTATTATGGAAAGCATGCAATGGTCCTTGCATCCCAAGAGCTGTGGAGCAAGCCTCAGGCCTGTTACTGATGAGTGGGGTGAACAGGACTAACACTCTTGGTTTGAAGTGGAGTGAGAATCTACCCTAGGGCAGCAGATTAGACTCAGACACCATTGGATGCACTAGGAAGGAAGGAAGGATGCACTATAGGAAACCTGGGAGGGAGGCTGGCAAGAGGTGGCAGGAGCCCTGAATGTTACACTAAGGAGCTAATCCTGACAGCACTGGGGAGCCAGTGATGGTGATAGCAGGAAAAGGCCTGGCACGACACGGGCCAGGTGCACCTCCTGGAACGTGGCCCCTGGGAGGGCACTTCCACAGCATGGGTGTGGCCACTCAGGCTGCCTGGTCTTCCACACAATGACTGCTGTCTATTGGCGGCTTTCTCTTCCAGATTCTATGCTAGATGCTTTACAAGTATTATTTTATTTCATCCTCACAATAATCCTATGAGGTAGAGACCCAATCCATCCCCATTTAACAAATGAGGAAACTAAGCAGAGAGAAGTTGAGTTGCTTCTTAAAAAGCCCAAAGTCCCCCAGCTGGTGACAGCAGGACCATGAAGCTCCTAATTCACCTTTTCCATCAAGGCACCTGGGCCACTCAATAACACTAGAATGAAGGCTTTGAGAAATCACCTGTTCCCTACTCTCCCATTGTACAAATGGGAAAACTGAGGTGAGGGAGCTTGATCAAGGTCACTCAGTAAATTAGACGTGGAACTGGAAGCTGGTCCAGATGTCCAGGTCAAGGCTCTCCTGACTCCTCTCAGGGTTGGCTATGCCTGGGGATGCAGCAAACAGGTGGGATACTTGGACATGGTGCTGGCCAGAGTCCAACTCAGCACCTCCATCCTTGCCCAGACTTCAGTCACCAATATATTTGTGGGCAGAGCCCACAGGATCCTCCTGAAAACACCATTTCTTGGTCACAAGCTATTCTATTTTATGATTGAATTTTTCAAGATGTTTATTATGAAATGTTTTATATATATACAGAACAATATTTGTAATGCATATATTCATTGCAAAACATGATACTAAAATTAGCACCCATGAGCTCACCATCCGCTTTTGGAACTAGAGCTTTCTTGGTACTCTTGCGTGTGTCTGGGTACCTCTTTCTTATTCTAGCCCCTCGCCACCCCCAGAAATGACCTCAACCCAGGTTTTGGTGTTTATGATTTCCTGGCTGTTTTTTCTTTAAATAGTTTTAGCACATATATTCATATTCCAAAGCCATACATTATTTACCTTTATTTGCATTTCAACTTTATAAAACAATCATACCGTTTGATATTACAGTAAAATATTCAGCCTTCTGTAAATTACTTTTTTTACCTAACGTTGTTTCTAAAATTCATCCATGTTGATGCCTGTAGTTTAGTTCATTCATTTTCCCTGCTGTGCAATATCTCACCGTGTAAAACACCACATATTATCTATTCTTTTGGTATTAGGCATTTGGTTTGCTTCCAGTATTTTGCTATCATGAAACGCTACTATGAACATTCTTGGTCATGCCTCCCAGGGCTCATGGAAGAGGTTCTCAAAGACGTACCTAGGAGTGGGGTTGCTGGATCATATGACGTGTGCGAATCGAACCTTACAAGTTAAAGCCAGATGAGGCAGGGCTCCCACCTTCATTGTGTGATTCCCTGGCTCCTCCCCCGGCGATATCTCTCTAGCGCCCCCTGTTGGCAGAGGCTAAGAGAGTGTCGGCAGGCCAAGCAGACTATTAGTGTCCCAGCTGTCATCATAAAAGGCAAATTTAGAGGGGATAGGGTTAGAGATGAGAGGCATAGCACCTAATTTAGAAATATGTCATCACTGCGCCAGTGAGTAAAAACAAACTGGGCCAATGTGGCCTGAAGGTCGCCAGCTTAAAACCTCTGGAATGTGGCCTGATTTCTTACTGATCTCCACTTTGCACCTTCTGCTCTTGCCACAGGGAATGAATGTCTCCTCCTTCCTTAAATGCGGTGCTCTTCCACGCCCATTTATCCTTTTCTCTCAATCTCGATTTTCTTTCCCATCTGGCAGACTTTGCTCTGTGTTCAAGTCCTTCCCGTTGCTGAAATCCCATTTCAAATGCTGCTTCCTTCATCATTTTTTTTCCGATCTCTCCAACTGGAGGTAATAAAGATATCCTTTTGAGTTCCCAAGCTCCATATCTACCCTCTCTCTGGGCAACAAGCAGTGTTCACTTAGCATCACTGTTGTTTTGGTCTATGGCTCATCTCAATCAGAATTTTATTTTAAGAAAAGCAATGCAAGTAAGGGCATAGAGGAAATAATCACTCATATCACATCACTGACATTGACACAACTTTTAATATATCCCTTTCCAGTTTCCCTGTGCACATACATTGGTATATGTAGTGCACATGTAATGTTGTATCTAATTTTTTTTTAATATAGATGGGATCTCTCTGTGACACCCATGCTGGAGTGTAGTGGCAGGATTATGGCTCCCTGCAGCCCAATTGCCTGGGCTCAAGTGATCCTCCTGCCTCAGCCTACTGATTAGCTGAGACTACAGGCACACACTACCATGCCCAGCTTCCCCGCCCCATTATTTTGTAGAGTGGAGTTCTTGCTATATTGCTTAGGCTGGTCTTGAACTCCTGGCCTCAAGCAATTCTCCTGCCTTGGCCTCCCAAAATGCTGGTATTACAAGTAAGAGCTACTGTGCCCAGCCTCCCAGCCTGCTTTTCTTTTTCACCCTTTATTAGGTCAAAATATTTTTTTCCTATGTTGCTTCATAACATCACAATTGTTAATGGTTATCCACTGTTCCATTGTATATTAGTAATAGTTACAAGTGACAGAAACTCAACCTAAAAGAGCTTAGGCAAAAAGGGATCTTTGTGTAGAGGCTGCTGGGGCATCTTGCAGAAGCCAAAGTTAGAAATGTTGGGCCGTGGGGACCTGGAACCTAGGTGCAGACGCCTGAGGCACTGGTGCCTGCCTTGGCTTCATTCTTTCCCCACTCCCTCAGCAGACCGGCTTCCTCTGCTTTTCCTATCCATGTGGCAGAAAATACCCACTGACCACACCCAAGCTTTACATGTGACAATACAGCCTCCCAAATAGAGACTGACTCTATTTTTCAGGAGCTGGCTCCTCCTGCGGAGCAAGGGGGCAGGGTCAGATTCCACTAACGTGGTGATCTTTAAAGGACCAGGTAGCTCGTGTAGGAAAGGGATCCTGGGAAGATAATTTCACGGGAAGGTTTTAGACTGCTTCCAAACAACTGCTACTGTAGTCATATCGTGTATTAGCATACAAACCTCTCCTTAACTTGAATTATTTTCTTTGGACAAATTCTTGGAAGGGGGATGACTGGGTCATAATGTTTGAACATTTTTGTGATGTTTGATATTATTGCCAAATTGATTTCAAGTAGTCATTCAACTCCACTCCCACCTGACAGCATTGTGCAAGAGAGCCTTTCATTGTGCCATTGAGAGCACAGGGCATTATGGCTTGAAATAGATTTTTTTTATTATGTTAATAATCGTAAAAAGATATATCGTAATTTTTATTAGCATTTTTCTGGTTACTAGTAAGGCTGAAGACTTTCCCATATATTTGTTTTATTGGAGTACATTCCCTTTTGTGAATTGTCTTTTCCTGCCTTTGCCCATTTATCGAGTGGACCGTTAATCGTGTTTAGATTTAATTGCCGCTTCCTTTTGTGTGTGCATTGTACTTTCTCTACCTTCCTTTCAGGGTATGAATAGTGGCCTATCTTGCATTGTAGTTATTTGTGTCTGTGTCTGATCTTTCTTACTGGACTGTGAGCTCCTGGTGGGCAGAGCCAGGCCTGGGCTCCAGCCTAGCATGGAGCCTTGTTCTAGTAAAGTGCTCAGTGATGGTTAATTGGGTAAAATAAGCATATGGTTTCAGTCTGCATGACACTGAAGTGAGTGTTCAGCCTGAGGGGGGGCTGCATATAGGCTACGAGGATGTAAGAGCCTGGACTTCGTTCATTCGGTCATTCAGCAAATAGTAACTGACGATCTATTGTGTGCTGGGGTCTAGGAGGGCATTGATGAACAAGCCTCCCGGGAGCTTACAGGACGGTGGAGGTGGGAGAATTCAGCAACTATTGCACAGCTGCAGATAAATCCTCCTTATCCCAAAGAGTTCCAGAGAGTTCTATGACTTCTGATGGAGAGGAGCACAAATCTAGCATTGTCTAGGGAAGTCATTGGCAAACCTTTTCTGTAAAAGGCTAACTAGTAAGTATTTTAGGCCTTGCGGGCCACATACAGACTATGTCACATAGCCTTCCTTGTGGTTTTCTTTCCTTTTTTAAAAAATAGTTCTTTAAAAATATCTGTGAAATTCCTAGCCAAGGAGCTATACAGAAACAGCTGAGGGTCTGGTTGGAGCTGTAGGCTGTAGTTTACCAGCCCTGGTCTAGCCCCTAGAGTTATAGAACATCAGAGCTGGAAGGGCCAACTCCCTCATTATTGCACAGGTGGGGAAACTGAGTCCCAGAGGGCAGAAGCGATGTGTTGGGTCCCCTTGCTGATACCTGTGCTGAATCAGGAAATTGAGGACTTCACCTGGGTCCTGGCACAGTCCACTCTGTTTGTCTCTTGGTGTAACCTACTCCCGGCAGGTTTGTGCCTTGGCTGGTGCAGGAGGTTAGGAAGTGGTTGGTTCCCAGAGCACAGGGCTCCCTCCCCAAGGGCTGGTTCCTGTCCCTTCCAGCATGACAATTCTTTGGCCCCATGGCCTCCTGTTGAATTGGGGTTGGGGGTGACAGAAAAGATGGAGCAGCAGCATTATTAATTAATGCTTGTGTGTCCCGAGGCTGAGAATTTTGTCACGTGTGGAAGCATTTCCCTTATTAAAATTGATTTTTACAGTAAAGGTGACATTCTTTTTCAACTGAATCATGTATGGGGCAGTAAATACCAAATATAATTGCTTCCTTTCTCCCAGACTATCTCTCCTGACCAAACACACACTCAGCAACAGACAGGACCCAAAGCTGCTTGTTCCGTCTCTGGAGACTTCCATGGATACAGGGACTGGAGGGACAATGTCAGCTCCCTATCCCTCCCCTCACTGTGCAAAGGGAAGCAGGTCAGAGGGTGTATCCTATTGAACTTCAGATGGGGGGTCCCTCCAGGGCTGCCATGCTCTGCTCTTAGCAGGTTGTTCCCTGCGAAGAACAGCCACTGCCACCCCCCACCCCAAAACTGTGTCTTTAACATCTTTCACCACGGGAATGTCTTGAAATCCCAGCCAGGATGGGAAAACTTGCAAGTGAGGAGGCAGGATTTGATTGATAACCAGATCTTCAGCCTGGGGGCTGCCAGCAGTGTGACCTTGGCAAGTCTCTGCTCCTCTCTGGGTCTCAGTCTCCCCTTTGACACTAAGGGAGGGCACATCTTACTATTCCTTAGAGTGTTAGTTTCTGGTAGCCTGTGATATGGTTGGCTTGGGGTCACATTCAGCCCTGAGGACCTTCAGAATGCTTCTGGGGCTCCGAGCTGCCCTCACTCTTCTCTGCCCTGCTCCTGCTTCTATGGTCCCTTTGGTCTTTCCTTCTGACTTCCCCCTCCCAGCCCCACTCCTTGTATTTCTGCCCCACTCATGCTAAACTGCTGATCCCCACACCCTCCCCTCCAGGCCTGGGGGCTGGCATCCCCTCAGGGAATGCCTCTTTCCTCTCTTAACAGGGCTGGCCCTGCCAGCACCTCACCACATTTCCTCTGCCCTTCCTGCAGAGGGCAGCAATGGTGGTGTGAATGTGTATGTGCAGGTGAGTGAGCAGGTATGCCTGGGAACATATGCCTGCATGTGAACGTAAACCACTGCGTGTGTGTGAGAATGTGTGTGGTGCGTAAATGAATGAATGGATGAATGGATGTGCAGGTTATATTGAGGACAAAGCTTTTTGTTTAATTTGGCTCTGTTTCAAGCAAAGACCTTTGTTTATTTCCACATACCTGTACAGACATGAGTATGTGCACACACGTGCACACAGACAGAGCTTCAAAGAGCCAGCTTTAAGAAAATGCCTGCCTAAAACACCCCCACTTCGTTTCTGTGGTCAACCCCATTCTTAAACCCCTTTCTTTGGGCAGTGCTTCTCAAGCTTTACTGTGCATAGGAATCATCTGGGGATCTTGCTAAACTGCAGGCTCTGATTCAGCAGGTCTGGGCTGAGACTCGGGATTAATTTTTTTTTGTTATTTTGAGACACAGCCTCACTCTGTCATCTAGGCTGAAGTGTAATGGCATGATCATGACTCACTGTAGCCTCGAACTACTGGACTTAATTGATCCTCCCACCTCAGCCTCCTGAGCAGGCTGGGACTACAGGCACACACCACCATGCTCAGCTAATTTTTTAACTTTTATTTTTAGTAGAGGCAAGATCTTCCTATGTTGCCCAGGCTGGTCTCGAACTCCTGAGCTCAAACGATCCTTGCGCCTTGGCCTCCCAAAGTGCTGGGTTTACAGGTGTGAGCCACCATGCCTGGCCCAGAGACTCAGGGTTTCTAACAAGCCACCAGCCGCTTCTGCTGCTGTTGCTGGTCTCCATACCAACTCCGAGTGGACTGAACATTGGGCACAAGGCTCTAGATCGGTGATTGGTTGGCAAACTGTGGCCCACAGGAAAATGTGACCTAAAGTCTGTTTTATTGAGTTTTATTGGAACGAGGATTGGCTACAGAATTTGTGGAGCCCAGTGCAATGTGAAAACGTGAGACCCTTTGTTCAAAAATTATTAAGACTGTCAAGACAGCAACAGCAGAACACTAAGCTAGGCACAGGGGTCCTTTTAAGTGTGGGCCCTGTGCTTGCACGGGCTGAACGCCCATGAGGCTGGCTCTGCCTGGAACACAGCCATGCCCATTTGTTCATGTATTGTATGTGGCTCCCCTTGCCATATGACGGCAGAGTTGAGCAGACAGGACAGAGGCCACATGGCTCATGAAGCTAAAAGTTGTCATTCTCTGGTCCTTTATAGAAAAATTTTGCAGCCCCTGTTCCAGATCACTGGCTCTCACAAACTTGGCTGTAGGTTGGAATCACCTGGTGAGATTTTACAAGGCTGCTGCCTGGGGGCCTTCCTCAGAGATTCAGATGTAGCTGGTCTGGGGTGAGGCCTATGAGGGTGGGGACAATGTGGGGAAGCAAAAGCTGAAGCTGCCCAGGCTCCAGGCCGACCACACGTGCCCAAACTTCAGTCAACACTGAAGGTCCTAGTCAGAAGCCAGCAGCTTCCCAGAAGCTCTGATAACACATCATCTGTGAACCTCTGCTAGAACTACAGTTCTGAGGAATTTGGATTCTTTTGGTATGTTCTCAGAGCAAACACGGAGTCCCTGAGAGCCAGAGTAAATTCACTGATGCCAGGTCCTTGCAGGGACCAACCATCCTGGTTTGGAACTCAGGGATTTCCTGCAATGCAGGGCTTTCCCTGCTCCAACTGGGACAGTCTTCAGGAAACTGGGTTGGGCTGGGGCGGACAGGGGGTGGTGGTGGATGGGCCCAGTACTGCTGGGTGTCTCTGATTTGCCCAGAAGAGAAAGTGCAGGCGAATTCTGCAGATGTCCATCTCCAAGTCCTGTTAGGTTGATCTTGTTCATAGTGCAACCAGTCAAGGGCTGTGCACACCCAGGGGATCCACAAAGCTACGTTCTCCTGGCCAGTCACAGACAAAATCCCCAAATGCATATCTTAGAGTGATAAGTTATTTTTGACGTTAACCCAATTACAGTCTAGGTTTTGAAACACAGAGGGAACAGACTCTCTTAAGATGACCAGCTTAACCAAACAATTGATTTCCAACTTGACCATGCATTTAGGACAGTAGCCAATGAGCAGAAGCAATGATGCAGTGCCCCATCACTCTTTTCCTTCCTTCCCTACATTCTTTTATTCTATCCCCTTCCTCCTTCTCTCCTTCAACACCTGTCAATCTCCATATCATGAAGAGCATTGAATGGGATGATTTGAAGTTTCTACTCAATTCCGCAGCTCTCAAGGAGTCACTGGAGGTTTTTGGATGGGTGACTGAAGGGCTCGGAGCTTTGGGCACTCACTGTCCAATGGTTCGGGCCAAGGCTCTGAGGAGAACACTAATGGCCTCCATGAGGCCTGGTCTACGAGGTGGTAACCGCGGTAGCAGTAACAGGAGCCGACACCCACATGGCTCATATGCTTCAGGTCCATTCACTCACAGCCCTCTTCAATAAGCGCTATTATTATTCCCATTTCAGTGATGCAGAAACTGAGACATGGAGCAGTTAGGAGACTTGTACAAGGTTACACAGCTACTAAGTCAAGATGAGATTTGCACCAGGCAGTCCAGCTCCAGGGTCCATATCCTTAGCCTTGTGTTTTCTAGCCTCTCAGGGTGCAGGGGGTGCACAGTGAGGCATTTGGAAGGCCTGAACAGGGCTTGTGACTGCTGGCATGTGGGGGTCATCATGGCTTGGGCTATGGAAGATGGTAGGGCCATTTGATTTGGCCTCCCAAGTTTCAGAGCCTGCCTTTAGCCTTTTTCTAGAGCAGTGGACCTCCACTCCTTTCAGGGACAGAGTGTCTGGACATCATTTTACCTTTTGTAGTCCACCAGGAAATCTCAACACATCTAAGTTCATCTTGCAAATGAGAGTGAGAAACAGTTTCACCTGTAGGAAACATGGCTCTCTTCTGCCTGTGCAAAATGTAGTAACAACCAGGTGTTCATTGCAAACTTGTTGAACTTGCAATTTTATTCTGTTCCCATTAATATTTATTTTTCCATTTGCCATTCGTTCACTAAAAAAAAAATAAATAAAAAACCTCTGCTCAAAAGTAGGCAAGCAGTTGCAAGCACTAGTGTTTTAAGGAAAAATATATAAATACAAAATTTAAATTCAGAAAATTCTCCCCATGAACTTAATGTTATTCTCATTATTTGGAAGTTGAGAAAGGCTGAACCATTGAGTGGGATGACCCCATCCATCTCCCAAAGTAATAGAGCTGACAGAACTATGCCATATGTCTCTTTCCCTCTGATGCTGGAAACGAGTGTAACCTTGAACTCCCTGGTTCTCACACACTGTGGGTAGAAAGGAGGTTGTGTTAATAATAATAACTTAAAATCTGCTAGATCTTCAGCCATCTTGAAATCTCTCCAGTTTGTGCCATGGGAGGGTCCCACATATGCTCACAGTCTTCTTGTGTTTGCCAGATCTGGCTCCCCGCTGATTTCTGCATTCTTTGGTCCCATGAAATAGGCGCCTCATCCCTGTGTCTGCTGCTAATGTCATCCATGGCAAAGTTGACTCCTTGTCTAAAGTTATACAAAGGAAAATAAAAAATCTCATGATAGGCCAGGTGTGGTGGCGCTTGCCTGTAATCCCAACACTTTGGGAGGCTGAGGCAGGTGGATCACAAGTTCAGGAGTTCGAGACCAGCCTGGCCGATATGGTGAAACCCTGTCTCTACTAAAAATCCAAAAATTAGCCAAGTGTGGTGGCAGGCGCCTGTAGTCCCAGCTACGCGGGAGACTGAGGCAGGAGAATCATTTGAACCCAGGAGACGGAGGTTTCCTGTGAGCCGAGATCGTGCCATTGTACTCTAGCCTGGGCGACAGGACAAGACTCAGTCTCAAAAACAATCAAACAAACAAAAATACTCAGGACTCTTCAAACAACTTCCTCTTCTCCTTCTCCTTCTCCTTCTTCTTTTCTTCTTCTTCTTCTTCTTCTTCCTCTTCTTCCTCCTCCTCTTCCTCCTCTTCTTCTTTCTCTTCTTCCTCTGCTGCTGCTTCTGCCTTTTTTTTTTTTGTGGATATGGAATCTCGCTCTGTTGCCCAGGCTGGAGTGTGGTGGCATGATCTTGGCTCACTGCAACCTTCACCTCCCGGGTTCAAGCAATTCTCAAGCCTTAGCTTCCAGAGTAGCTGGGATTACAGGTGTGTGCCACCGTGCCTGGCTAATTTTTGTATTTTTAGTAGAGATGGGGTTTCACCATGTTGCCCAGGCTGGTCTCAAACTTTTGACCTCAAGTGATCCACCGACCACAGCCTCCCAAAGTGCTGGGATTATAGTCATAAACCACTGTGGGCCGAACTCCTCAAACTTCTTATGCAAAAGGGAAGCTTAAGCCTGAAGGCTGAGTCCTTGCAGCCCCCTCTTCCAAATGAGTAACTATTACTAAACTTATGCATCCCCAGAGTAGGGTAAAAGGCCTCAGGCATCTGCAAAGGGTTGCCCCCGCAGATCATTCATAAGTAAATTCTTTGCTGGCCTCTATAAACAAGGACATGCCAATTGTAACTCTGGGTCAACAATCTAAGTCTAGCTCCTAAAACTCCACACCGATACTGTCTATGACAAGCTTATCTTCCCAGGTGTAGAACAAAGTCAAGACTCATTTCCTCTACCTACCCACAGACTGGATAATTGATTCTTCCTTTGCTTCCTTTTTTTCTTTAACCATTTACCTTGCCTTATGTAAAATGTAGATTTACTGGGTACTAACTGAAGTCTCACAAGAACATAACTGTTTACCTTACTGCCTACCCTACATGCCTTCTCCCCCTTCAAGGAAATGTATAAATCCTAAACATCCTGAAAACCTCTTTGGAAAAGCAGTCACAAATGTGTCTGTGGCTCATGCTTTTTTCCTAGATGTGCCCTAAAGTTGGCTTAATAAACCTCAGTGATTGAGACTTTTGTCTCAGTTACTCATTTCGGTTGTCAGTTACATATCTTAGTGTTCCCAAACGTGGTCCTGAGAGACACTATGGCTTACAGTAGCAGACTTCTGATTTTTAACGCAGCGTATGGCCACCTGGAATAAAGAGGACATTCCCTAGCCTCCCTTGCAGCTAGGTGTGATTATGTGATTAAATTTAAGCAAATGAGATATAAGTAGACATTGCGTATAATTGTTAAGGAAGTGCCTTTAAAAGCAGGAAGATGGCTGGGTACAGTGGCTCATGCCTGTAAGCCTAGCACTTTGGGAGGCCAAGGCGGGAGGATCATGAGGTCAAGAGATCAAGACCATCCTGGCCAACATGGAGAAACCCCGTCTGTACTAAAAATACAAAAATTAGCTGGGCATAGTGTCACTCACCTGTAGTTCCAGCTGCTCGGAAGGCTGAGGCAGGAGAATTGCTTGAACCCGGGAGGTGGAGGTTGCAGTGAGCCAAGATTGCACCACTGCACTCTAACCTGGTGACAGAGCGAGACTCTGTCAAAAAAAAAAGCAGGCTTCTCCCTCACTTTCTGCTTGCTGGAGTGCAGCTGTAATGGCTGGAGGTCTGGCAGCCATCTCGAACCATGAGCTGACTTTGGAAATGGAAGCCATGCGTGGTATAGTAATGAGGTAGAAAGAGCATGGGTCCTTGATCCTGTAGTATGTCATACCAGCCCAGTACTTCTAATGGCTGGACTTCTTGAAAGTAAGAGAAGAGTAAACATTGTATCTTGTTTAAGAGACTATTATTTGGGGTTTTTCTTGTAGGATATAATAAATTCCTCTTCAAATATTTTAGCCTGTAAATTGTTAAGTACAACGAGTTCTGAGATCCCCTCCAAAGAACCAATATATCAGTACATTTAGCTGTTGTAAATAAATTTTTGGTGCTGCAAAAGAAATAGCACTCGAGCATAAATTTAATTTTGTCAGCAAGGCAATTTTTACTTCTATAGAAGGGTGCAACTTGCAGATGGAGCAATGGCGATAGCACACCTGAACAAGGGAGGGGAAGGGGTTTTTATTCCTGATGCAGCTAACCCCTACTGCTGCATTGTTCCCCTATTGGCTAGGGTTGGATCACACAGTCTAAGCTAATTCTGATTGGCTATTGTAAAGAGAGCAGGGGTACGAGTTGGAGTGGTGGGATGAGTAGTTTGGCGGAAAGGATGGTTACAGAACAGGTCACTCAGGATGAGTCAGGACGGAGCAGATGACCAGGGGTGACTCAGGCCAAAGCAGGTGACCAGGGGAACAGATGTGAACTACTGATTAGAACTGGCGGGAAAGTTGTTCACTGAAACTAGAGGCAAGAGCGCGAAGAGAACCAGGAAGTTAAACTGTAAAATGGAGAACGAAGAATAAGAGAGCTGAGCATACTGACATACTGATTCCTTGAAGAAAAACTTGGAGTTCACTGTATCTAACACAGCTCCCCTGTTCTTTTTCTTCATTTTAAAGTTTAACTTCCTCGTTCTCTTCGTCTCCTTGCCCCTAGTTTCAGTAAACGACTTCCTCCTAGCCTGTATCACCTGCTCCATCCTGATTCACCCCTGGTCACCTGCTCTGACCTGAGTCATCCTGAGTCACCTGTTCTGTAACCGTCCCTCCTGCCAAACTACTCATCCCGCCATTCTGACTTGTACCCCCGCTCTCTTTAAAATAACCAGTCGGAATTAGCTTAGACTGTGTGGACCAACCCTAGCCAATAGGGGAACGACATAGCAGTAGGGGCTACCTTCATCAGGAATAAAAACCCCTTCTCCTCCCTTGTTCAGGTGTGCTATCGCCATTGCTCCATCCACGAGTTGCACCCTTCTATAGAAGTAAAATTGCCTTGCTGATAAAATTAAATTTATGTTCAAGTGCTATTTCTTTTGCAGCACCGAAAATTTATTTCTAACATTCTTTTCCTCAAAGTCGAACCTTGTCTCAACAGATATTGTTGCCAAAATGGAACTGCATTCTTCTCAGTCCTCCTGGCTTGAGCCTCACTGTCTAAGCTGAAGTGAGGACAATGTGCCCCTCCCCAGTTTGGTTGCCCATGGTTTTACCTGGGCCCCATAGCAAAGTTCCTGGCTTCCCAGTTGGGCCATTCTTTTTTCCTTCCTTTTCTTTCCTAGCAATGCATTATCCCAGGGCTTTTCATACTTTAATCATGCAGGAAGCACGTTACAATGCAGATTCTGATTCAGTAAGTGTGGAGGCAAGGCTGAAGAGCCGCATTTCTAACAAGTTTTCATCTGATGTTGCAGGTTCTGAGTACAAAGATATTATAAAACTAGCTGTAAGCTTGCAGACATGGACCATGTGGGAATCTCTGTTTCCACAATGCTTGGCACACAACAGATACTCAGTGTATCTCCAATGATTGACTGAATAATAGGCAATTAGCATGCCAGATGCCAAGAAGTCCTGTAGGAAAGAAACTGACACTCTGTTTACTGTGAGTATCTCAAGTTTATTTTAATTGGAACCCTATTTTCAGAAACACCTATTAACATTTTATAGAAATAATGCTTTGAGAAAGCCAATTTGAGAGACCCTGGTCTAGGGTAGAGTCTTAGCTGATCCAGTAATTAGAATGAGCTGATTTCTGTATGAGAATCTCAAACCCAGGGTTCTGTTTGGGTGTCTGGTTCAGCAATTAGGAGAAATTGTTTTAGCTCATAACTTCCTGTACCCCTGAGGGCCTGCAGACTCCTGGAGGGGACATATTTAAATACAATTAAATATAGGAGATGTTGCATTTTGTAAGGTGTTCGGTTTTCTTCTTCCTGTGGCAGTATCCAACAGACCTATGACCCCCTCAGGGCACGAGAGCCTGAGTTATTTGCCAATCAGCATGATCCTGTGGGTTTGTTGAAATGCTTTTGTTCCCAGGCTGAGGCAAGGAGGAAGACTGGGGAAAAACTGAAGGAGGATTGACTCTGGTTAGAAGCTGGTGAAAAACCGAGTTCCCCTCAGGAAACAATGTCGACTCTCTCAAGCCCTGGAGCTTTTTTGCTGCAAAAGAAACCTCCTGGGCTTTGGAAACTCTGCCTTTGACAGCTTCAAGGGAAGGGAGACAGCTTCAAGGGAAGGGAGACAGCTGGGAATTGGAGCTTTGTCATGGCTCTGTGGGAGCGTTCTCAGAAATGCAGGCCCAGATGTCTGTCCAGGAACCCCAAGAATGGCCCAAAGCCCCCAAGGAGGTGGCTTTACAGGATCAAGTCAGAGGCTCTACATAGGCTGCATCCCTTTAGCTAGAACTTGGGCATCTAGCCCTTCAGCCTCATTTTGGGTCTTGCTAACAACAGTTCTTGGTCTACAGGGAAAATTGTACTCAACATCCTACTCTGCATGTCAGAAGTCATAACCCTTATGAAATAAATGTAGAGAGCCATAAAGAGAAGGACAGGCATTCTTTAAAAAGCCACAGAATGAGTTTTTTTTTTTTTTTAAAGATTAAATGAAAAGGGAATTGATAAGAAAAGGAAACACTGTCAGAGAAACTAAAAATGTAATCACAGAATGAAAACCCATCACTAATCCCTGGGTGAGATTAAAGAACAGAATTGGTACTGTAAAATATTAAATCAGTGCTGTAGAGGTCAAGGTCGAGAAATCTCGTCAAAAATGCAGAGAAAAAGATACAGAAATTAAAAGGCAGGAGGAAAGTCTATATATATGCAGACCAGGGAACACAGACGCACCAAGAGGAAATTTGGTGATTCTGAGGGGTGAGACCAGAGAGAAGACATCATCCAACAGATAAGGGATCACTATGCACACCCTGAGTGTGCAGCTCACTAGAGATTGATATATCCCAGGACAAAATGGCTGGAAATGGACCTCCACCTAGACACCCCGCAAAAATGTTTGAAGAATCAGGATTCTTAAAAGCCTACAAGTATATACACAGAGTAAAGAGGAAACCTACTAAAAAAGGAAGATCAGACTGGCTTCAAGCTCTTATTGCCCTCAATTTGGATAAAGAACATCTACAGAGTTTTCAGAAGAAAAAGGAAAAGATTGTGATTCGGTAATTTGATGTCCAACCAAGGTACTTACAGTGTTTGAAGTCTCAGGAAAGACACCTTCAAATATGCAAGGGTTTAAGAAATATACCACCCTGAGCCCTTTTTAAATAAGGAACTCTGAGAAGTATTTAAAATTGTCAAGAGATGAAGCACATTTAAGAATCAAGAATAGGGAAGCCATGAAATGAAATGACAGGGTGCAAAAGCCTGCTAAACAGAGAAAAGTCTAAAGAATTTAAAAAGTGGCTCAAAATTTGAAAAGTTAGAAATATTCTCAAGAAGCAGCAAAGAGAACTTGGGAAGTATTGATGTACTCTTGATTAATAGTTAGAAAAAAATTGTGAGTTAAAAATGCTTTTGAAAAGTTAAAGTAACTATTTGTAGAATTTGAGACAGAAAATGTGCCATATCTAAATACACATAATATAAAATGCATTACAATATATAATATAGCTGGGCATGGTGGCTCACGCCTGTAATCCCAGCACTTTGGGAGGCCGAGGCGGGCGGATCACAAGGTCAGAAAATCGAGACCATCCTGGCTAACACGGTGAAACCCCGTCTGTACTGAAAAATAGAAAAAATTAGCCGGGCATGGTGGCAGACGCCTGTAGTCCCAGTTACTCGGGAGGGTGAGGCAGGAGAATGGCGTGAACCTGGGAGGCAGGGCTTGCAGTGAGCCATCATTGTGCCACTGCACTCCAGCCTGGGTGACAGAGTGAGACTCCATCTCAAAACTAATAATAATAATATGCAATTATATAACATATGCAATATGTATACACACACACACACAGAGGAAAAGCTAAAAAGCCAAGAATACGTGGTCACCGTACCAAGCAGCAAACACTGGAAGAAGCAAGAAAGCATTAAAATAATTTTTGGGTAATAGATATAATACTAATAATCTATTTCAACTGTGAGTGTAAATGGGCTATATTCCTTTATTTTATGACAAAAATTCTCGAATTGTATGCTTCCTACAAGAGAGGCTTTCAAAATAAAGTAAAACAGTGATGCAAAAAGCAAATAGGATCCAGCAATTCCTCTCCTAGGTGTATACCCAAAGCAATTGAAAGCAGGGACTCAAACAGGTACTTGTACATCAATGTTCATTGCTGCATTATTCACAATAGAAAAAAGGTGGAAGTGATCCAGGTGTTCATCAGCAGGTCGGTCAGTAAACAAAATGTGTTATATGTGTGCTAGAGAATATCATTCAGCCGCGAAAGGAATGAAGTTGTGATATATGCTAAAACACAGATGAATCTTGAAGACAGGCTAAGTGAAATGAAGTAAGTCAGACACAAAAGGAGAAATACTGAGGTATCTAGAATAGGCAAATTCACAGACAGAAAGTAGATTAGAGATGACCAGAGGCTGGAGAAAGGGGAAATGAGGAGCTATTGCTTAATGCTTAGAGTTTCTGTTTGGGAGAATAAAAAGTTTTCAAAATAGTTGTAGTAGTTGCAGAACATTGTGAATGTAATTAATGCCACTGAATTGTAGTCCTAAAAATGGCTAAAATGGTATATTTTCCCCCCAGTACAAAATATGTATGAAAGTAAATGACAGGCAAGGTTACATCAAGCACATATAAACATAAAGACAGCAGGAGCCCTAATATTAATTTCCAGCTAAGTAGGATTCAAAACCAAACAGACTCAATGCAACAAAGAGGTTTAATTTATGTATGTATTTATTCTTTTTTTAAAAGTGATGAGCGTCTTGCTGTGTTGCTCAGGCTGGTCTCCAACTCCTAGCCTCAAGCAATCTTTCTGCCTTGATCTCCCAAAGTGCTGGAATTGCAGGCATGAGACTCCATACCCTGGCCTTAAAGAGCTTTTATTTTGACAAAGGGTACAGTTATTTTGAATATATAACAATTATAAATCTTTATGCAATAAGTAACATAGCATCAAACTATATAAAACACACACACATACACACACATATATACGCACTTCAGTTATCATTATCCAGGAAAAAAATAACAAGCTTGCCTAATTAAGTAAGAGACGTTTTCCCTTTTCCATCTTCCTTCTCTTTGCCCCAACAAAAGAGAGGAAGCAAAGGGTAGAACAGAGGGGATTGTGAGGAGCAGACCCTCCCTACTAGTCCTCCATACCCATCGAAATCAGGAAATTTTCATCAATACTTTATTACCATCTAATCCTCAGATTCTATTTGCATTTTGCCAAATGTCCCAATAATGTTCCTTATGCCAAATGTCCCAATATTGTTATTTACATCAAAAAGAATCAGTTTAGAGTCATGTGTTGCCTTTAGTGATTAGTTTCTTGTCTCTGCAGACTCCTTCACTTTGGAACACTTCCTTAGCCTTTCTTTGACTCTCATGACATTGACACTTTTGAAGATTATGACCCATTTATTTTGTTTAATATCCTTTAATTTGGGCCTGTCTGACATTCCTTATAGTTAGATTCAAGTTATGTGTCTGAAGTAGGAATAACACAGAAGTGATGCTTCTGTGACCTTCTCATTGCAATCTTGCAGGTGGCTCAGAATGCCGATTCATCCCATTGTTCATAATGTTCATGTTGATAACCTAAGTTGATAAACCTTGTATCTGCCAGGGTTCTTCATTATGATTTTACTCTTTTCCTCTACGTAATTAATAAGTACTTTGTGGGGAGATATTTTGAGAGTGTGTCCCATTCTTTGTTAAACTTTTAATTTATTCATTTGTTAATTTGTCAGATAGTCTCAGGATTTCCTGTTTTATTCAACAAGTTATGGTTTATTACTATCACTATTTATCTTAGTGCCCAAATTGCCTCTGATTTGGTGTTTGGTAGCGCCTTTAAGCTGATTCATTTTGACATGTTTCTATCATTCTTTAAGCTACCTTGCTTTCTAGAATGATAGTACATTCCAGGACATCTTGCACTTTCCCCTTCTAAACTCTGGAGCCAGCCATTTCTCCAGGGAACTCTTGTTCCTTTGAATGGAGAATGGCATTTAGAAGCCAAGACCTGAATACTAGGTGTGCTCATTGCTTTTGGGGTATCACTACCCCAGGCCCTTTCAGTGGACATTAAGTTGATAGGCCTCCTGTTTGCCAGGATTCTCCATTGTAGTTTTATGCTCTTCCTCTGAAGATATGTGTATACATATCTCCCTTAATATATGTACATTTACATCTATATTTCTATATCTATCTCCATATTTTGAAATCAATGGGCTCACACCAACAGCCCCAATTCTAGTCTAATATGGCTGGATTCTTTCTAGTTCTCTTATTTTCTACATGTTATAGCTCCCTTCCCTGGAAGTGAGAAATATTATTCACATTATCCTTAATACAGTCATCCCTCAGTATCTGTAGGGTATTGGTTCCAGGACCCCCCATGGATGTTCAAGTTCCTTATCTAATATGGTGTAGTATTTACATTGAACCTATGCACATATTCCCATATGCCTTCAATCATCTTTAGATTACTTATAATATTGAATACAATGCAAATGCTATGTAAATACCTATTATACTGTATTGTCTTTTAATTTGTTCTTTTTAATTACTGTATTGTTATTTTTTATTGTTTTTTCCCTGAATATTTTTGATCCACAGTTGGTTGAACCCATGGATGCAGAACCCACAAATACAGAGGACTGACTGCATATTTACTTATTTGATCAATCCCCTTCATGTAATCAACCTCCAACTGCACCTTCTACCCTGTGCAGATGCCTTCCCCACCACACCTGAGCACCAGTCTGCCCTTCCCACCTGGAAGCCTTCTTCATCCTGCTAGATTCTGACACCCTACGCTGGGCATCCCCTCTTGAATGTTTTCCTCTTATTCTCTGATGCCTCACACTGTTTGCACGCCTCCGCCTCTGAACCAATATTCTCACGCTCAGGCTCTGCACTGCATGCCTGGCAGCACCCTTGCACAATGCCCTTGGTGCTCCACCTGGGCTCTGACAGCCTGCTTCTGGTTACCAAGGCTCTCCCTCACCCCTGCAGGCACTGATCTTGCTTGGCCATAGCTACTGGCTTTTGGAGGAATAGAAGGGAAGAGGGAGAGGAAGAGCTCTAACAAGTTAGTAAAAAAAAAAAAAGAAAAATCAAAAATTTAACATAGAGAATAAGAAAGGAGAAATGTGCATACAGACATAAAATTTTTTAATGAGAAAAGAATGTATAAAAATGGTCAAAATGAATTATATAAGAAAACATAAATTGGCAAAATGTAGCCAAATCCTAATAGATCTGAAGAAAACAAGAAAGTTATTAAAGAGTTGCATGCAGAAAAGGAAGTGGTTTTATGGGTGGATTATTTTAAATCTTTAGGAACTAGATAACTTTCTGGGAAAAGTACGAAATGCATATGATCGTATTTTTTGAAAATAGCATAACTTTACACCAAAAACCTGAGGATGAGATCCCAGAAAACAATTTCACTTGTGGCAGGAAGTGAGTGGGACTTTTCCAGTTGCCTCGGAATGAGTAATTGATACCCAAAGCAGTAGATCTAAAGAAAGCCACTGGACCTGTTTGAGCTATCCAGAGAAACAGAACAAACAGGATATGTGTATATGTATATGGAGAGAGTGGTTTCAAGGAATTGGCTCATGGGATTGTAGAAGCTGGGAAGTCCAAAATCTGCAAGGTGTGCTGGCAGGCTGAGACTCAGGGAAGAGTTGCGGTTCCAGTGCGAACACAGTTTTCTGGCAGGATTCCTTCTTGCTCAGGTCAGTCTATTATTTTATCTTTTATATTCTCTTTATTCAGGCCTTCGACAGATTGGATGAAGCCCATCTCTGTTACAGAGGGTAAGCCACTTTACTCAAAGTCCATGGATCTAAATGTTAATCTCATCCAAAAAACTCCTCCACAGAATAATGTTCTGCCAAATATCTGGGCACCACAGCCCAGCCAAGTTGATACATAAAATTAACCATCACAGCCACATTGTAAAGAAAGCCAAAAAACATCAGAGGCCCAGGCACCTACATCTGGATTTCTTAGGAGCTGGCTGCACAGGCTCCTTCCACCTTCTCCTCATTCCGGCAACCTCCCCAGCTCCAGCCGGAGGACTGGGAGGGAGAATGTACTTGACAGAAATCTAGATCAGGGACTGAGGGGAGGGTGTGCTCCCCACTGGGCAAGTGAGGACCCCAGAGGATCCTTCCTAGAGACTTGTGGAGGCTGCAGGAAGTCTTAGATCCCATTTGTTGGGTGGGTATTGGTTGAGCTGTGAAATCTGGAGCATGATCCCAAGAAGAGGGGTTGAGATGATGGCAGTGTGGTGGGAGATCCCTTGGGCAGCCTGACAGGCGTCCCCAGGATGGGGCACGTGTGGGGTGGTTGCTGTATCCGTTTCCTAGAGATGCCATGACACATACCATAGACTGGGTGGCTTAAAGGATAGAAGTTAATCTTCTTACACTTCTGAAGGTTATAATTCCAAGGTCCAAGTCACAATAGGATTGGGTTCTTCTGAGCCTCTCTCTGTGGCTTTTAGGTGGCCGCCTTCTACCTCTGTGTGTATGCTCTATGCTTCTTGGGACCTAATCTTCTTATGAGGATACCAGTCAGGCTGATTTGGAGCCCATCCCAGTGAACTCACTCAACCTTAATCACCTCTTAAAAGACCACGTCTCCAAATACAGTCACATTCTGGGGGTTAGGACTTCAACATATGAATTTTGAGGCAGCACAATTCAGCCCATAGCAGCTGTGAACATAGAGAACAGTGCCTGCTTCACCTGAGGATTTACTGGGCAGCCTGTGCAAGAGGGTGGGTGAGGACTTTGGTGTAGTGTGCCTGGAAGACTTGGATGTGGGGGCTGCCCTCCCAGATGGCTAAGGCCTTCGGGGTGTGCAGAAAGGGCCCTCTGTACTCTATGTGAAGGAACAGGTGAAGTGCAGGAGGAATGGAGGCTCTGTGGATGCCCAGATGGCTGGGCCAGACAAGTGGGTGCCCCAAACAACCAGGAAACGGGGGGCATGAATGGGTGCTGGGCCAGCAGGGAGATGGGACTGTCGTCTCCCAGAGCAGAGCTAAGCACTACACCAAACAAAACCAGTAACTCGCCCTGACCACAGGGGCCAATCGGTGGAACTATTGGCTACAGAAAGAATGGACTGCCGGGCGCAGTGGCTCACGCCTGTAATCCCAGCTCTCAGGGAGGCAGAGGCAGGAGGATAGCTTGAGCCCAGGAGTTCGAGACCTGCCTGGGTAATATAGTGAGACCCTGTTCTCCACAAAAAGGAAAACAAAAAACAAAAAAAAAAGACAAAAAAAAAAATGGACTAAGCTGAAGTGAGTGCTCCTCACTTCACTGGGTGCTTCTCACTCCCAAGAGCTATCCAGTTACACAAAGTGACACTGGCGCTAGGGGCTTGAGCCTTGAAAATGAAGGGGGACAAGGAGGAGATTTTGTCAGCAGCAGAAAAATTCCCTTCCTCCCTTCACTGCTCCCAGGGCCAAGCTGGGGGCTTCGGGAGCAGCAAGTAACTTCCCACTGGGAAATGCGACTGAAGTATTTTGTTAAACAAAAACAGCTCCCATTATCGCTAATTGCTTTACATAGTTCCCATCTCTGTAACCATCCTACAAAGGGGAGGGGTGTGGTGAAGCACAGACCCAAGTCTGCACCGCTGCTGTGTGACAGGACTGGGCGCCAAACTCAGCTCTGTGCCATGACAAGATGACATGGCCTGAGAATAGAGCGCAGGCTTTTAGCCACATAGCTACAGTGTTTGGAGGCTCCTTAACTTATTTTTGGACAAAGTAGAGTCTAACTAAACTAACCAAATGATGTCAATCTTGGAGAGCAGCGTATGTGTGTGTGTGTGTGTGTGTGTGTGTGTGTGTGTCTGTCTGACTTCCCTGGTCACAATGTAATGAAGGTTTCTAGATAATGACATCTGGTGCTTCTCTTTACAGGGTTTCCAGGGCATGTGCTCACTCTGGGCAAGTCCAGCATGAAGCTGCTGGAACAGAATTCTTAGCTTTTGAGTAGGGACCACCGAGTCTGCTGCTGTGGGGTCTTTGACCTGGTTATTCATGGATGAACCATCTGTTTCCCCTTTGCTCTCATGGCTCAAGATAACAAAGGCTTTCTCCCACCCTTAGCCACCTCTCCCTTCCATTGTTGTGGCCAGGTGGCTGCTGTAGCTGCCTGTGCTTTAGGGATGGCACCCCTGGAGTCAGAGAGTCCGTCCCCGTCATCACTGCTGTTGAGACAGAGATTGTGAAGCAGCTCTTCCCTGGCATTGCCTGTCTGGATAAAGCAGGCACTTGACTTGGTAGCTCATACCTGAGAGACCTAGGGGACCTGTCCTTCCTGGGGACTTGGTGAGGGGGAGCAGAACAAAAGGCTGGTGGAAGGTTCAAGGGTAACTGTACCCTTCCCTGGGGATTGCCTCCATCCTGAAAGCCCACCTGGCCTCTCAACAGGGGCCAGAATGGCCCTCTCTCTGCTGAATGTGATAGAAAAGGGGGGACATGCACAGAAGGAGCTGTTTTCTCAACCCCTGTAGATGGAACGATATACACAAAGACCATCCGAGTCACCCCCAAGGGAGAACTAAAACTTCCGGATCACTGTTGGCCATTGACACATCACTGACCATCTGCTTACACTGCACCCCAGCCGTGGCTTTCCTCCTCGCTTGGCTAAGTGCTTTTCTCTTTCAGGTGACATTCATGGGGCTTATGCATAAGTAGGACTCAGGCCTCCTCCTCGTGGGCAAAGGTGAGGGTGGACAGGGAGCACATGTCCCTCAGAAGTCCCCATTCCAAGCAGGGGCAAAGAAAGAAAAGAAATCTCAATGCTGGTGGTTTCTGGTGCTCACTCCCCGTGCAAAGAAACTGCTGTGGCTAGGGGCCTGTCACAGTACCCAGAGCAGGAAAGCAGCTCTGAATGTTAGAAATCTGGAGGAAAGCACAACTTCAGAGAGTCTTCTTCTAAGAAAAGTCCCTTTTGCTGCCCACAGGGAGTCAACTGCAGATACGGTTTTAAAAAATTTTTATAGCAAGTCAGTCCTTCCTGTCCCCCTTCCTCGTCCCCAGGCCAGAAAAAAATGAGTATTTCCCAGAGAGGAGAGAGCAGGAAGAGGAGGTCTGTGACCTGGGTGGGGGTTCCTCACAGGCCTGAGTACCCCAGTATTCATCATCCCTTTCCTCTTGCTTCTGAGGATGTGCATGTGCCTCCTGCCTCATTACCCATTGATTCAAACCTTCCCAGCTCTGCCTGCCACATGAATCAGATGGTCCTTTTGAATTCAGACATCTCAGACCTAAAGAGCTGCAGGACATGGGCCTGCCATACCTTAACATGTTGTCTTTCTTGCACACTTTGTCATTGGTTGGCAGAATCTCTGCATCTCTTTCTCTGTCTCTCTTTTTTTTAAAATTGCTTTATTAAGATATAATTTGCATAACATATGTCTTAGTCCATTTGTGTTGCTATAAAGACATACCTGAGGCTGGATAACTTAAAGAGACAAGAGGTTTATTTGGCATAGGTTCTGCAGATTGTATAGGAAGTATGGTGCCAGCATCTACTTCTGGCAAGGGACTCCGGCTGCTTCCACTCATGGCGGAAGGCGAGGAAGGGAAGGTGGCATGCAGACTCATATGGTGAAAGAGGAGGAGGGGCCGGCCTCTTCTCAACAACCAGTTTTCTTGGGAACTAAGAGTGAGAACTCACTCCTATGAGAATGGCATCAAGCCAAACACCTTCCTCTTGGCCCCACCTCCAACACTGGGGATCACATTTCAACATGAGATTTAGTGAGGCCAAACAAACCATATCCAAACCACATAATCCACCCATTTAACAGTATGTACAATTCAGTGGTTTTTCACTACATTCACAGATGTGTGCGACCATCATCATAGTCAATTTTAGAATATTTTCATTATCTCGAAAAAAGAAACTCTGTACCTTTTAGCTATTACTCCCCTATCCTTCAACCACTGCCCCCCAGCCATAAGCAAGCAGAAATTTACTTCCTATTTCTCTAGAGTCCCCATTCTGGACTTTTATAAGAATGGAATTATATAGTATATTGTCACTTGTGACTGGCTCTTTTTACAGCACATAATATTTTCAAGGATGATCCATGTTGCAGTGTGTATCAGTAGTTCATTCCTTTCACACTGCTCTTGATGGGGTGAGCAGGCTGAGTTTAGCCGCAGTAGAATGGAGGAATAACTACAGAGACCTCCAAGTCCAGGCTCATGAAGAATCTTGCTTTGGATCCAGCCTCGGCATGGTTCATTTCAGATAATTTCACTCACTTCCTCCTTAGGTGGTTGGTAAACTAGAGACCAACGTCTTCCCTTAACTATTATCAGACTGGTGCACATGGTCTTTGTACTCAGCAGACAGGCTTCTTTGCCTGAGGCCACCATCATCTTGTTCTTTCCAAAGGACATCTACTGCTTCCAGGTGTTCTGAATGCCCTTATTCCTGCTGTAAACTCATGCTGACCATGGAGAGCAAGCAAAGGCACTTATTTGCATCCTCTGCACGTTTGTGAAAAAGCTTCTGTGGGGTTCTGTCTGAGCTCTAAATTCTTCCTGGAAGTTTTGGAAAAGGAAACATTCTTGACATCTTGCACTTGGACACAGTACTGCTGATGCTGTAACTGAAGTTTTAAACTGGTAATAGGTTGGCCTGGACTTTTTATTAATTGAAAGTGACCAGAAATCCATATGATTTGTTCAAATGTCATTATGGGACAGGAAGAAGAGATTTGGAAGAATTTGTTTGAAGATAAGCAATTGGACAAAAAAAAAACCCATAAAACCATTTTATATTCATACCCTACTGACTTCAGACTGTTCAGTACAATGATTATACATTTAAGAACATAGAGACATAAATCCCATATAAATTTTAGCATTAGCATTCAATTCGGTAGTATATTAAAATAATACTACATTATGACCAAATCAGCTTTACTACAGGAAGGTGGCTCTTTATGAATAAGTGCATTAATGCAATTTGTCACAGCAACAGGTCAAAAGAAAATTTTTGGCAGAGTTTGGAAACCTGTTCACACAAGACATTTTTATTTCCTTAGCACGGGTGCCACACAAAAACCAATAGGACAAAGGCCATACCTGTTTGGGATGGCTATTTATGCTGCTTTGATAGACTTATCCTTAGAGAAGCTGTCTTTGTTTGTGTTGGTAAAAGGAATACCCAAGGCTGGGTAATTTATAAAGAAAGGAGATTTATTTGGCTTATGGTTCTACAGGCTGCACAGTAAGCATGGTGCAGGCTCTACAAGAAGCTCTTCTGCTTCTAATGAGGGCCTCAAGCTGCTTCCCCTCATGGCAGAAGGAGAAGGGGAGCCTGAGCGTACAGAGATCACATGGCCTGAGAGGAAGCAAGAGAGAGTGGGAAGAGGTGCCAGGCTCCTTTAACAACCAGTTCTGGTAGGGACTGTAGAGTGAAAACTTACCATTGCAAGAACCTCATCAAGCCATTCGTGAAGGATCCACCTCTATGACCTAACCACCTCCCATTAGGACCCACCTCCAACGTTGGGTATAAAATTTCAACATGAGGTTTGGCAGGAATTACACAAAAATGATGCTGGGTGCTTTCCATGTGCTCTATCAGGAATATCATCTACATTCCTGATGTCAACCCATCACACTATTGTTGATTTAATTTTAATCTTCCAACTTTCTCCATTGTGAAGGCACCATTTTCATTATGCCAGTTTCAGAGCATGTCCTCAAAAACTAAATCGTAAAATTAAATCATAATTTAATCCCTTTTGGAGGAAGACATTTAGGATTTAATTTTGTGCTAAAGAATAACAATAATACAACAAGAGCTATCATTTAATGACCATATTATTATGTGCGAGGCACTGTGCTATGCACTTTATGCATCTTAGTTGAGTGCTCAAACCCTGTGAATTATGTACCATTATTATTCCCTGTTATAGATGAGGAAACTGAGCCAACTGTGGTGATGGATTAGAAGCAGGATAGATTATATGCTACCTATTCAGTCTTCTTGAGTACTATTTTTTTTTTCCCATTAGCAAAAAGAAAGAAAGAAAGAAAGAAAGAAACTGTAAAAGAAATTAGCCAAGGAGGCTAGGTGCAGTGGCTCAAGCCTGTAATCCCAGCACTGTGGGAGGCCAAAGCAGGTGGATCACCTGAGGCTAGGCATTCGAGACCAGTCTGGCCAACATGGCAAAACTCCTCTTCTACTAAAAAAAAAAAAATACAAAAATTAGCAGGTCATGGTAGTATATGCCTGTAATCCCAGCTACTTGGGAGGCTGAGTATCATTTGATACTCAGGGAGGAGAATCACTTGAGTCCGGGAGGCGGAGGCTGCAGTGAGTCGAGATGGTGCCACTGCATTCCAGCCTGGGCAACAGAGCAAGACTCTGTTTCAAAAAAAAAAAAAAAGAAAAAATTAGCTGGGCATGGTGGCGGGCACCTGTAATCCCAGCTACTCAGGAGGCTGAGGCAGGAGAATCACTTGAACCCGGGAGGTGGAGGTTGC
>NW_012114944.1:2539582-2579257 GCF_000951035.1 Colobus angolensis palliatus
AAAAAAAAAAAAAAGAAAAAGAAAAAAGAAATTAGCCAATGAAGAGTTAAAAACACCAAACAGAAGTGGTTTAAGTTCTTCCTTACAGCTCAAGTGATTCTGTTTGTGACAACTAAAGACCCAGAGGTTCCATTTGATGTGTTAGTAGATAATACACCTTAAAATCTGCAACCATTTAAAAATTGGGTCAAAGATACGTATTTAAAGCCACCAAAGTTGTCAAAAATAAACCTCACAAAACCTCATTATTTCTACCCATATTAGGTCAGCTAGTGAAAGGAAAATGAAAGGTAATGGCTAAGAATTACCTTTCCAAATGGCTCAGTCAAAGCCATTTGGAAATTTGCCAGTCCAAGGACCAACCCAAAAGAAACCTCAAATATAATCTTTTTGTACAAAGAAAAGACACACCACAGGCATTATTAAAATATGAGAACTGGTGGAACCACTTCGATACTGGTCAAAATTCATGAGAATAAAATATTTTCAAATATCCTAGAGAAAGACAGGTATTAATTATAAGTTAAACACTGTATCAATGTTTATTGCAATTCTTAATGAGTGTTTTTATCTGAGTTCGTTTTTATTAAATTTCCCTTGGGAGAGGAATGGCGGATTTACAGATCTTTTACTAGAGCCCATTTATTATGGGCGATTTGCTAAGGCCATAAATTTTGCAGTTGAATGACAATAGCGAGGGGGAGTAGAGCAAGCAGTGGATTGAAGCTGGGAAAGAGGGCAGGATTAAAGGTGGTTTGCCCAGAAAACAGTTTTTACATTTTGATATAGCCCCAAATGACCTGGGTTAAAAGTACCATGTTAACATGTCCTTTGAATGAAAACAGCCACATCAAAATGGACTGCTTCACTCAGATGTCTATCATAACAGTCACTCAGGTTCAAAAGATTTATGATTCACAGGCTTAACAATAAACACACAGCTTTAGCTCCTTCTGAAGACCTGAAAGGCCATGGATTGGAATCCTGAGTTGTGAGGCCAGTTTCCTGAACCAAGATTCAGAGCTAGCCAGTGAACCTAGCAGAAGGCCCAGTGTTCAATTCCCACTGAAGTTTGGTGTTCTCAATTCCTGTAACCGCCCAAGGGGTTCACCTTGCCTGCTGCCTACACAGACTCAATTCATCAAGACAGGGGAATTGCAATAGAGAAAGAGCAATTTACGCAAAGCGGGCTGTGCGCGAA
Organism: Colobus angolensis palliatus; assembly: GCF_000951035.1. Classification (NCBI taxonomy): domain Eukaryota; kingdom Metazoa; phylum Chordata; class Mammalia; order Primates; family Cercopithecidae; genus Colobus; species Colobus angolensis. The sequence continues at coordinate 2,540,784 of NW_012114944.1, forward strand.
ACCAGAGTTTTATTATTACTCAAATCAGTCTCCCCGAGCATTTGGGGAGCAGAGTTTTTAAGGATAACTTGGTGGGTAGGGGGAGGCCAATGGAGCCAGGAGTGCTGATTGGTCAGAGATGAAATCACAGGGAGTTGAAACTGTCTTCTTGTGCTGAGTCAGTTCCCGGGTCAGGGGCCACACATTCAGATGAGCCAGTTTACTGATTTGGGTGGGGCCAGATGATCCATCAAGTGCAGGGTCTGCAAAATATCTCGAGTACAGATCTTAGGAGCAGTTTAGGGAGGGTCAGAATCTTGTCACCTCCAGCTGCATGACTCCTAAACCATAATTTCTAATCTTGTGACTAGTCCTACAAATGCAGTCTAGTCCACAGGCAAGAAGAAGGTCTGCTTTGGGAAGGACCGTTACTGTCTTTTGTTAAACTATAAAGTAAGTTTATCCCAAAGTTAATTCAGCCTACGCCCAGGAATGAACAAGAACAGCTTGGAGGTTAGAAGCAAGATGGAGTCAATTAAGTTAAATCTCTTTCATTGTCTCAGTCATTTTGCAAAGGTGGTTTCATTCCCATCACTTAGCAGGTAACTCTACTTAAGTGATAAAAAGTGTTTTATATTTTGTTTCGTGTGTGTGTGTGTGTGTGTGTGTGTGTAATACATGGAAATAAATAAAACGTTAATGAAATTTTCAAAAGACAGTTAATTGGTAATAGGGCATGGGGGGTGAATATAGGAAATACCAGTGTCTTGTTAGGAATGGGATGCCAGAAGTCAGGCGCCTACACATCTAAGTTCGTTACATTGGTGGTTCAGGAATGTTTTAGAAAGGGTAATACAAATGGCTGATTTTCCTTTCATCTGTAGTATTACAAGCCTAAGTATTTTTCTGAGCACGAGACTGAGCAGCGGAAAGACCACTTTTCCCACGTGTCCCTGGAGCTACTTACGGTTCTGTAATTAACTTGTGCCCAGTGGGAGGTGGGAGTAAGCTGTGTCCAACTTGGGGAGGGGGCGTGTTGTCCTCTGCCCCTTCCCACTGGCTGGAATGTGGACACGTGGTGAGGCATCCGGGACCAGGTGGACCACAGAACTCCAGTGTGACAGAGCACCAAGGAAGAAGATTGTGAAACGGCCTTTGCAAAATGATGGCTGAGACAGTGAAAGAGATCTAACTTAACCAATGCTATCTTGCTTCTAACCTCCAAGCTGTCCTTGTTCTTTCCTGGGCACAGGCTGAACTAACTTTGGGAGAAACTCAGTTTATAGTTTATAGTTTAAAACAAAGACAGTAACAGCCCTTTCCCAAAGCAGACCTCCTTTTTGCCTGGGGACTAGACTGCCTTTGTAGGACTAATATTAGCCACAAGATTAGAAATTACGGTTTAGGAGTCACGCAACTGGAGGCTACAAGATTCTGACCCTCCCTAAACTGCTGCTAAGGTCAGTGCTTGAGACACTTTGCAAATGTGGCACTTGATGGATAGGGGGGCACCACCCAGATCAATAAACTGCTTCATTTGATCCTGTGGCCCCGGCCCAGGAACTGACTCAGTGCAAGAAGCCAGCTTTGACTCATTATGATTCCACCTCTGACCAATCAGCACTCCTGGCTCACTGGCCTTCCCCAACCCACCAAATTGTCCTTAAAAACTCTGCTCCCCAAATGCTCGGGAGACTGATTTGAGTAATAATAAAACTCTGGTCTCCCGCACAGCTGACTCTGCATGAATTACTCTTTCTCTGTTGCAATTCCCAACTTGATAAAGATAAATCAGCTGTCTAGGCAGCAGGCAAGGTGAACCCACTGGGTAGTTACAATTGGACCCCTGACAACCTCAGAGCTACAGCTGCTATACCAGCCCAGACTTTTACACTTGAGATAAACTAACTATCTTTTTATTTATATGTAGTCATTGTATATGTTTATGGGGTACATGTGATATTTTGAAACATGCATCCACCGTGTAGTGATCAAATCAGGGTCTTTAAGATATTCATCACTTCAAACATTTATCATTTCTTTGTGTTGGAAACATTTCAAATCTTCTAGCTGATTTGAAATATGCAATAAATTGCTGTTCACTATAGTCATTCTATTGTGCTATCAAACGAGAACTTATTTCTTCTACATAGCTATATGTTTGTACTCATTAACCAACCCAACTTTATTCCCCTCTCCACTCTTTCCAGCCTCTAGTTACCATCATTCTACTCTCTACCTCCACAAGTTCAACTTTTAGCTTCCAGAAATGAGTGAGAACATGCAATATTTGTCTTTGTGTACCTGGCTTATTTCACTTAACATAATAACTTCCAGTTCCATCTATGTTGTTGCAAATGACAGGATTTCTTTTTTTTTTAATGGATTAAGAGTATTCTCTTGTGTATGATCTCCTCTTTTGTTTAAGCCTCTGTTAGCCTGGGTTCCTGATGACACATCTGGATCTGTGTCCTAATTAACACTGTAGATAAAGCAAGGATCTATGATCGTTTCCATCTTGTCTCTGTTATGAGGCTGTGAGCTCCTTATGACGATCCCTCCCTACATTTCTTCCAGTTCCTCATGGTAGGCCCAGCACTATCCTAGGCCTTGGACCAGAAATAGACCCTTGTGGATGCTTATTGGATGAATGAATGAATGAATGAATGAATGAATGTGTCAGTGTGTTGGGAGCTGGGAGAGATGCATCAGAAAAGCAGTGGGATGAGAGTCACATACCCCATACCCTTGTTGGAATTTGTGTTTGGCTGCTTGTAACAGAAAACCCTAATTTTGGTTAATGACTTAACCAAATAGTGATTCATTTTCCTCAAATGGTAAGGGTCCAGGGGTGGGTGGTTTCTGAATTGGGTTTGGTGCAGTTTGGGGGGGTGGTCAAGCCTAAGTTTCTGCCATTCACTTGGCCTCTTCCTCACAAAATGGCAGCCAAAATCCGACAGTTACATCCCTGTCCCAGGGAAGGGGAAGGAGGCAGCAGGAAGAAGACAAAAGGGGAAGTCAGCCAAGTCTGTCCCCTCTTAAAGGGCTCAGGCTGCTCCTGCCTTTTGCAGGGCCCACAATAAGAGTACAAGGCTGGGTGTGGGTGGCTCACGCCTCTAATCCCAGCACTCCGGGAGGCTGAGGCGGGCAGAACACGAGGTCAGGAGATTGAGACCAACCTGGAATGTAGTGAAACCCTGTCTCTACTAAAAATATAAAAATTAGCTGGGCATGGTGGTACATGCCTGTAGTCCCAGCTACTCGGGAGGCTGAGGCAGGAGAATCGCTTGAACTCAGGAGGCAGAGGTTGTAGTAAGCTGAGATCACACCACTGCACTCCAGCCTGGGCTACAGAAAGAGACTCCGTCTCTCAAAAAAAAAAAAAAAAGTACAAAGGGAGGTCTAGCTACTATATGTTTATGTATTTAAAAGTTATAATTCAAGCCAACAGGCTACTAAGTAATATATGTTTATCTTCCTACCCTCGAAATGACAAAGGCAAAAACATGTCAAGCTATACTTTTTTCTCTTGTGCCCAAATTCAATGTGGAATTGAGCTATAATTTTTCTGTGATTGGAAGTCACGAAGCACCAAAGACAATTGAATTTAATTATGACTGAATATATCTGGGATTCTGTTGATAAGCTGGCAAAGTCTGAATGAGACCAAGGTATTATAATAAAACCAAGGTATACATAATTCAAAAGTCATGATGTATTTATTCCATACATTATTTTTCTATCATCTGAGCAAAATTCAATAATTATGTTAATATCAACATTTTCAGAAATTTGTCTTCTGTTGACAGTAATGCTCTAAAGCAGGGGTCCCCAACCCCCAAGGTGCAGACCAGCTCTCTGCTAGAAACTGGGGCACATAGCAGGAGGTGAGCGGCAGGTGAGCAAGCATTACTGCATGAGCCCCACCTCCCGTCAGATCAGCTGAGGCATTAGAGTCTCATAGGCAAGGGAACCTTATCCTGAACAGGGCATGCGAGGGATCTAGGCTGCATGAGAATCTAATGCCTGATGAGGTGGAACAGTTTCATCCTGAAACGATTCCCCCACAACCATGGTCTATGGAAAAATTGTCTTTCAGGAAACCTGTCCCGGGTGCCAAAAAGGTTGGGGACTGTTTGTCTAAAGCAAGGATTGGTCAACCATAACCTGCAGTCCAGTCAACTGTTTTTTGTTTAAAACATTTTAAAGGAACACAATCATGCTCCATCTTTTACATATTGTCCGTGACTGTCTTCATGTTACAGTGGCAGAGCTGAGTAGCTGTGACTGGGACTGTATGGTCAACAAACCTAAAATATTTACTGTCTGTGTCTTTAAGAAAAAGTTGCCAACCCCTGATCTAAAGTGTTTTTTTTAGTGTAATTGTAGTCAAAATATACAAAATTTGAATCTATTTTCATTAAGAAGTGTCAGTTAAAGTGAACATGGATGGCCACATGTGGCGGCTCACACCTGTAATCTCAGCATGTTGGGAGGCTGAGGCAGGTGGATCGCTTGAGGTCAGGAGTTCAAGACCAGCCTGACCAACATGATGAAACCCCATCTCTATCAAAAATACAAAAATTAGCCAGGTGTGGTGGCACACACTTGTAATCCCTGCTACTCGGGAGGCTGAGGTAGGAGAATTGCTTGAACCTGGGAGGTGGAGGTTGCAGTGAGCTGAGATTGTGCCACTGCACTTTAGACTGGGCGACAGAGTGAGACTCCATCTCAAAAAAAAAAAAAAGTGAACATAGAAATTCAATAACTAAAATTATTATTATTATTATTTTTTGAGACAGAGCCTCGCTCTGCCTCCCAGGCTGGAGTGCGGTGGCCAGATCTCAGCTCACTGCAAGCTCCGCCTCCTCGATTTACGCCATTCTCCTGCCTCAGCCTCCCGAGTAGCTGGGACTACAGGCGCCCGCCACGTCGCCCGGCTAGTTTTTTTGTATTTTTTTAGTAGAGACGGGGTTTCACCGTGTTAGCCAGGATGGTCCTGACCTCGTGATCCGCCCGTCTCGGCCTCCCAAAGTGCTGGGATTACAGGCTTGAGCCACCGTGCCTGGCCTCTAAAATTATCTTTTGTATACATCTTCTAGAGAAGTTTTTTCCTAAAGAAGTTCAATAATTAAAATTATTTTTTGTATAAATCTTCTAGAGAAGTCTTTTCCTAAAGAAGTCATAATTTAACAAATTAAAAGGTAAGATTCTTTTGTAGTTCACAAGCATGATGATTGCATGTTCACGTGCATGTGTGAGATATCACCCTCATGAACCTTGGTATGAGGTCAGCACGTTACCCATCTCACATAAAAAAAATTTTTAAAAAGGTAAAATACTAATTCTAATTCATGCATATTAACATTACTTAAATAAAGCTAAATTTTATTTAACACATTTAAATAAATCTTATTAAACATTTCTGTGAAAATAAAACTTGACCTTCTACCATTCAACATCTATGTGATTGCCAGTGTAAAGACTTCGTACCATTCTTCATGCAATTCTACTTAGACCTACATATTGCGGATTTCAGAGCAGTATGAGTTGTTGAATATGGCAACATGTTCTTCAGCTGCCAGATACAATTGCTATGAATGCCCTGTAATTGGTAAGGACCTTCAGAATAGTGGGCTAGAACTTGAGAAGAAGCAAGAAAATAGATGTTTGGGACAACTGGAAAATGCTACTTTGTTGTGTAGGAATGTTAAACCCATGATATCTGCTGGGAAGGAATTAACAAGCAACTTGTGTTTTTCCATTATCTAAGCTCTTCTGCCGTTCAATCCTTCCTGCCCTCTGAGCAGCAACCACTTCCAATGTCCTCAGGCACAGAGATGCAAAATTTCCAGGCTCGGAGTGTTTCAAGGGCGGGGCAAGAGTTGTGAATGTGTGTATCCCTGGGCTTGCATGGTGTTGGTAAGAATGAATATTTGGGGTATGGATTGCACTGTGTCTGTGTTGAGGACCTGATCCCAGATGATAGAGACCACCTTTGTGTTTGTTAGGAAATATTTGTGTGTGTGTGTGTGTGTGTGTGGCCATCTTAGTCTGTTTTGTGTTTCTATAACAGAATACCTGAGACTGGGTAATTGATAAAGAAAAAGAATTTGTTTCTTACAGTTCTGGAGGCTTAGTGAGTCTGAGATGGAGGGGCTGTCCCCGGTGAGGGCGTTTTTGGTCCATCCTAACATGGAAAGATGACACGAGAGTGTGCGAGAAAGAGGATGGGGTGCCTCACCCCTTTCCTTATCAGGAACCCACTCCTGATAACCCAAGACTGTGACATTAGCCCATTCTGGAAGGCAGTGTCCTCACGACCTAATCACCTCTTAAAGGCTCCATCTCTCAACACCACTGCGTTGGGGATTAAGTTTCCAATACATGAGTTTTGGGGGACACATTCAAACTATAGCTGTGTGTGTGTGTGTGTGTGTGTTGTGTGTGTGTGAGAGAGAGAGAGACATTTGAGTGAGGCCCTCTGAAGCAGGAGGCCCAGAGCAGAGTCTAAGGACAGACAGTACTAAAAAGGCTCTCTAGAAACTCCCCTCAAATGGCTTCTGCTTACATCACCTTGGCCTTAACTGTATCTTGTGGCTGCTGCTGGCTGCAGTGGAGCCTGGGCACATTGTCAGCTCCTGGAAAACCAGGAAGCAGGGGAATCATGATCAGGTTGGCTGCGAGTAGTCTCTGCTACACTGCCCTCTCCTCCGATTCTCTCTCTCTCTCTCTGGCCATGATCTTCTCCCAGCCTCCTTTCCCTTCTCCCAACATCCAGGTCCTCCCTGCCATGCCTCCATCTCGAGCTGGGAGACCCCATTTCACTTATGTCACTCCTGGCCAGAGCTGCAATAGCCTGGATGAAGAGAGTGAGAGTAGGAAGTCCTAGGTGGCTCTGCAGTGCTCCCCAAGCCACACCTCCAGGAGCATGTCATTGTCCTTGGGTCCAGTGGTTGTCACAGCTAACTGGCATGAGCAGTGAGGTGGGGAGGGAAGAGAGACCAGATGTCACCTGCCCCCTGTTCCTCCTCCATGCATGCGTGGAAGGTCATTGTCGACAACTGGTTGTAGACTGTCCTCTGAAGAGCTGCCAGAAGGGTTTACTGCATTCCTCACAGATCAGAAAGCAGCATTTTTCTCTGGCAAGGTGCAGGCCCCACCAGACCCTTCACCAGCTACAGGGATCCCCCTCTGGGTGGCTCAGTTAGTTTCCCCTCCTCTCTTAGACCTTGTCCCTTTCAAAGGTAATATAATCAAGGAAAGCAGATTTTTGAGAGAATGGCTCAAGGCTGGGAAGGAGAGATATACTCTCTTAACATAATCAGTTACTGGAGATATTTCAGCAAGAAGTGCTTTTTGTAGGCTCAGAGGCATGATAGAGTTTTTCAATATTTCACCTGAGGCTAGACCACAGTGATCCTCTCTCTCTCCTCTCTGCCCTTGGGACTTGGAGCGTCTGCCACCTGATCAAGCAGCAGGACTCAAGGAAGGTAAATAGTGACTGACGGCTTATCCCAGAGGCTGGGGAAGAAGCGGGGCTCTCAGAGGAGCCTGGCATGGCGGGGGTGAGAGGAGGGCATCTGTGGGAGGTGGGCTGGGGGCAATGGTGTGTATCTGTCCTGCTGAGGTAGGAGCTAGGCCACTCTTTTCCCTGTGACTTCCTCTTTTCTGGGACCTGCCATCCTGGAGATGCACAGGCGGCAGTGGGGGAGTGGGGGTGGATGGTGGCCCTAGAAGTGAGTGTTCTTGTCCATGCAGGTGCATGATGCAGTTAACCCTTTTGTCTTCCTTGTGACTAGCCTCTGTTGACTGCATCTCTGGCTCTGAATTCACAGGTGTGAGGGCCAGGAACCCTAAAAGGACACCACTCTGAAAATGCAAGTGTAGAGTAGCACCCCAAGTTGCTCTGCAAGCCAAACATGCTACAGCAAAACAAGCAACAGGACACCTGCCAGCCAGGGCTGGTCCGCACTCACCATGTCAGATCTATGAGGGCCGCTGATGAAGATCAGTTAGGCAGAGGGACAAGCCCAGAGGCCCCACGGACCCATGGGCCTTGGGGTAGGGGAGAAATGAGCTGGATGGAAAGGGAAAGTCAGGGGAAGACTTTTTCTGTGCCTTCCTGGCTGCATCTCACACAAAGAGAAGCCAAAGAAAGTCTTGCTATTTCTGTAGGAAAATGGTGTGGCATGTACCTGTGTATGCATGTGCGTGTATCTGGATAAGTCAGCATACACGTGTGCGTTTGTGAGCACACAAGTATATTCACACACACGTGTGCATATGTACACATGGGAGTACACAACTAATAAATCTATGACAAATGTCATGCAGGGTCGAGGACCCACATTATCCTTTTAGTTCAAGAGTTCATAGTGGGGTCCATGAATGGGTGCCAGTGAATCCCCTGAGATTATATGCCACAATTTTTCATGTACATTTTTCTGGAAGTGAAGCCTTGATTTTCTTCAGATGCCCCAAGCCCTAAAATAATTTTTCTGCCTATTCTGTGATAGGCAGAATAATAGCTCTCCCCATCCTAAACCTCAGAACCTGTGAATATGTTACGTTCCACGGCAAAGGAGAATGGAGGCTGCAGATGGAATTAAGGTTGCTAATCCTCTGGTCTTGAGAAGGAGAGATTATTTTGGAGTATCTAGGGGGGTCCAATGGAATCACAAGGGTCCTTATAAGTAAAAGAGGAGAGTCAGAGTGAGGTGATGTGCGGAAGACTCGCTGCCACTGCTGGCTTTCAAGATGGGAGAGAACCCCAAGCCAAGGAGTGTGGGTGGCTCTAGGACCTGGAAAGGGCACAAAAATGGATTCTCCCCTAGAGCCTCCAGAAAGGGACCCAGCCCTACTAATGAAACCGCCTTTCCAAAATTACGACTGAGACAGAGAAAGAGAGCTAACTTAATCGACTCCATCTTGTTTTTAACCTCCAAGCTGTCCTTGTTCTTTCCTGGGCACAGGATGAACTGAGTTTGGGAGAAACTCAGTTTATGGTTTATGGTTTAAAACAAAGACCATAACAGCCCTTTCCCAAAGCACATCTCCTTTTTGCTTGGGGACTAGACTGCCTTTGTAGGATTAACATTAGCCACAAGATTAGAAATTATGGTTTAGGAGTCATGCAACTGGAGGCTACAAGATTCTGACCCTCCCTAAACTGTTCCTAAGGTCAGTGCTTGAGATACTCTGCAAATGCTGCACTTGATGGAGAGGGGGGAACCACCCAGATCAATAAACTGGTTCACCTGATCTTGTAGCCCCGACCAGGGAACTGACTCAGTGCAAGAAGCTAGTTTTGACTCCTTATGATTTCATCTCTGACCAATCAGCACTCCTGGCTCACTGGCCTTCCCCAACCCACCAAATTGTCCTTAAAAACTCTGCTCCCCATATGCTTGGGAGACTGATTTGAGTAATAATAAAACTCCGGTCTCCTGCACAGTGGCTCTGCATGAATTACATGTTCTCTATTGCAATTTCCCTGTCTTGAGAAACAGGCTCTGTCTAGGCAGCAGGCAAGGTGAACCCTTTGGGCTATTACACTGACACCTATATTTTAGCTCCATGAGACACATTTTGGACATCTGACTCCAGAGCTGTAAGATAAGAAATCTGTGTTATTTTAAGTTCCTCTTGCTAGAACAGGTAGTTTGGCAGACAAGAGCAGTGCGGGAGTGGCCCCACACACCCACCAGGAATGTCAGGTGATGGTCAGGTGACAGTCAGCTGGTTGTTTCACTGTCTCTCTCAAATAGTAATTGGTTGTAGCTGGTGCCAGGCAAAGGCAATCTCCCAATAGATAGAAAACACCTGAAGCTGGTAATTAGTCACTTCCCAATAAGATCAGGCAAGTGGCCGGGTGCGGTGCTCACGCCTGTAATCCCAGCACTTTGGCAGGCTGAGGTAGGTGGATCACCTGAGGTCAGGAGTTCGAGACCAGCATGACCAACAAGGTGAAACCCCATCTCTACTAAAAATACAAAAATTAGCTGGGTGTAGTGGCAGGCGCCTATAGTCACAGCTAGTCAGGAGGCTGAGACAGGAGAATTGCTTGAACCCAGGAGGCAGAGGTTTCAGTGAGCCGCGATCGCGCCACTGCACTTCAGCCTGGGCAACGGAGCAAGACTCCGTCTCAAAAAAAAAAAAAAAGGATGCAGCAAGTGGCTCAAGCATGTGCACTAAGAGGTAAAATGGCAGAGTTTAACTGGCATGTGACCTTCCTCTGAGAACTCTCAACTGGTAAGGGAACAACACCTCAAGTGAGCATGCGTACAATTTTAGTAAACACACTGCATACGGCCCCTCCCAAGTGCTGCCTGCACCAGAGGAACATCAAGGGAGGAAAGATGCAACCCCTGGGAAGCATGACAATGTATAAACAAGGTCAGAGGTCAAAGGTCAGCCCACTTGGATTCCTCAAGTCACCAAACTGGTTCTCTTCCAAATGTACTTTACTTCCTTTTGTTCCTGCTCTAAAACATTTTTTTTTGTTTTTTAAGAGATAGATCTCGCTATGTTGACCACACTGGTCTGGTACTCCTGACCTCAAGTGATCCCCCCATCTCAGCCTCCCAAAGTGCTGGGATTACAGGTGTGAGCCACCACACCTGGCCTTCTGCTCTAAAACTTTTTAATAAACTCACTCCTGCTCAAAAACTTGCCACCATCTCTCTCAGCCTTATGCCCCTTGGACAAATTCTTTCCTTGGAGGAGGCTAAGAATCTGTAGTTGCTGCAGACCCATACAGATTCCAGGCTGTTACTCTGTGACAAGTTGTTGCAGCAGCCGTAGGAAGCTAATCTGAGGACCATTTCTTTCCTTGTCATGCTTATAATGGGCAAAAAAAAGGACCCACACTGGGCTCAACTACCTACCACATTCTGGGCCCTGTGCTGGCTCCTCTACCTGCATGACTCCAGCAGGTAAGAATTGCTCTTCCCCTCTGAGCAGCAAGGAAACTGAATCTCAGATAGAGTAAGTGGCTTTTGTAAACTTACCCAGGTAGTAAGAGGGTGAGGTCTGTTCTATGCCCCGTGGGGCAAAGGGTGAGTTTAGCAAAGAGCCAGTGTGGGGCAGAACAAGAACTGGACTGGAGTGAGGAGACCTGCGTCCTAGTCATGGCTCCATACCAACTTGCTGTGGGACTTCAGGCAAGCTACTACCCTCTCTGGGCCTCAGTTTCCCCATCGTTAAAGGGAGAGAATTGTACTAGGGCGCTTTCAGTCCTGATGATCAGTGACTCTAAGGTAAAAAAGAAAAAGAAAAATATATATATATATATAGATAGATAGATATTTAAACTCAAGGGGGTGATTAAGACTCCTGGCACAACAAAGAAGGAAGGAAACTCTGCCTTCTCCTACCCCTCCTCCACTTCTCAAACTTGATGCCAGATTTTTTTTGCCTGGGGGCCAAATAGTTGGGAGTAGGCCCAACCGTGTCTGAGATTGCTGAGGGAGAAGGAGGTTGAGTAGTTAGGGAGGGCATACATTTTTTAAAAATTATCTTATTATTACTGCTTTTGAGACAAGGTCTTTCTCCGTCACCTAGGCTGGAGTGTGGTGGCATGATCATAGCTCACTGCAACCTCAACTCCTGGGCTCAAATAATCTTGCTGCCTCAGCCTCCCGAGTAGCTGGGATGATAGATGAACACCATCATGTCTAGGTTTTTTTTTTTTTTTTTTAAGTAGAGACAAAGTCTTGCTATGTTGCCTAAGCTGGTCTGGAACTCCTCAACTCAAGCAGACATACAATGAGATCCAGGAGAGATGGTGCAGGGTAAGCAAAGACCCCTGGGGAGACATCCTTAAGATTCCACTTTGGGTGGTCCTGGCTCTTATGGGGGTGACAGGGAGACTCGTTTTCACTGGCAGAGTCATGTACCCAGGAAATGGCCTGATTCCTTTCTAATACTTGCTCCATGGGGTCTGGTCAGTCTTCACAGCACCAGGCAGACAAAGGTAGAGGCAGGAGGTCCCATATGTACCAACCTGCCAAGTCACAGCCTCTCCGGGCGGCTGGAGAATCCATAAGCGAGACCGAGTTCTAACAGCAAAGCTCAGCACAGCTTTGAGACCAAGACGCCCTTGCTGTGAACTTACTGTTTTTGAGCTTCATTCTGGAGAATTGCAACTCCAAGTTTATTTTACCCATTATGTATCAAAGAAGACTCCACATGGTTAATGTCGCCATCCACCCTTGGACCCAGGTCTCATGTTCAGACCCTTGCTCCTCCTGGCGTGGGCTGCTGCCTGGCAGTCGCCTCGTGCCCTGGAGGCTTGTTAGACTTGCAGGAGCTCCCCATGAATGTGCACACTGATATGGGACAGCTTGACTGTAGAGGGCCCAGCTCTGCCCTCCCCACAGGAGGACGTCACTCCTGTACTCTCAACCCTGGGATTTCCTGCTCAAAGGGACCAAGCCTGCTTCCAGGACCTGTGTTGGTCTCTTCCCCCAGGCCATGGTGCCCCAACCCCAAGGGATGGCCAAAGAGTGACTGGGGGAGTTGGCAAGGGGCTGTTGGGGGTGTGGGGTGAAGCTTGGATGTGAGGGCTTGAAGGTCCTTGCTTGTGTGCACAAGACCCCTCACATTGCAGGATGGAGTTGTGGGGACGGTGGAAGAGAAGAGAAGAGGCACTGTGGGCTGCAAGAGCTCTCTTTCACTTGTCCTGGGCCCTAAAATTGTCAGGGTGGGCCTCTGTGATTTTATAAAATAATTTTTCTAGGTCTATGGGAATCTACAATTCCACTGTTAAGGTGAGAGGGGGATAATTAGGAAGTTTTCTTAGAGGAGGGGCATTGGAGCTGGGTTTTGACAGATGTATAGGAGTTCAGTAGTAGAAACAGAGGGAATTAAAACCATGTAAAGAAAAATACGGCAGAAGGGAAGGGAACTATTTGTGGGAAAAGATGTGCTTTTTGCTACAGTCTCCACAGTTTGGGGTCAGATCATGAGGGTCTTGAATTCCAGATGGGGGGTTTGGTGGGAGGGAGCTCTTGAGGGTTATGAGCAGGGAAGCTGCGAGGTAAGGGCAGCACTTGAGGAGTTGTCAGATGGAGGCATGGAGAGTAAGTTGGAGGAGAGGCTTCCGTGAGGAGACCAGTGTTTGACTTGAGTCGAAGCTGAAATAGTGAAAACTAGAAGCAGAAGTGGATTCGAGAGGCATCTGGTAGATGTCTGCTTGGCCTTGGTGATCAATTTGTTGGTGACAGAATGGAGTTAGAAGAGATGCCGTGGACAGAGGTGCCTTCACAGTGGTGGGAGATGCTAAGGCTAAGGTGCTGAGAGGCACCAGGTGAGGAACTGTAGAGAGACCCAGCTGGAGATAGACTCGGAAGCCATCAGCAGACATAAGCCTAGAGATCATCAACAAAGGACTGGGCTGGGCACGGTGGCTAACTCCTGTAATCCCAGCACTTTGAGAGGCTGAGGTGTGTGGATCACCTGAAGTCAGAAGTTTGAGACCAGCCTGGCCAACATAGTGAAAGCTCATCTCTACTAAAATACAAAGATTAGCCAGGGGTGGTGGCATGCACCTGTAGTCCCAGCTACTCAGGAGGCTGAGGCTGGAGAATTGCTTGAACCCAGGCAAAGGTTGCAGTGAGTGGAGATCGTGCCACTGCACTCCAGTCTGGGTGACAGTGAGGCTCCATCTCCAAAAAAAAAGGACTGATCCCACTTGTATCAGGACACTAAAGAGGCTTTTAGTGCCACCATGACTACCTTTGCCTACCTGGGGAGGATACCAGACTGCTCACAGGGTCTCCTGAGGAGGGGGCTTGGGATACGGTGACTTGGAGGCAGAGGTACAGTCCCTTGCTGACGTCTAGAAACTGTCAGGACTCTTTTAGCTGTAAGTCACTGGAAACCAGACCCAAAGTCAGTGTACTGGCTCACATCCTTGCACTGTCAAACTTCAGGAATAGCTTGATATAGGTGCTCAAGTAATGTCAGGATGCACTTCTGTTTCTGTCTCTCAGTTCCTCCTCCTCAAGGTTGACTGATTCTCAGACAGGCTTTTCCCTTTTGGTCACAAAATGGCTTTTAGCCGTCCCTAAGCCTATGTCCTTTTACGTTCAGACCCTGTAGAAAAGGATAGAAATCTTTTCCCAGCATTTTCCAGCAGAAATTCTGACTTTTGCTCTCATTGAACCACCTTAAGTTAAGGTGTCACTCAAACCCTATCGCCATGGCCCAAGAAGTACAAACCTCTCCTGGGTCAGAGGGTAGAAAAGTGCCCAGAACAATTAGACTAAGAGTGAGGTATCTGGACCCCATAAGAAGATCCTGGTTGTCGCTTGTGAGGAGCTAATATTATGGAGGCAAAAAATAAACATTCACTCTATCTCCCTTTTCCAAGAGTGTTCTTTATAAAAAGGAAAGAAGGGAACTTTCCAACAGCTTAAGGCAAGTTTGTGGTGAAAAATGATAAATTCACATTCATTTTTTTAAAGGAACACATATGATATAATACTTTAAAATGTTTATTAAAAAGGAGGTGAGAAAGCTCACTGAGTGGGCAGAAATATGCCTGCATCTCAAGCTATCAACCAGCATTTATATCCGAGCTTCCTGGTGGCCAAGGCAAAGAGAAATCCTACTAACTCACAGAACTCTTGTTGGTTGAAAGAAACAGATGCGCCAAGCACTAATTCTGCATCAGAATAAGAGATATCACGTATCAAAATGAAAATGCCATTGCTGTGGTTTTTATGGAAGATGCTAAAATATTGTCCTTCTTACAGACTTCCTCCTGCTAAGTGGAAAACATAGCTTGGATCACAGTTGGGGAAGCAAATATTTTGCAGTCCCACACCTGCTTTTGCTGATTTATTCAGATTCCTTGCTAAGAGAATCAGGGGGATGACTGGATGATCACCAGGTCCTCAGAGCTTCTTGGAACATGGAGAGGTTCTCTGTCGGTGACTTGTGCAAGGGAGAGGTCTCGTTAGTAATCAGTCAAGCAGTAGTGCGAGCGAGCGCTGGGAGCCTGCATTGATTCCTAACACATCAAACAAAATGGCGCCCAGCAGCTAGCGTTCGCAGCCTGGGAGAGGCTTGCCAAATTGGATTAGCGAACCAAATGTCTGCTCTATGGCTAAGAGACAGGCGAGGCGCTTATTAAATAGTACACAGGCAGGGATGTTTCGAGTACTTAATCAACTCTTCATTTCCCTCCTCCAGGGAGCAGGGAAGTCTCAGTGCCACCCGTGGTGAAAAATTACCAATCCCTGCAGGATCTCTCTCTGCCATTTTCACTGCAGTATGTGCACAAATCATAGGAAAGATCCAAGGAAGACAGTGCAAGAATATTTGGCCATGGGGCAGTAGAGACTGCATAAGTCTGCAGGCGGGAGGCCAGGGTGCTTGCAAGTCCTGCCTCTCCCACCTGCTCACTGTGAAACCCCAGCTCAGTCCGTTCCCTTCTCCAGGGCCCTTCAAGGCTCTCCCTGCTCAGGCAGACTAGAAACAGTTCTCTGGAGATGCTTCCTTAATAGGGACAGCAGCCAAAGCGGCTTATGCAGCCAGTGGCTTTTCTTAAGGACCTGCGTGCAGGATCCTTTGTGTGTGTGGTGGGGGAGACAGGCCGGTGCCACCCTATTTTCTCTTTATGGCTTTAATTCAGCCTCTCCACCTCTGCCTCATGCCTCCAGGATGGAAAGCTCCCTTCTATCCTCTCATCACCTTCCTTTCCTCTTTTCTCACTTGAGAAACTTTAATTTTAGAGCCAGAGAGTACCAAACAGGCCTTTGGAGCTGGCCTCTATTACAGTCTTTGAGGCTCTTTCTTGCACCGTTTGGCAAACTGAGGCCCAGACACAGGAAGGGCTTTGCCCAAGGTCCTATGATGAGTTTGCAGTGAAGCCAGGGCTGATCTTCTCCAGTGCACTTTCTTCCCTGTCCTCGAGGAACAGGAAGAGCCTGGGCCAATTGAGGTCAAAGTCACAGTGTTACTAGGAGTGATGGGCTTTCACACAAAGCCTAGCATAGGACCCTTTCCTGACAATCCCCCGTTTTTCCTTCTATGAGAAAGGTGGGCTTAACCAAGCATGGCATCCTTGGACAAGAGAAGTGGGGAGCAAGGGAGGCACAACGTCACCTAAAAAGCAACCTGGGAGAGATTGTACAAAAGAATAGAGAGGAATGTACATTCCCTTTGCAGAATTCTGTGTGCAAAGGGTGTGTTTTCTCCCAGGAGTGTTTCCTATAATTAGAGCAAGCTGCCCACCCCCTCCCCCAACAGCAGCAGAGGGCTGCATGATGAGAACTGGTGGATCTAGTTCACATGAAGGAGGCATCACAAGGCTTTTCCATACCACTCCTTATTAAGACAGCCAAGGATAAACATTAAAGCAAGGAAGATAAAGTCCTTGGAAAAAACTCAAACAAATCTGCAAACTTTTTGTTAAGATTTGGGACCCTGTCACTTTAATCCTTCTAGGATCCATCAATGCTGATTCTAATCCGGATCTTATCACCACACTTCAGTAGAACGCTTCTTTCAAGCTGGCCAGAGCATTCTTTTTTTCAGGTTCCAGCATTTCTACCTTTGATGTTCCTGCTAACTGGGGCCCTCACTGATGAGATGCCAGGTGCAGCTTCCACTTGGGAACCTCTCCGACTCCACCAGGATGAGAAACAAAGAGTTGGAGAGGAGATTGGAGGCAGCTTTCCCCTCAGGCTCTGGCTGCTTCTCCTCCTGCATCGGAAGATCAAAGGGAGGGATGAGTGAGGCCTTAGCTGGGGCGGGGGTGGGGTGGGTGGCCCTGCTCTGTGTGCTTCCCAGTAGGAGCCGATTTCTTCCCTCATTTATTGACCACCCTGGCTCTTTCCTCATCTTTCTGATTAATAGTTTAGTTGGGGGTGCTAGGAAATTTACCTCCAGTTGTTACCATAGCAACCAGCTCTCTTGTACAGAATCCCATAGACAATGCATTTTGGGTCTTCGTCAGGAGCTGGGATTTACGAGGATCTCAGCATGTGCCAGGGCAGAATGGGCAAGATGATGTTCCACTGATAGGCTTAAGAATTATGAGTGGGGATAGGAAGTGGTCTCGCCACTCCATAAATTGGGAAGGACAGTTTTAGTGCCTTTCCTTTCCTCTTGGCTTTGTCTCAACACACCTCTCCCCCACAACGTTCTCTCTTAGGTCCTCGGAAAACTAGTTCCTCACAGAACAAAGGCAGGGCCTGTTTGGTGGAAGTTACAGGGAGGCTCATTCCCTTTCAGCAAAAGGAAGAATTTGTAGGGGGTAGAACCAGCTGAAGATACAGGTGGCAGTCTTGGGAGGTAATGATCCCTGGAGGTGTGTGAACAGGGGCCTGTCAGGGGCTCTAGAAAAGATTGTATAGAGGACCGAGTGAGGGGTGCCATGTGTGGAACCTCTGGGTCCTTTTCATCCCTGGGAAGGGATCTGCACTGTGCCTGCTTGTGAGCCCAGCTCTCACCTCTCCCAACTAAGCAGAACATCAGATTTGGACATTTTAGTTCCCTGGGCCCCTGGGATGTCTTTGGTGTCCTCATAAACTCAATACCCAGTACACTGCCTGGCCCTTGGGTGAATGAATGAAGTCGTCCTTAGGGTTTTATTAAGTGTGTGGGCACAACTTACTAAACGTTATGTGTTCTTTTATTATGATAATAAAAATATACTTTTCAAAGTATTGTCATATAACAACTGGAACTGGAAATGGAAAAAAATTATGTTGCTTTTAAAACCCTATCCCAGGTGCTAGAATCATTCGCTGATTACAGTTGAGGCATAAAAGTGTTTGTCTTCCACAAACCATGAGGAAATGGTGGGGAGGATCTGAAAGGTTTCCTTGGGCAAACCCCTTAACTTCCCTGTGCCTCCATTTTCTCATCTGTGAAATGAGAGTAATGGAAACCATTAGGAATGATCAACTGGCTTTCACTTATGAGCTGACTGTGCTTGATGGAGAGATGCTTAGCTAAAGAGTGTGTAGCAATAGATTAACAATGTCTGCCCTGGACACCAGATGTGGGGAGGGTGGCACATGTGCCATATATTTGCCATCCTTGGATCAGATGATCTCAGAGAACCCTGATGACTCTAGATGCCAAGATGTGATGATTCTAGGCCACCTCAGTTGTTCTCTGCCGTTAAACCAACCTTCTTGGCCTTTCTTTACTCTCAAGACTGTAAAATTATCAGGGAATTATGACTTTGTTATTTCAAAACCTCATTACATTTTTCTTTTCTTTCTTTCTCTCTCTCTCTTTCTTCTTTCTTTCTCTCTCTCTCTCTCTCTCTCTCTCTCTCTCTCTCTCTCTCTCTCTTCCTTCCTTCCTTCCTTCCTTTTTTTGAGATGGGTTCTTGTTGTGTCATCCAGGCTGGAGTGCAGTGGAATGATCTCAGCTCACTGCAACCTCTGCCTCCTGGGTTCAAGTGATTCTCCTGCCTCAGCCTCCCGAGTAGCTGGGATTATAAGCATGGCCACTATGCCTGGCTAATTTTTGTATTTTTAGTAGAGACAGGGTTTTGCCATGTTGGTCAGGCTGGTCTTGAACTCCTGACCTCAGGTGATCCTCTTGCCTTGGCCTCCCAATGTACTGGGATTACAGGAGTGAGCCACTGCACCCGGCTGGGACCTCATTACATTTTTCTCTTCTCAACAGGTTGACCTGTGTAAAAGACCTCAGATTTGTCTAGAAGCAGGGAGATATCCAGGTTGGTTTGTAAATGATACAGATGAGAAATGCAGAGTTTAGGTTCCAAGAAACACCTGGCCTGCAGCAGCTTGCATAAGAGCTGTAGGCACACAAGGGGCTGCTGAAATATTTTGAAAAGACCTGGTGCAAGGAGTGGATGGAGTGCATCCCATAGGGATTCATTCTGGGCACACAGCTGCACTCTAGGGCTGAGATTACTTTTTGGCAGCAAAAGGCTGCATCCCTCAAGGGAGGGAGACCTGGCCAGGCCTTCTCGGGTACAACATTCTCTCCGGTATTTCCCCAATCTCTCCTCCAGTTCTGTCTGCCTCCACTCTCCCCCACCCACCCCTGGCTAAAGTCACACTGGCCTCTGCACCATTCCCATGTCTGCCATGTGCTTTCTTAACCCTATGCCTTTGCCAGTGCTATTTCAGCCACCTGTAATGATCTTCTCCACCCAGCAGACTCCTATTCATGTTCCAAGATCGAGACACAGAGTAATCTCTGAGATGCCGTCTCAACCCTCTGAACCACATAGAGCCCTGCATCTCCTATCCCTTTCTCTACGTCTATACTGGCAGTGTTGTCTGACTTCTTCTTCTTCTTTTTTTTTATTTTTTTATTTTTGAGGCAGAGTCTCGCTCTGTTGCCCAGGCTGGAGTGCAATGGCGCAATCTCGGCTCACTGCAAGCTCCAACTCCTGGATTCATGCCATTCTCCTGCCTCAGCCTCCTGAGCAGCTGGGACTACAGGTGCCCACCACCACGCCCAGCTAATTTTTTGTATTTTTAGTAGAAACAGGGTTTCACTGTGTTAGCCATGATGATCTTGATCTCCTGACATCACGATCCACCTGCCTCAACCTCTCAAAGTGCTGGGATTACAGGTGTGAGCCACCACACCCAGCCTGTCTGACTTCTTGGTAAATCTCAGTAAATCTCTACTTTGCTTGGTTCAGGGTAAGCCTGGACAAAATAGAGTGAAACATCCCATAATATAATCATTTTGTGATATAAAACAAAGATAGCTTAATTCTCTGATGAGAGCAGAAACTCCAGTTTCCATAAGAACCCTCTCTGGGAGCTTATTTCTCAGCTGAGGGTTGCTGGAGGCTATAGGATGGATTTCTTTGGCTAATGCATAGGCCTTTCATGGGGGCTGGGCTGAGGGCAGGCGATAGCCAGATGGGCCCCATGGCTGGGCCTGACCTCATGAAAGACCTTATATTTAATCTTTTGATGTTATCTCCTGTCTTCACCCATTTTTGTGTTGCTATAAAGGAATACCTGAGGCTTGGTAATTTATTTTAAAAAGAGGTTTATTTGGCTCATGGTTCTGCAGGATATACAAGAAGCATCGTGCTTCCTTCCCCTCTCTCTGGTTTCCTCTCTAGCCAGGTGATCTCTGCACACTCAGGCTCCCCTCCACCTTCTGCCGTCAGACAGCCAGAAGCCATCACCAGAAGCAGATGCTGGTGCCCTGTGTGGGCAGAGATCATATGGCAGGGCAGGAGGTGCCAGGCTCTTTTTAACAACCAGTTCTCCAGGAAACTAATAGAGCAAGAAATTATTCATTACCATGAGGATGGCACCAAGTCATTCATGAGGAATCTGCCCTCATAACTCAAACACCTCCCACCAGGCCCCACCTCCAACACTAGGGATCAAATTATAACATGAGATTTTGAGGGGTCAAACAGATGGAACTGTAATACCTCCAAAGGAAGTTATATGTCCCATCAAAGAGGTACATTCACCAGATTAAAGTAGGAAATGTTCACCAAAGTAACATTTGCATCCCATTACTGAACCACACCATTCGTAGTACCTTATAAATTAATATGCTTTTAAAATACATACTGGAGTTATCTTGTGATTAGCAATGATACCTCATTGCCCTTTTTTGATATTGAAAGTGCTCATTTGATAAATGTAAAGATTTAAAATACAGTCATGCACCACATAACAACATTTGGTCAGTGAAGGACTGCATGCTTGATGATGGTTCCACAAGATTATAATACCGTATTTTTACTGTACCTTTTCTATGTTTAGATATGCAAATACTTACCACTCTGTTACAATTCCCTGCAGTGTTCAGTACAGTCACATGCTGTGCAGATTTGTAGCCTAGGTGCAATAGGCTATACCATATAGCTTAGGCACATAGTTCTGCCATCTAAGTTTGTGTAAGTACACTCTACGATGTTCACACAACAACAAAATCACCTAAGGATGAATTTCTCAGAACATATCCCCATAGTTAAGTGATGCATGACTGTGTATCACAATTCTGGTAATTGTTTCTTCATATCTTCATTTATTAGTATGTTAGACACTTCAAAAATTGGAAGTGGCCCAGGCTTCTCTCAGCCTCTGAGAGGCCCGACTTGTTTAGGAGTATGTTTGTAAACCTATACAGTAGCTGTGTGACCTTGGGCAAGTTACTTAAACTGTCTCCCTAGCCTCAGTTTCCTCATGTACTTATTTGCAAAACGGTGAAAATAACTCTATTTAGAAGGTTTTCAAAGATGAATTAATGTGATATAAATGAAGTACCTAACAGTTTTAGATACACAAGCTTCTCAGTATACAGTAAGTAGGTGCCCAGTAATTGGTAGCAGTTGTCATTATTTTATCTGGTGTATTTCTTTCTGTTTTGATCCAGAAAACTTTTATTTATTTATTTATTATTTTATTTATTTATTTTTTTTGAGATGGAGTTTCGCTCTTGTTGCCCAGGCTGGAGTGCAATGGCACGATCTTGGCTCACTGCAACCTCCGCTGCCCAGGTTCAAGCAATTCTCCTGCTTCAGCCTCCTGAGTAGCTGGGATTACAGGCATGTACCACCACGCCTGGCTAATTTTGCATTTTTAGTAGAGATGGGGTTTCTCCATGTTGGTCAGGCTGGTCTCGAACTCCCAGCCTCAGGTGATTTGCCTGCTTTGGCCTTCCAAAGTGCTGGGATTACAGGCAGGAGCCACCACACCTGGTCTTTTCTTTCTTTCTTTCTCTTTTTTTTTTTCTTTTGAAACAAGATCTGACTGTCATCTAGGTTGGAGTGCAGTGTTGCAATCTCTGCTCACTGCAATCTCTGCCTCCCAGGCAGAACCCATCCTTCCACCTCAGCCTCCCAAGTAACTGGAACCACAGGTATGCATCACCAGGGCTGGCTAATTTTTGTATTTATTATTATTATTATTAATTTTTGTAGAGATGAGGTTTGGTCATGTTGCCCAGGCTGGTCTTGAACTCCTCAGCTCAAGTGATCTGCCTGCCTTGGCCTCCCAAAGTGCTGGGATTATAGGTGTGAGCCAATGCACCCGGCCTGACCCAGAATACTCCTATATCAGTTACCTTTTGCTGTGTAACAAATCACTCTAAAACTTAGTAGCTTAAAACAACAACCATGTATTTGCTTCAAGATTCTGTAGGTTGACTGTTTAGGCTGGGCTCAGCTGGCGGGTTTTCTGCACTCAGCTAGAATTACTCTTGCTTTTGTAGCTAGCTGTGGGGCAGCTGCAGTTTGGTTTTGATAGTTTGGGCTGAGCTCTTTATATGTTTAAGGTCTTGGCTGGGACAGCCGGCCTGACTCATGAGCTCTCATCTGCTGGCAGCTTAGCCTGGGCTTGTTCACATCATGAAGATAAGGGTCCCAAGAAAGCAGGTGGCAGTGTGCAAGGCCTCTTGAGGCTTGGACTTGGAACTAGTACAATGTCACCTCTGCCACATTCTATTGGCCAAAACTAGTCACAGACTCAAGAGCTGAGGACACCACTTTTGATAGGAAGAGTTACAAAGTCACATCTGCAAAGTAGCAGAGACACAGAAAGGGAAATAACTGTGGTCATTCTTGCAAACAATGTACCACAATTCCCCCTTTGTAAACAAACAAACAAAAAAACCCCAGCACCTTTAATTTATTCCCTGGGTACCCCAATGAGCAAGTGGGGATAAATTCTGTTCTTTTCCACTCTCTGGTTCAAGTCTATTTTTAGATCTAGTCTAATAAAATGAATTTCACACCTGGGTTACTCACCCACTAACAAACATTTTGTTCTTATCAATGCCTAGGACAAATGCCGAGGCAGCCTTGATTTGTAGTTCCATTACCTCCGAGTACAATAATTGTTAATTACTTGCTTTATTTGGTTCTGTTGCATTTGCCAATAGTCAATTACCTATGTTAGGTTTTCTTGTGATCAGTGGGGCTTATCCAATATTGCAGCTCAGGTCTGTTTTTGTCTCAGAGATGTCTTTTCCAAGATAGTTAAAGAAAACTCTTGTTCATTGGTTTATTGAATATCTGTTTATTTCAAAGGCTTCTTATGCACTGCTGCAGGCACCAAAGTGCTTGGACTGAGTTCTTAGAATTGAACAAAAGGCAAAAGATAAGCTTTCATTTTGTATAATCTGGCTAAATCCCAGTACATAGAACAGATAGAAAGAGCAGGTTGTGAGATCTTAGGGCATTTGTTCAGTTCCTGCCTGAATCTCTGAAACTGCCTTATCTCCTGTAATGCACCGTCCACATAGCTACCTAGTGACCTAATGCAGAGACCTGATCACATGGTTTGTGGTAGAATGCATGGATGGAACTGACTCTCCAGTCCTCCATATAGCCATACCCTTTGTCATATGACTTGGTAGGAGATCTCACTGGTTCCCCTCCTCTTGAATCTAGACTGGGCCATGTGACTTTGTTTCGTGGACAGAATGAGGTGGAAGTGACAACATGCCAGTTCTGAGCCCAGGCCTCAAGACACCTTGCATGTTTCTTTTTGTGCTCTTGTGCCTCTGTCATTGCCATGAGCCAGACATGCCCAGGCTGGCCGGGCAGTTCCAGGAGTAAGATGAGAGATACATGGAGAAGAGCCAAGTCACTTCAGCAAGGCCCAGCCCAAATCAGCCAAGGCCCAGCCAACCCCAGATGCATATGCCATAAATGCTGATTGTTGCTTTAAGCCACTGACATTGAGGTTGCTTATTACATGACAGAAGTTGATGCCTCATTCTTCTATTTAAACTCCAGCACTGGTCCACTGATCCCCTGTGGCTTGAGGCATAAAGTCCAGGTGAAATCTTCCACCATCTTGGCCCTGCTACTTTTCTCTTGGTGCCTCCATATCTCCCTTTTTACTTTATACCTTAGCAATGACCCCAAATGACTTGTAGCTCTTCAAATGCATCATGCTGGTTCACATTTCTATGCCTTTGCACCTGGTATGCCCTCTGCCTGGAACGCCATTCTCCTCTCCTTTGTCTGTCTAGGAAATTCCTACTCATCTGTCAAAACCCAGCTCAGGCATTGTCTCAATGTACTCTCCTCTCCCCTGAAGTAACTCACTCCCACTTTTCAGAGGTCTGGATGCTGTATATCTATATCTATGTATCTATCTGTATGTATAGCTATAAATCTATTTTTACCATATATGACATAGTATTATGAAGTAGGTTCATTTCCTTTTAGTTTTGCCCATTGTATCAGTCCATTCTCACGTTGTTATAAAGAAACACCTAAGACAGAGTCATTTATAAAGAAAAGAAGTTTAGGCTGGGCATGGTGGCTCATGCCTGTAATCCTAGCACTTTGGGAAGCTAAGGCAGGTGAATCACTTGAAGTCGAGATCGAGACCAGCCTGGTCAACATGGTGAAACCCCATTTCTACTAAAAATACAAAACATTAGTCAGGCATGGTGGTGGTGCCTGTAGTCCCAGCTACTTGGGAGGCTGAGGCAGGAGAATCACTTGAACCTAGGAGGTGGAGGTTGCAGTGAGCCAAGATTGCACCCTGCACTCCAGCCTCAAAACAAATGAATAAACAAACAAACAAACAAACAAACAAAAAAGAAGTTTAATTAGCTCATGGTTCTGC
Organism: Colobus angolensis palliatus; assembly: GCF_000951035.1. Lineage (NCBI taxonomy): Eukaryota > Metazoa > Chordata > Mammalia > Primates > Cercopithecidae > Colobus > Colobus angolensis. Next base: position 2,565,332 of record NW_012114944.1, read on the forward strand.
AGGCTGTACAGGAAGCATGATGCTGGCATCTGCTTGGCTCCTGGAAAGACCTCAGCAAACTTACAAACATGTCAGAAGGCGAAGGGGGAGCAAGCACGTCACATGATAAAAGCAGAAGCAACAGAGTTGAGGAGGCGCCACACACTTTTAAGCGACCAGATCTCACAAGAACTCACTGCAAGGACAGCACATAGGAGATGGTGCTAAACAATTCATAAGAAATACATTTCCGCGATCCAATCACCTCCCACCAGGCCCCACCTCCAACACAGGGGACTATAAGTTAACATGAGATTTGGGTAAGGAGACACATCCAGACTATATCACCCATATTTCCCACCTATAGACTGATTTACTTTAGGACAAGGGCAGCTTTAATGTAAATACATTCTTAGTGCCTAATCCAGTGCCTGACAACAATAACGCTTGATGATTAAATGAAGGAGGACCTGAAAAGAGGGAGCATCTGAAATGGGCCTTGACCAAGTGGTAGGATTTGGACACAAAGAGATGGGCAAAGGAACTCCAGAGAGAAGGTACAATGTGAGTAAAGGTACAGGGGCTGGAAAACAGGAGTGACATGATTTCATTTTGGCCTAAGCTTCTGAAAGAGAGTAGCAAGAGTTATAGTGATGTGTGATTAAAAAAACCTCCAAAAACATGTGTAAAGTGAATATTATCTTTCCAAAAGACTCATCCACTAGGAAGAGATGCAAGGCAATGTCTTACCCCTAAGCAAGAAAATCTATGAATGGGTAGCTGATGAGATGACAGGGCAGAGTGAATACCTCCACGACCCTCAGGGCCCTGCTGCTGTGTGCATCTGCCTCCTGTGAGGCACTTCTTCACTTGTAAACTCTTTCCAGAGTGTTACAGGCATTGAGAAGTCCAGCATCTCAGGGGTTAACTAGATGCCTGTCTCTGCACCCTTGGGTGGTAGAAAATGATGCTGGATACTGTCAGGTATAGCTTGGCCCCTGCTAGGAGGCAAATCCCACTGCTTTCTGGCTGGATGAATCTTGTCTCTTGAGGAACACTTGCAAAAATGGTGTTGCAACATAAAAGCAGGGATGCTTAGTCCTCGATCCTCGGTCCCCACCACACAGAGAAGGGAAGGGGCTGGCCAGGGGTTTCTCCCTGCACAGGCCTTTCCCCCACCAGCCGCCTCTGCTGCTGCAGAGCTCTTTAAAATATTTTAACATCTCCATTATGGTGGGTTAGCCTTTTAAACATTAACACTCCTCAATTATAAAAGCAGAGATATGTATCTTTGCTATGTCACCCCATGCCACCTTGTATTGGCCACTTCATGGGTTTTATCCCTTGGATCTATGATTGCATAGTTACTTTCTGTCACCCCTACTGGGCCACAGGCTCCAGATGGCAGATAATTGGCCTCTACAGTTCACCATAAGATTCCCAAGGCCAGGCACTGGGCCTGGCCTTGGAAAATGCTTAATAGACGTAATAGACCGTTGTTGAATAAATAAACTTATAAAGAGTTCAGAAAAGAGAAGATATGCTTGCTTACTACCCCAACAACCAAAGGAAGCACTGCTAACATTTTCATAATTTTCCTTCCATGTCTTTTTCTATGCATACATATATTCTATACTTTTGAATGAAGCTGTACTTTTTTTTTTTTTTTTAGACAGAGTCTCACTCTGTTGCCCAGGCTGGAGTGCAGCGGCGCGATCTCGGCTCACTGCAAGCTCCACCTCCCAGGTTCACGCCATTTTCCTTCCTCAGCCTCCCGAGTAGCTGGGACTACAGGTGCCCACCACCACGCCCGGCTAATTTTTTGTATTTTTAGTAGAGACACGGTTTCACCATGTTAGCCAGGATGGTCTCTATCTCCTGACCTTGTGATCTGCCCTCCTCGGCTTCCCAAAGTACTGGGATTACAAACATGAGCCACCGTGCCTGGCTTGAAGCTCTACTTCTTAATGGCATTTCTGCCATGTCATGAAAATTATTCACAAATACCATTTTTAATGGCTGCTCGATTTCCCATCATATGGAGACACCCTATTTTTGACTATTTGTGTTGCATCCAATTTTTCACAGTTCTCCCAGAATAAGTACCTGGGTTGGGAAGGCATCCTTTTGCATTGGTTTTTGCTTATTTTCAAATGATTTTATTAGCCTAGACTTCCAGGAGAAGATTAAAATATATGAGCACTGTAAAAACTCCTGGAACATCTTGTTAGCACTGCTGCCCAGAAAGACTGGACCCGTGTCCCTGCTAGGTTGTATGTCAGAGTGAGCTGAGAAACTCAATGAGGCAGTCTGGGATAATGGTCATCGTCCTGGGCATATGAAAACCTGAGATGAGGGAGGATTTTGAACAGCCCCTCCCTTCTCTATGCTTCAGTTTCCTTTTTGTGCACTGGAAGGACCTGTATTGTACTGCCTCGTTCTCAGTGCTACTGTGTGAGTACAATGAGGCGATACTTGGGAAAAGGCTTTGAGAGCTGAGAAACTTGGTTCTTGTTCTTTTTATTTTATGTTAAAAGGGACTAGCATAACCAAGGGACTAACATTATTAAGGCAAACAGCATCTTCCAGAGAAATGGTGACCACTCTTCTGTCTGCAGCACTGTGACCTTTTGGGAGACAAAAGATTTCAGTATTCATTGTCTTCTCACCATTGATTGTCCTGCTGGGGTAGGTGGGGAGAAGAAGGAGGAGTAGGGGAAGACGACATTGACATCAGATCTGCAATTCCTGAGTCGTTGGAGAAAATGAACTAGGAGAAAAGGAGAAAGTTGCTACCAGAACTCTGGAAGAGTTCTTCCATGCGCTGCTCCCTCATATGTCCACTGACCCTAGGTGGGTCCCTTCTCATTCCCAAGCCTCAGTCTTCCCTCTGCATATTAAGGGCTCAGACCAGGATCCCTCACCACCTTCCTCTGAGAGCCTGAGTGCGTGAGGCTGGGACAGGAGAGAGGGCTGTAAATTGATCTCTTCTGCACCATGTACTGGCCTAGTCAACCTCTCAAGCCATCCCTGGTCTCTGGGCCTTCCTGGACATCAGAATCTCCCATAAGGACGCCGATTTAGACTGACTTAAGGGTGAATTCACCTGATGCAGAAGGTTGGGCTTTAAGATCCCTCTGCTGCAGCCCAAATCTAAGAACCAAATCTAAGCATGTCCTCCCCCATCACTGAAATGCTTCCTGTTCCTCCCGACCCCATCAGTATGCTCGAGTCTCTCTGACTTGATGCTGCAGGCCCTCCATAATCTGGCTACAATCAACTTCTTGATAATAGGAGTATTTCTACTCCAGGTTGTTGTGAGGACCACACAGTACATGTGTATAAAGCATTTAGCATGATACTCAGCCAGCACATAGTAACCGCTCAATAAATGGCAGTTGGTATTAGTTATTACTACCACTGTGACTTACTCTCTTCTCCCCTTCCTTTTCTCCACATGCCTACCCTGGCATGTGGCCTCATGCCCTTGTGTCCGCACAGCCTTTCCCCTCTGTATGGAGAGACCTCAATTCATGTCTCCCACTTTGTGCCCATTTTGGGGTGTAATTGCTAAGTGGAATTGCCCACCTTGGGAAGATGGTCATTTCTTGCTTCTTTTCTTTCCCCTCACCTCATATAGTGGTGTTTGCTTATGTCTTGAACTTATGGTGTGACTCCACTATAGCGGGGACACAAGTGCTTAGTGAACAAAGGAGTAGTTGGCCCTGGGGGAGTCTCCCCAATAGGTTATGAGCTACTTGAAGGCTGAATCTGGGTTTGTCCTCCTCTGCACCCATAGTTCTAACACCATGCTTATACATAGGCAGTTTCAGAAAAATCCATGTATTTAAAGCAGATTTCTAGAACATCCATCAAGTGTCAGGCAATGCTCTGGGTGTTGTGGATAGGATGGTAACCAAGATAGACACAGGTCCCTTCCTTCCCGAAGCGTGCATTCCAACTGGGGAGACAGGATAAAGAACAACAAATGACTTAGTTAAACGCTATTTCTCTGTCTGTTTCTATGTTTGGAGGAATTTCGTTTGCATTGGGAGGGTGTGTTTGTGAGGATATGTTTGGCTAGTTTTTAGTAGCCATATAGGAAGAGTACTCAGGAAGCTGAGGGGGATCCTCCAGAAGACGGAACCCAGGATAGAACTAGAGGTCAGTGACAGCTGGTGCCACAGGGCAGAGAAGGGAAAGATGGTGTTGAGGTGGTTTTGAATACAAGCCCTCTTCTGAATGGCTCTAGGGCACATTCCAAATTGCAAGTGCTAATTTGCAATAGAGCTGCTTTTCACTTGGACAACTTTATATATTGTGCTCCAGGGTGAACAGCAACAGGGATGTATTTACTTAATGATGTGGGGAAGGGCAACCAGTAAATAAAATAATCACAAAGTGTGACAAGCACTTAATAAACGGGCCTGAGATGAGGCTGGAGGAAAGACAGGAGACGGTTAGACTGGGTCTCAAGACTGGTGAGGGGCTTGGACTTTATTTAGAGTGCATCAGAGACTGGGGGAGAGTTGGGATCCGATTTAGCTTTAAAGAAGATCACTTTCACTACCATGTGGAGTCAGTTTTGATTTAATTGAATCAAATATTTCTGGAAAGCATCCAAATAAATTGGCTTCTTGAAGCCATCACCTCCCCCTGCTGAGTTTCACTAGCTCCTGGTAGAACTGGGGACCCTAATTTCCCAAGGAGACAAACATCCAATTTCTGGTTTAGATTTGCATTAGAAAGAGACCTTAATTACTCTAATCTCTAACACCTCTGAGGAGCTGATTTGAGCTTTTCAGATGCAAAGAGTGTTAATTGGCTAAGGGGCCCAGCTGAGCTGAACCCTCACCAAGTGGGAAGGGGTGGAGGAGGGAGAAGGGGAGAGGGGAATGAGGGGACATCTCGCATTTGTCAGGTTTCCTGGAGATCTGAAGGGGAGTGTGAGGGGAATTGATACCAACAGTTTACCTGCTTTCAATCCTTCAAGTCTCCTTCCACTCATCCTTCAATATCCAACTCACTCCCATTGTCCCAGGAAGCACCCCTCCTCCTTGTCCCCACTCCCACCCCTGGACTTCCTTTACCGCTTCCTAGGCCAACAGTGCCTCCAAGGACTCCTGGTTTCTAATCACAGCCCTTGGACAGCCCTTCCACTTGGAGGGCAAGTCTTCTATCTCTTGCAGCTTCGTCTCCTTGCACAGCCCAAGGTGAGTGCTCAGAAAATGTGAAATGAATGAATAATGAAACAAATGATAATATTAATGATAATATAATAATAAAAGTGACCACTTAAGTAGTGCTTCCCGTGATTCTACGCTGCTGAGTCTCAAAGCATTAACTCCTGCTCTCCAATTCCTGCCATAGCCAATCTCCCGCATAAATCGCCATTGATGGTTATGTATTTATCTGTGGGATTGTTTAATATTAACCTCCTCCACGAAGACAAAAACCCCTGCCTGTTTTGTTCACCACTCTATCTGCAGTGCCTAGCCCAATGTCTGAACCTAAAAGGCTCAATAAATATCTGTTGAATGAGAGAATTCTTGCATATATCTTCCTTTTACTGAAGAACTAACATTTTTTCCCTGGAGCATCCTTTTAACACTGATGCCTGGATTCTCTCACAAACAGCTTGCCCCCTGCCCCCAACCCCATCACCACGGGGTTGTAAGGCCATGACTTATAAGTATTTCTTTCTTTATGTCCTGTTTGCTTGCTATATGTGCCTGGTCACTCCCTCTGGACACACTCCAGATGGTTCTGTTTCCTCTCACAGTAAGGCCTGATAAATATGTAAAGATGAGACTTTCACTTCCCATGTTCTAGAAATTACATTTCTATAATGCAACTTTTCAAACGTAGTTGCCTTTACTCTGTTTAAATAAAGATATAAGGCACCCAATAAGGAAGATGAGTTGAGCAATTGAGGGCTTTTCTTTTCTACAGGTGTAGAAAATGTTAATGGTAGGTATATGGGGAATACAACTTTTTTTTTAAGTGAAAGCAGGTTTATTAAGAAGGTGTACAACTTTTAAAAGTTGTAAAACTTTTCAACTTTTTAGCATGTTTGAAATTTTTCAAAATAAAATGTTGGAAATAGGGAAAATCCAATAAAGTAATTAAAATGGAATACTAAAAAAAATTGATTAACCACAAAGAAGATGAGAAAAACAGAAAAAAAGAACAGGACAAATAGACAGCAAATAGCAAAACGGCCATTAAAGTCATGCTAAATGTATTAAAATCATGTTAAATGTAAATGAACTAACCATTTCAATTAAATGGCAGAAATTCTTAGGCTGGTTAAAGGAATAAGCTAATTTTCTGCTGTATACAAGAAATACTTAAAAACACAAAGACATTGATAGGTTGAAAGTAAAAGGATAGAGATTAGGCAAAAGCACTAATTATGAGAAAGTTGGAATGGTCATATTATCTGATGATAAAGACTTAGAGACAAGAAGTATTATCAGAGATAAACACACTTCATTACAAAAAGTGGGTCCAATTCATGAGGACAATAAAAGAATGATAAATTGTTTTTTAACACATATAATAATAAATGTGAATGTGTGTAATAACAGAACTTCAAAATACATGAAGCAATAACTGACAGAAATGCATGGAGAAATAGATAAATCCACAACCATAGTTTTTAGTTTTGTTTTTGTTTTTTGAGACAGGGTCTTAATCTGTTGCCCAGGCTGGACTGCAGTGGCACAATCACAACTCACTGTAGCCTGGAACTCCCGGGCTCAAGCCATCCTCTTGCCTCAGCTCTCTGAGTAGCTGGGACTACAGGCACATGCTACCATGCTCAGCTAATTTTGTCATTTTTTTGTAGAGATGGGGTCTCGCTATATTGCCCAGGCTGGTCTCAAACACCTGGGCTCAAGTGATCCCCTACCTTGTCCTCCTAACTGCTGGGATTACAGGTGTGAGCTACCACCTGGCCCTACAACTCTCGTTTTTATGCTCTCAGTAATTGATAAAACTACCAGAACAAAAGTAGTAAGGATAAAGATCTGAACAACATTATAAGGCACTTTGACACCAAGAACTGTAGAACACTGATTTTTTTTTTCAAGAACCTGTGGAACATTTGTGTGCTGGTTTTCAAGTGTCAATACATTTTAAAAGATTGAACATGTATACAATGTGTTTTACAAATAATGATGAATACAAAGCTACAGATTGAAGAAGCCCAATGGGCCTCAAATACAAGAAACATGAAGAAAATGATATCAAGGCATGTTATAATCTAAGAGCTCAAACCTTTTGATAAAGAAAAACTTAGGCCAGGTGTGGTGGCTCATGTCTGTAATCCCAGCACTTTGGGAGGCCAAGGCAGGTGGATCACCTGAGGTCAGGAGTTCGAGACCAGCCTGGCCATCTTTACTAAACACAAAAATTAGCTGGGCGTAGTGGCGGGTGCCTGTAATCCCAGCTACTTGGGAGGCTGAGGCAGGAGCATCACTTGAACCTGGGAGGTTGAGGTTGAGGTTGCAATAAGCCAGGATGGAGCCACCACACTCGAGTCTGGGCAACAGAGTGAGACTCAGTCTCAAAAAAAAAAAGATAAACAGAAACTTTAAAAAGCAGCAGGAACTGGAGCCACAAGAAGAAACAAAAAGGAAAAAGAAAAGCAACAACAAGAAAAAACAATAGCAGGAATGACACCTCTGAAGGACTGAAATAGAGAAAAGCCTGTCAACCTAGAGTTTACATCTCAGGAAAAAGATCATTCAAAAGCAAGAGCAAAATAAAGACTTTAAAAAATACATAAAAAACTGAGGGAATTCTTAGTTGGCGCACCACACTATAAGAAACACTAAAGGAACTTGGTCAGACAGAAGGAAAATGACACCAGACAGAATCATGAATTCATGGAAAGTAATTAAAAACACTAGAAATGGTAACTGCAAGGTAAACAAGATTTTTAAATATTATTTGAAATTCTATTAAAAATAATTTACTGTTAACACGAGAATAATTACAATGCAACATGGCATTTATAACGTGTAAAAGTAAATGTATAACAATAAGAGAAATTTTGAGAGTGGGGAAATGGAAGTATTTACTATTGTAAGGTTCTTTTTAAAATGTTTTCATTTTCAATTTTTTGTGAGTACATAGTAGGTCTATATATTTATGGGTTACATGAGACATTTTGCTACAGGCCTGCAATGCGTAATAATTACATCAGGGAAAGTAGGGTATCCATCTCCTTAAGCATTTATCCTTTGTGTTACAAAACAATATTTTTTAGTTATTTTAAAATGTACAAGTAAATTATTTTTGACTATAGTCACCCTGTTGTGCTAGCAACTACAAGGTTTTATTCATTCTTTCCATTTTTTTGGACACATTATCTATCCCCACTACCTCCCTGCCTCTGCTACCCTTTCCAGCCTCCGGCAATCATTCTACTCTCTCTCTCCATGAGTTCAGTTATTTTAGTTTTTAGCTCCCACAAATAAGTGAGAACATGAGAAGTTTGTCTTTCTGCGTCTGACTTATTTCACTGAACATAATGACTTCCAGTTCCATTCATGCCATTGCAAACGAGATGATCTCATTCTTTCTTATGGCTGAATAGTACTTCATTGTGGTGTATATGCACCACATTTTCTTTATCCAATCATCTGTTGACAGACAGTTAGGTTGCTTCCAAATCTTGGCTATTGTGAATAGTGGTGTAGCAAATATTGGAGGGCAGCTATCTCGGACATACTGATTTCCTTTCTTTTGGGTATATACCCAGCAGTGTAATTGCTAGATCATATAGTAGCTCTACTTTTGGTCTTTTGAGAAACTGCCAAACTGTTCTCTATGGTGGTTGTACTAATTTGCATTCCCACCAGCAGTGTATGAGGGTCCCTTTTTCTCCACATCCTCACCAGTGTTTGTTACTGCCTAACTTTTGAATAAACTATTTTAACTGGGGTGAGATGATATCTCATTATAGTTTTGATTTGCATTTCTCTGATGATCAATGATGCTGAGCACCTTTACATATGCCTGTTTGCCATTTGCATGTTTTCTTTTGAGAAATGTCTATTCAGGTTTTTTGCCCATTTTAAATCAGATTATTAGATTTTTTTTCTGTAGAGTTATTTGAGCTCCTTATGTATTCTGTGTGTGGCTTTTTTGTTTTGTTTTGGGTTTTGTTTTGTTTTTGAGATGGAGTTTCACTCTTGTTGCCCAGGCTGGAGTGCAATGGCACAATCTCAGCTCACTGCAACCTCTGCCTCATGGGTTCAAGCAATTCTCCTGCCTTAGCCTCCCAAGTAGCTGGAATTACAGGTACCCACCACCATGCCCAGCTAATTTTTTGTATTTTTGGTAGAGATGAGGTTTCACTATGTTGGCCAGGCTGGTCTGGAACTCCTGACCTCTCGTGATCTACCTGCCTCGGCCTCTCAAAGTGCTAGGATTACAGGCATGAGCCACCCTGCCTGGCTTATATCTAGTTATTAATCATTTGTCAGATGGGTAGTTTGCAAATATTTTCTCCAATTTTGTGGGTTGTCTGTTCACTTTGTTGATTGTTTCTTTTGCTGTGTAGAAGATTTTTAACTTAATGTGATCCCATTTATCCATTTTGCATTGGTTGCCTGTGCTTATGGGTTCTTACTCAAGAAATATTTGCCCAATCCAATGTCCTGGAGAGTTTCCCCAATGTTTTCTTGTAGTCATTTCATAGTTTGAGATCTTAGATTTAAGTCTTTAATCCATTTTGACTTGATTTTTGTATATGGTGAGTGACAGGGTTCTAGTTTCATTCTTTTGCACGTGGATATCCAATTTTCCCAGCACCATTTACTGAAGAGACTGTCCTTTTTCCAATGTATGCTCTTAGCACCTTGTCAAAAATGAATTCACTGTAGATGTATGGATTTATCTCTGGGTTTTCTATTCTGTTCCACTCATCTATGTGTCTGTTTTATGCCAGTACCATGACATTTTGGTTACTATAGCTCTATAGTATAATTCAAAATCAGATAATGTGATTCCTCCAGTTTTGTTCTTTTTGCTTAGCATAGTTTTGGCTATTCTGGGTCTTTTGTGGTTCTATATAAATTTTCTGATTGTTTTTTCTATTTCTGTGAAGAGTCATTGGTATTTTGATAGGGATTGCATTAAATCTATAGATTGCTTTGAGTATTATGAACATTTTAGCAATATTCTTCCAATCCATGAACATGGAATATCTTTACCTTTTTTTTTGTCTTCTTCAATTTCTTACATCAATGTTTTATAATTTTCATTGTAGAGTTCTTTCACTTCTTTGGTTAAGTTAATTCCTAGGTATTTAATTTTATTTGTAGCTGTTGTAAATAAAATTACTTCCTTGATTTCTTTTTCTGATTGTTTGCTGTTGGTGTATAGAAATGCTACTGATTTTTTGTGTGTTGATTTTGTATCCTACAACTTTACTGAGTTTGTTTATCAGTTCTAATAGTTTTTGGTAGAATCTTTAGGTTTTTCCAAATATAAGATTATGACATCTACAAATAAGAATAATTTGACTTCTTCCTTTCCCTCTATGGATGCCCTCTATTTCTTTCTCTTGTCTGCTCTAGCTAGGACTTCTAGTCTATGTTGAATGAAAGTGGTGAAAGTGAGCATCCTTGTGTTCCTGATCTTAGAGGAAAGACTTTCAGTTTTCCCCATTCAGTATGATACTAGCTGTGGGTTTGTCATACAGGTTTTTGTTTTTTGATATGGAGTCTCACTCTGTCGCCCAGGCTAGAGTGCAGTGGCACGATCTTAGCTCACTGCAACTTCCGCCTCCCAGGTTCAAGTGATTCTCCTGCCTCAGCCTCCTGAGTAGCTGGGATTACAGGTATGTGCCACCATGCTCAGCTAATTTTTGTACTTTTAGTAGAGATGGGATTTCATCATATTGGCCAGGCTGGTCTCGAACTCCTAACCTCAGGTTATCCAACCACCTTGGCTCCCAAAGTGCTTGATTACAGGCATGAGCCACCACGCCAGGCCCATATACAGTTTTTATTATGTTGAGGTATGTTCCTTCTATCCTCAGCTTTGTTTTAGGGTTTTTATCATGAAGGGATGCTGAATTTTATCACATGCTTTTCCAGTATCAATTGAAATGATTATATGTTTTTGTCCTTCATTCTTTTGTTATGATGTATCACATTAATTGATTTGCATATGTTGAACCATTCTTGCATCCTTGGGATAAATCCCACTTGGTCTGGAGGAAAAAAAATTTTTTTTTTTTTTTTTGAGACAGTCTTGCTCTGTCGCCCAGGCTGGAGTGCAGTGGTGCTATCTTGGCTCACTGCAACCTCTGCCTCCTGAGTTTAAGCAATTCTCCCGCCTCAGCTTCCCAAGTAGCTGGGACTACAGGTGCATGCCACCTCGCCCAACTAATTTTTGTATTTTAGAGATGGGGTTTCACTATGTTGGCAGGCTGGTCTCGAACTCCTGACCTCAGGTGATCCACCCGCCTCAGCCTCCCAAAGGGCTGGATTACAGGTGTGAGCCACTATGCCTGACTGATGAGCAATCTTTTTAAGTGTTGTTGAATTTGGTTTGCTAGTATTTTGTTGAGGGTTTTTGAATCAATATTCACCAGTGATACTGGCCTATAGTTTTCTTATTTTGATGTATCTTTTTCTGGTTTTGGTATCAGGGTAATACTGGCCTCATAGAATGAGTTTGGAAGTATTCCCTCCTCTGTTTTTAGGAATAGTTTTAGTGGGATTGGGATTAGTTCTTCTTCTTCTATTTATTTATTTATTTTTTAATTTATTTATTTATGAGACAGAGTCTCACTCTGTCACCCAGGCTGGAGTGCAGTGGCATGATCTCAGCTCACTGCAAGCTCCGCCTCCCGGGTTCACGCCATTCTCCTGCCTGAGCCTCCTGAGTAGCTGGGACTACAGGCACCCGCCACCATGCCCAGCTAATTTTTTGTATTTTTACTAGACAGAGTTTCACTGTGTTAGCCAGGATGGTCTCGATCTCCTGACCTCGTGATCCGCCCGTCTCGGCCTCCCAAAGTGCTGGGATTACAGGCTTGAGCCACCGCGCCCGGCCTGCTGGGACGTTTTATTACAGCTTCAATCTCATTACTTGTTGGGCTGTTCAGGTGTTGAATTTCTTCATGTTTCAATCTTGATAGATTTCACATATCTAGGAATTTATCTGTTTCTTCTAGATCTTCTGATTTATTGGGGCATAGCTGCTCATAGTAGCCACTAACGATCCTTTGAATTTCTGTGGTATCAGTCGTAACGTCTCGTTTTTAATCTCTGATCTTATCTATTTAGGTCTTCTCTCTCTTTTTCTTTGTCTGGCTACAGGTTTGTTCGATTATTTTTTCAAAAAAACAGCTTTTTGTTGCATCGATCTTTTGTATTGTTTTCTTCATTTCAATTTCATTTATTTCAGCTCTGATCTTTATTATTATTTTTCTTCTACTAATTTCGGGTTTGATTTGTTGTTTGTTTTATAGTTCTTTAAGATGAATCATTAAGTTATTTATTTGAAGTTTTTCTTATTTTTTGAGGTATAGCTATAAACTTCTGTCTTTGTACTGCTTTTGCTGTATCCCGTAGGTTTCCGTATGTTGTGTTTCTATTATAATTTGTTTCCAAAAAATTTTCAATTTTATTCTTAATTCATTCACTGACCCACTTGTCATTCAGGAGTATATTGTTTAATTTCCATATGTTTGTATAGTTTCCAAAAATAATCTTGTTATTGATTTCCAGTTTTATTCCATTGTGGTCAGAGAAAATGCTTGATATTATTTTAATTTTTTGGAATGTTTTATTACTTGTTTTGTGATCTAACATATGATCTATCCTTGAGAATGATCCATGTGCTAAGGAAAAGAATGTGTATTCTGTCGCTACTGGATGAAATGTTCTGTAAATATCTATTAGGTTCATTTGGTCTATGGTGCAGATTAAGTCCGATATTTCTTTGTTGATTTTCTGTCTGGAAGATTGGTCCAATGCTGAAAGTGGGGTTTTGAAGTCTCAAGATATTTTTGTACTGGGCTCCCTCTTTAGCTCTAATAATGTTTGCTTTATGTATCTGAGTGCTCCCATGTTGGGTGCTACATATTTAAAATTGTTATATTCTCCTGCTGAATTGAACCCTTTATCATTATATAGTGACCACCTTTGTTTCCTCTTACAGTTTTTGTCTTGAAATCTGTTTTGTCTGATATAAATATAGCTAACAATAAAAGAAAATAGAGAGCCTGAATAATGAGTCCAGAAATAAACTCACACATATATGGACAACTGATTTTTTACAAAGGTGCTAAGAAAAGACAACTTTTTAACAAAAGCTGGAACAACTAGATATTCACATGCAAAAAAGACCACAAAACCAATAACTTACATCCATACTTTGTACTATATACAAAAATTAACTCAAATGGATCAAAGACCTAATTGTAACCCCTAAAACTATAGATTTTTAGAAAGTGGCATAAGAGAAAATCTTTGTGAACTCATATTAGGCAAAGATTTCCTAGCGATGTCACCAGAAGCACAGTCCATAAAAACAAATTTGAGGCTGGTACGGTGGCTCATGCCTGTAATCCCAGCACTGTGAGAGGCCGAGGCCAGCAGATCACCTAAGGTCAGGAGTTTGAGACCAGCCTGGCCAACATGGCAAAACTCGTCTCTACTAAAAATACAAAAATTAGCTGGGCATGGTGGCGTGTCCCTGTAATCCCAGCTACGCAGGAGGCTGAGGAAGGAGAATGACTTGAATCCAGGAGGCAGAGGTTGCAGTGAACTGAGATTGCACCACTGCACCCTAGCCTGGGCGACAAGACATCATCTCAAAAAATAAAATAAAATAAAATAAAAAATTTGATAAATTATATTTAATCAAGTCAATAACTTCTCTTCAAAAGACATTGTTATGAGAGCAAAAAGATGAGCA
>NW_012114944.1:2584387-2753312 GCF_000951035.1 Colobus angolensis palliatus
AAAGGCACCATCTCAGTCTCTCAGGAGCACACATTCTGGTGGGGAGGATTAGACACTGACTTATGCAATCGTCATCGAAGGTCAAATGTGATAGGGCCATCGGGGAGGGGTGCTTTGGGAGAGGTCAAAGATGAAAGAGACTGTGTGATGGAGAAACCCTCCCCGAGGGCCAGGGCCAACCCTGTCTCTATAGCAGTTGTAGCTCCAGTACTTGGCACGAAGCAGGTTTCAAAAGCATCAGTTGAATAAATGAATGAATGAATGATAGTGGTGCCTCTTAAGGTAGACCTTAAAAGATGTAAAGAATTTGGGGAATTTGAAGGAAAGCAAGTAAGTTGGGAATTATTACTAGGAGAATAGAGCATGTAAATCATAGGATATCAAAATTGCAATAATATTGGTTTTGCTGAATCTGTGCTGAGTATGAACAAGCTTTGGCTGATGTTAACAATGTGGTTTTGCTAATCCCTGCTGCATTGTCTCACGGATGGTGACAGTCAGGGCTCTCCTTCACATTCCTCCCTCTTCTCCCAAAGTCACTGGGAAAATTGCTTTGCAGACCATCTGTGCCTCTTTGAGTGACTTAGAGGTTTCAAATTAGTTTCTCCAATAATTATTTTGAATTCTAGTGACTTGCTCCAGATCAGAGCAGGACTAAGGGGAGAGGAGAGATGCTCAGGAGGGAGGGAAAGATCTGTGTTTGATTGGAGACTCATGATGTCTTTGGTGTACAATCAAAATCGATGAAGGTGGTTCTTGATGTGAACTGTGTATTTTGAGTCCTCAAGGAGCACTGCCTATCCCTGCCTGGAAGAAAGGGTCTAGTGTCAGGATAGACACTCCGGTACTACCTGGGAGAAGCCCCCTCAACCACTCTCCCTGAACTGGAAGGGATGGGGAACATGGTGTCGTCTCCAGCTTGAACCATAATATTCACCTTTGTGATATGAGACAAGAGGGCCCTACAGGCTCAGGGTCATCATGAAAGGCAACAATTTTATGAAAGGGAAGAAGCAGTAAGGAAAATCTGCCTGTCCCTAATTATAGGGTTATCATGTCTAACATCTAACCTAAAAGTAAGAGTGGACTTGTCAAGCCCTGATCAGGAGGTACTTATTGGGAAAATCTGATAGCCACATTTCAGGGTGGGCTGGTTCTTCTCTATTTATAATCCCTTCCAGGGCCATCCTCTAACTTTCTCCACCCTGTTCTGTCTCTGGGGGGCTAACCCACATGGATGGTATCATCTGGGCTCCTTTGCCTTCAGGTATTAGTTTGGGTTCAGCTCATGGGAGGCACTTGGGTGATCAGAGAAGGAGAGAAGGAACAGTCAGGGTAGCTCTTCCCTGCTCCCTTCTTGCTTTAGGATCATGCCATAGCAGGGTCTGGGTTCTTCTGTGACCATGGTGTGCCAGGCAGCCACAACCTTCACCTCCCAGGTTCAAGTGATTCTCATGCCTCAGCCTCCTAAGTAGCTGGAATTACAGGTGTGTGACACCATGCCTGGCTAACTTTTGTATTTTTAGTAGAGACCGAGTTTTGCCATCTTTGGCAGGCTAATCTCAAACTCTTGGCCTCAAGTGATCCACCCGCATCAAGCTCCCAAAGTGCTGGGATTACAGGTGTGAACCACTGGGCCCTGCCTCACTAGACTCTTAAGAACAGCATTCCAGGCCAGGCGTGGTGGCTTACTCCTGTAATCCCAGCACTTTGGGAGGCCGAGGCAGGCGGATCACGAGGTCAGGCGTTCAAGACCAGCCTGACCAACATGGTGAAACCCTGTCTCTACTAAAAATACAAAAATTAGCCAGGAGTTGTGGCGGGTGCCTGTAATCCCAGCTACTCAGGAGGCTGAGGCAGGAGAATCGCTTGAACCCGAGAGGCAGAGGTTGCAGTGAACTGAGATTGCACCACTGCACCCTAGCCTGGGCGACAAGACATCATCTCAAAAAATAAAATAAAATAAAAAATTTGATAAATTATATTTAATCAAGTCAATAACTTCTCTTCAAAAGACATTGTTATGAGAGCAAAAAGATGAGCAACAGTCTGGAAACGATTCATATATCTGGGATTCATATATCTGATAAAGGATGTGTATCGAGAATGTGGAAATCCCAAAATTTAATAATAAGAAAACAAAAAATCCTGCTTAAAAGTGGACAGAAGAGTTGAACAGATGCTTCAAAGAAGGCAAATTAGAACATAAGATGCTTATTATCATTAGTTATCAGGGAAATGAAATTTAAAACCACAATAAGATACCACTATACACTTGTCAGAAAGGCTAAATGTCAAAAGACTGTCCATACCAAGTGTTGTTGAGAATGTGGAGAAGTTGGAGCTCTCATCCACTGCTGATGTTGACATAAAACGGTACTATTATATTGGAAAATAACTTGGCATTTCTCAAAAAGTTAAACTTACACTTTATGATCCAGCCATCCTACTCTGAGGTGTTTACCCAAGACAAATGAAAGTATATATGCATTAAAAGATCTGCACACAAATATTCATAGCAGCATTATTTGTCACTCAACAGGTAAATGGATAAATTATAGTACATCCATACAATGGAATGCTATTCTACAACAGAAAGGAACAGACCATTGATAGAAATGTGGTGCCTACCTCAAAATGAATCTTAAAACAATCATGCTGCATGAAACAAGCCAGACAAAAAAAGAATACATGCTGTATGATTTCACTTGTATAAAATTCTAGGAAATGCAAACTAATCTGTAGTGACAGAAAGCCGACCAGTGAGGATGGGGTGGGAAGGGATTACGAAGAACAAGAGGAAAGCTCTGGGGATGAAGGAGAAGCTCACGGTCTTGGTGATGGTTTCGTGGGTGTAAACATATGTCAAATCTTATCAAGTTGTATACTTTAAATATGTACAGTGTATTCATGTGAATTATATTTCATAAAGCTGTTAAGTATAGTTGAGTCTTAATGAGGCATATACCAAAAAACCCAAAAATTCTTGAACTTTGTCCTTGATCTACTGATTCACATTACCTGGGAGGGAGGCCCAGGGCTGCAGTTTTGCAATTCTGACACACACACCACCATTTGAAAGCCTCTGCTCCATGGAGCTGAAATTCCTCCCAGGGGCCTTGCCAGGCTGCCTTTTTCTCTACCTGCTTCCCATGAAAGCCCCAGCTCTCCCAGTTCCCATTTCATCCTCGAGTTCCAGCCAGCTCAGCTATCTGAGGTTCCCTGATGGGCCCAGCCTCTTGGCCTCTGGGCCTTTGTAGCTGCTGTGTCCTTCCCTTGGAGCACCCCTGTGCTCTTCTTCAGTTGACTGGTTCCCACTGGTCCTTCAAAACCCTGCTCGGGAGGCACCACCTCTGGAACACCTTCCAGACACTCCGCCCCAGGTCAGAGGCTCCACCTTTTCCACTAGCTTTCCCTGCGAACCTCTCTGAACTTTGGTTTCTTGATCTCTAAACTGAACTTAAAAATAATGCCTACCTCACAGGATTGTTTTGAAGTCTCAATGAGATAACATAAATGTTTTAGCATAGTCGTTGGTGCATATTAGAATTCAACAAACAGTGGCCACTCTGGTGTGGCTGGTGCTATTATTATTCTTCATCACTCTCGTCATCTTCTCCTCCTTGTGTCCCTGCAGGCTTCTGAAAATATCCTGCAGAGCACACTGGTGGCTGCTGTTCAGTCACTTGTCTGCTTCCTCCCCTAGACCATGACTTCCCTGAGGACAGGAGTGCACCACAAGCATTCGGTGGGTTCAGTCCACAACACTTATTGAGCAGCCTCTGGGGGCCAGACCCTATCGCAGGTGCTGGGGACACAAAAATTAGGAGGAAGGCAATGAACATCAGAAGTGAAGATGGTAGAGAAGTGCCAGAGGGGAGTGTTAGGAGCACAGATTTCTGAGCCATCTGCTCCATCACATGTAGCGGTGTGACTTTAGATAAGATACTTAACCTCTCTGTTCCTCAGTTTCCTCATCTGTAAAAGGTGGGGGGTAAATAATGCCTATCTTGCTAGGTTGTTGTATCATTTTCTTTTCTTTTCTTGCTTTCTTTTTTTTTGAGACAGAGTCTTGCTCTGTCTCCCAGACTGGAGTGCAGCGGCATGATCTCAGCTCACTGCAACTTCTGCCTCCTGGGTTCAAGCGATTCTCCTGCCTCAGCCCCCCGAGTAGTTGGGATTACAGGTGCACACCACCATGCCCAGCTAATTTTTGTATTTTCAGTAGAGATGGGGTTTCACCATGTTGCCCAGGCTGGTCTCGAACTCCTGACCTCAGGTGGTCAGCCCACTTCAGCCTCCTGAAGTTCTGGGATTACAGGCTTGAGTCCCTGTGCCTGGCCTGTATCATTTTATTTCATGTTGACACATAGTCTTGCTCAATAAGGTAATACTTTTTTTCTTTTTTTTTCTTTTGAGACAGTCTCATTCTGTTGCCAAGGCTGGAGTGCAGTGGTGTGATCTCTGTTCACTGCAACCGCCGCCTCCTGGGTTCAAGTGATTCTCCTGCCTCAGCCTCCTGAGTAGCTGGGATTACAGGTGCCCGCCACCACACCAGCTAATTTGTGTATTTTTAGTAGAATGGCGTTTCACCATGTTGGCCAGACTGGTCTGAACTCCTCACCTCAGGTGATCTGCCCACCTCAGCCTCCCAAAATCTTGGCATTACAGGTGTGAGACACCATGTCTGGCCCAATGAGGTAATATCTGTAAAACATTCAGAACAAAGGACACTGAGTATCCACTGGATTTGGCAATGAGCAGTGCATCAGAGAGATGTGGAGAGAGCTGCTTTGGAGGAGGCAGAAGCCAAAGTGCAGGGATGGGGAAGTGAGTGACCGGAAGGGGAGAAAGGGAAGTGGAGACAGCCCCTGAGAGCTATTGAGATCAACAGGAGAGGGGGCAGCTTGATAGAGAGGGCGTTGTTGACAGGAAGGTGCCAGTGGGATGGGAGTGACTGCAGATACAGGACAGAGTAAAGAGAACAGAGTAAGGAGGTGGGGGTGGGACTCCCTGCATCCAGGTGCAGGGGGAGGTGAGAGGGGGTCGGCAGGGAGGGAGAAGGCTTGCTCAGCCCTGCTGCCTGGGTGCTCTGTATCCTCAGTGGAGCAAACTCATCTGTGGAGGGAGAGAAGAGTGGCGAATGGAGGGGGGGCTCTGGGAGGGCGGGGGAAGTGTGAAGTCGCTCTTGAGTGGAGTGGGGGAGGGTTATAAAAGATGGTGACAGGCGGTGCTAAGCAGAGACCAGAATCTGGAAAGGTGCCAGGTTGCGGGTGTGGGGGAGGGGGCTGTTCCACCGCAGCTGCAGCTACAGCCAGGAGGTGTGGGTGAGGAAGCTGGAGGGAGGTATGACTTTTGGAGTGGGCGGGCTCACCGGGAGGATGACCAACTAGATGGTCCAGATTGCCTGGAAATGGAAAGTCCCTCATCCCAGGAATGCCTAAGGCCAAACAAACCAGTATAGTTGGTCACCTACTGCAGAGTGATGAAACCCTGGCCCCCACGGGGGTGAGTGTGCTGGCTCTGTGATCAGCACTAGGATGCAGGCTGGGGGTGGTGTGGGCGTGTGAGGGTAGCCTGGACACTCAGGAAATAGGACTGGGGGGTTGGGAGGGAGGTTAAGGACCTAAGGGTGTCACTCACCTGTCTTCCTGGTGCCTGAATAGCGCCTGGTCTTCCACCAGGCACTAAATATTTTTCCAGAGACTGTGAAACCAGACATTCTTACTACTATTAATTTTTGCCATAGCTACATAACTTCTGCATTAACTTAATATTCTTTAAAATCAGGTCCTTAATAAATATGTCTTAAAAGGAAACACCCTTTACCCTATATGGACAAAAAGAAACCACACAGAGCCCCACCGCCAAGCAGGTATTGGTGGCTAACTGGATCGGCTGCTTGACAAAGGAACTGCGGTGCCCAGGGCTGCTGCCTCTGTTACACTGGGAGATGAGCTGACTTGAGAGAAGCATCAACAATGTGCTTGCACCGAACGGAGCCCTTCTCCTTGAGCTGCTGAGAAGAATGGGGCTTGAAAGAGGGGCAGCTTTGCTGTGTGACTGAATTCCATGTTCCTTTACTACCTGCAATCATCTTGCCTCCCTCACTTCGGAAAATGCTGTGATAAAGTGATTGAGACTATAGGTTCTCTTAGTGTTCTTAAGAGTCAACAACAGCTGTGCATTTATTATTTTATTTTATTTTTTCAGACTGGGTCTTGCTCTGTTGTCCAGGCTGGGGTGCAGTGGTGTGATTTTGCAGTGAGCTATAGCCTCAACCTCTGGGGCTCACGTGATCTTTCCACTTTAGCCTCCTGAGTAGCTGGGATGACGGGTGTGAACCACTGCACCCAGCCCCAGCTGTGCGTTTAAATACCAAGATGTCATTTGGGTGGCATTTTGGGGAGGTCATGTATAGGCTTAGAGAATGTTGCAGCTGAAAAGATCCCTGTGGACTCAATTAATCTGATACCCCCCACCATCTCTGCTTCCTTCCTTCCTTTTTTTAAGAAAGGGAAGTAGAAACTGAAGCCCACAGAAGGCAGACTTAGCCAGAGCCTCGGAAACAGAGCTGGGACTAGCCCTCGCCCTCCTAGCTTGGCCAGCAGACCCAGTTAGCTACTTTTCCCACTTTTTCCCCATTTGGCCTTCGGAGACTATTTTGCTTCTTGATTTCTGATTTCTTGTCAGCTGTGATTAATGAGGGAGTCTCCTGCATACATGATTTTCAGCTGTACCCGGTTTATGGCAAACAGATTAGATCATTTAAGTCAGAATAACACTATTTAGCAAAGCTGGATTTAGAGCTGGCAGAAATTAAGGAGATTAAAGGTAAAAAAAAAAAAAAAATAGTGACAATCGTAGATCAACACCTGAAAAATCTTGCTGCCTGTACACATCCCTAATTGAGAAGTATGTGGAAGATTCCATCCGTGAAATTCAATTATCATGCAAGCCAGAGGAAGTGGCTTCCCTGGGGAAAAAAACCAGGCAGCCCAAATCAAAACGGCCCCACCTGTCTGTTTTCGTGTCAAAAGAGTGAGAAAGCCTGCCTGGGTGATGATGAAATATGGACGATATGCATCAACTTGATGAAAATGTCCAGGGGTCCCTTTCTATAATGGGATTATCTTCCGAGCTCCTCCATCAAAAGTCAGCCCAGAAAAACATTTGCGGCTCCATAGATACTGAGGGCAGACTGGCACCTGCACCCCATTCCTGACACCCTTTCTCCCAGCTTCAGAGTGGGTGGGACTGCATGGAACTCCAAGACAAAAGGAGCTCTCAAGCCCCGAGCCCCTTCCACGGATGAGGGGCTTCTTAACTGGAGCAATCAGCAGGAAAATCTCACAACTGTAATGATTACAAATGAGCCAGTAGTAATTGACCCGCCTTTTAACTGCAAGGAGGGATGCAGGGTTGGGGCTGGGGGTTCTTCAGCACTTGCTTTGTCTCTCGGATTCCGGAGAGATTCACGTTGCAGTCCTGGATCTGCAGAAGAGCTGGGTGGAGTTTCTTTTTGGTTAACTGCTGTGCATGGTCATGGTGGTAAATATAGGCTTGTTCCCCTCTGGGGCTTAGAGGCGTACAATTTGCAAAGTGCTTTCACATTCATCAACTCAGAACGTTGGACTCAGAAAACCCTGAGATAATGTTTCCCATTATACAGATGAAGAGGCAGAGGTTAAACGACTGGCTTCATCTGTTTGAAAGATGTTGCTGGAGTCCAATCTAATGTGTGTTTGGTGCTATGCTGGTCCATTTAGAGAAAGGCACCATCTCAGTCTCTCAGGAGCACACATTCTGGTGGGGAGGATTAGACACTGACTTATGCAATCGTCATCGAAGGTCAAATGTGATAGGGCCATCGGGGAGGGGTGCTTTGGGAGAGGTCAAAGATGAAAGAGACTGTGTGATGGAGAAACCCTCCCCGAGGGCCAGGGCCAACCCTGTCTCTATAGCAGTTGTAGCTCCAGTACTTGGCACGAAGCAGGTTTCAAAAGCATCAGTTGAATAAATGAATGAATGAATGATAGTGGTGCCTCTTAAGGTAGACCTTAAAAGATGTAAAGAATTTGGGGAATTTGAAGGAAAGCAAGTAAGTTGGGAATTATTACTAGGAGAATAGAGCATGTAAATCATAGGATATCAAAATTGCAATAATATTGGTTTTGCTGAATCTGTGCTGAGTATGAACAAGCTTTGGCTGATGTTAACAATGTGGTTTTGCTAATCCCTGCTGCATTGTCTCACGGATGGTGACAGTCAGGGCTCTCCTTCACATTCCTCCCTCTTCTCCCAAAGTCACTGGGAAAATTGCTTTGCAGACCATCTGTGCCTCTTTGAGTGACTTAGAGGTTTCAAATTAGTTTCTCCAATAATTATTTTGAATTCTAGTGACTTGCTCCAGATCAGAGCAGGACTAAGGGGAGAGGAGAGATGCTCAGGAGGGAGGGAAAGATCTGTGTTTGATTGGAGACTCATGATGTCTTTGGTGTACAATCAAAATCGATGAAGGTGGTTCTTGATGTGAACTGTGTATTTTGAGTCCTCAAGGAGCACTGCCTATCCCTGCCTGGAAGAAAGGGTCTAGTGTCAGGATAGACACTCCGGTACTACCTGGGAGAAGCCCCCTCAACCACTCTCCCTGAACTGGAAGGGATGGGGAACATGGTGTCGTCTCCAGCTTGAACCATAATATTCACCTTTGTGATATGAGACAAGAGGGCCCTACAGGCTCAGGGTCATCATGAAAGGCAACAATTTTATGAAAGGGAAGAAGCAGTAAGGAAAATCTGCCTGTCCCTAATTATAGGGTTATCATGTCTAACATCTAACCTAAAAGTAAGAGTGGACTTGTCAAGCCCTGATCAGGAGGTACTTATTGGGAAAATCTGATAGCCACATTTCAGGGTGGGCTGGTTCTTCTCTATTTATAATCCCTTCCAGGGCCATCCTCTAACTTTCTCCACCCTGTTCTGTCTCTGGGGGGCTAACCCACATGGATGGTATCATCTGGGCTCCTTTGCCTTCAGGTATTAGTTTGGGTTCAGCTCATGGGAGGCACTTGGGTGATCAGAGAAGGAGAGAAGGAACAGTCAGGGTAGCTCTTCCCTGCTCCCTTCTTGCTTTAGGATCATGCCATAGCAGGGTCTGGGTTCTTCTGTGACCATGGTGTGCCAGGCAGCCACAACCTTCACCTCCCAGGTTCAAGTGATTCTCATGCCTCAGCCTCCTAAGTAGCTGGAATTACAGGTGTGTGACACCATGCCTGGCTAACTTTTGTATTTTTAGTAGAGACCGAGTTTTGCCATCTTTGGCAGGCTAATCTCAAACTCTTGGCCTCAAGTGATCCACCCGCATCAAGCTCCCAAAGTGCTGGGATTACAGGTGTGAACCACTGGGCCCTGCCTCACTAGACTCTTAAGAACAGCATTCCAGGCCAGGCGTGGTGGCTTACTCCTGTAATCCCAGCACTTTGGGAGGCCGAGGCAGGCGGATCACGAGGTCAGGCGTTCAAGACCAGCCTGACCAACATGGTGAAACCCTGTCTCTACTAAAAATACAAAAATTAGCCAGGAGTTGTGGCGGGGCGCCTGTAATCCCAGCTGCTCGGGAGGCTGAGGCAGGAGAATCGCTTGAACCTGGGAGTTGGAGGTTGCAATAAGCTGAGATCGCACCACTACACTCCAGCCTGGGCAACAGAGTGAGACTCTGCCTCAAAAAAAAAAAAAAAAAAAAAATCAGCATTCCTTCTCTTAGCCCCTTCAGGCCTAGGGGTGTCAGTGGCTCCCACTGTTGCTAGTATCTGGGTGCCGCAACATCCTGCTTACACTCCTGTAGTGGTCCCTTCCTTCAAGTGTCTTCTTTGAATGAACTTATGTTTCCTGCTAAGATTCTGCCTTGTAGGTGCCTGGAGAACAGGCTCCTGCCTTGTTCATCTCCGCACCCCCTGGGTCAGACTGCAGAGCCTGGGCTCCTACTCTGTAACAGGGAGCCAGGGTCCATCAGAAATCGGCTTGAAATGCTCCTATCTCTTGGGCTCTTAGAGTTAGGGCTGCTGCTTTGGGTGTATGGCACCTGTTTCACCCCCAGGAGCTTAGCCTTGTGATTTCTAGAGATGCCAAGTATATTATGTGGCTCACATGGGGGCAGGTGAGAAAAGCTACTGTCAGTGAGGACAAAGACCTTACCCTGCCTTCAAGCTTAGCATGTCTAAGTGGAAGCAGGTTTCATGAGAAGAAACAGTGAACTTTTAGGGTTGGATAGAGTTGGGTTCAAATCTTGGATCCTCCTCTTATACACTGGGTGGCCTTGGGCAGGCCACTTCTCTCTGAGTCCCTTTCCTCATATGTAACTGGGAGTGACAATAGTCTCCTCACTCCAAGGCCACCATGAGGATCACACATGGTCATGGACAGGAAGGACTGGGATGGGGGCCTGGTCCTCATGTCCTTCAAGTGCGCTTCCTCAGGTCCTTCCCCTCTTGATGCTTGCAGCAGTTTTTACATCTCCACCTTCCTCGCTCTCCTACAAAATGGCTTTCATGATACTATATCCCCAATGCAGCCTTTTGTGATAAGATGGACTTAAACAAACCTGATTTCCATTACAAGGAAAAGTCAGTGTTCCCCAAGATCACTGTAAATCCCCAGAGGACTTTCCTGTGGTCACCTTTGGCTCTGAGTGAGTTCCCTTTCTGAATCATCTTTTTATCTCACCAGTGCTGTTTCTTTCCTATGCTGTTGTGGAGGTGGAAAATACAGCCCTTTTCATTCTTTTCACAAAAACAAGCAGACTTTCCCCCAAATAGAGTAAAACTTGCACTTGGCCATTGCAGCCTCTCAGCCCCCTTTCTTTCCCCTCCTCTCACCTCCTCCTAGGATTCTCCCTGGGAACTCCAAATTATCACTTTCTTGCACTGGGGCTCTGCAGCCTGGTCCAGCCCCCACTCTGGGATTCTGCAGGACCTACCTTTGCCTGCCTGGGTCTACCGAGTGTGCGCAAGAACAAAAGGGCCTTTCATCTCTCGGCTCCTCTCCCATCCAAGTGCAGCCGTGCCTGTGAACAGTGACATTCTCCCTGCAGGACATACCCAGGTTGGGATGCCAGGTGAGGCCCAAGTGTAAAATTCCATGTGGTATCGACTCCCTCACCTGCCATCCTCCTCAGGAGGTTGGACAGAGGTGGGACAGGAGCTGCCCTCTTCAAACCCAGGCCTGGCTTCTAGTCCCAGCTCTATGAATGGCTGACTGGGTGACTCCAGGCAGGTTGCAGTTACTCTCCCAGCCTCAGTGTCCCCACTGTTGGCTGAAGGTCTGGAGCCCCAGTCCTGAGAGGTGCCCGGAGGCTGGCAGGCCGGCTGCAGTGCCGCCATCCTGGCATGGGAGCTCAAGCAGTGCACTCTCACACTGGGGCTATGCTTTCTTTTGATCACGCTTTCTCCTCACCTTGTCCTTGTGTCACTGGATAGGATCCCATCTGTCATCCTGGCATGGGAGCTCAAGCAGTGCACTCTCACACTGGGGCTACGCTTTCTTTTGATCACGCTTTCTCCTCACCTTGTCCTTGTGTCACTGGATAGGATCCCATCTGTCATACTGAGCCATCTGCTTCCTCTCCTGCCATCTCTGTGGCCCAACTCTAAGTAAATTAAAAAACAAAGAGGCAGGAAGCCACTGACAGCCGCATTTATCCTCATTTCTGCGGTTGGCAATGGGAGCTGAAGGGCTGGCTTGGTGGGTCTGAATTAAAGATTAGAGCAGGTCGGGAGGGAGACAGTCCTGTGGCTGTGATATCTCGACCGCGGATGACACCTTGGGTGGCCATGAATGCAGGCAGGGGCTGGGGAGGAAGAGATTCGAGTCAGTGTGAGGGGCAGTGGTGGGATGTTTTGGAGTTGGGCAAACCTGGTTTGCACCATCTCTGTGTATGGCCCTGGGCAAGTCATTTACACTGGAAGCCTCAGTTTCCTCATCTGTGAAATGGGCATAATCGATATTACTGACCACACAGAGTGGTTGGAAGACTCAGTGAGAAGCATACAGTTTCATAGCCAGTATGCAGCCGGTGGTCCACAGAGAAGTATTTCTGAGGGACTCAGGGGATGCAAGGAAGAAGATGGGGGTTGACATGGAGCCACTTGCCCAGGGAAGGGCATTAGGGAGGAGTTTGGTGACCTGTGTCTCCTCCGTGGGCCTCAGTCCCCACATCTCAAAGATGGGACTAGGACTGTTGGGTCAAACTCTATGAAAAGAGTGGAAGGACCAGGAGGCATGGGACAGCTGGAGGCTGAACCTGGAGGACAAGTGGCTCAGGAGCAGCAGACCCTGGAGGGGCCACTGTGGCGGCTTCCCGAGGATGGCTCTGTGGTGGATTGTGCTATGGATGGCTCTGTGGTGAATTGTGCTATTGCTTCCCACTATTTCCTGCCCGCCTTGTGAGGAGATCGTATAATTTCTCCACCCCATTGACATCAGGTTTGGCCGTACAACCAGTTCTGAGCGGAAGCTCCAAGAGTCGTCACACATTTCCATGACTGCTCTTTCCTTTCTACCATGGGACCAAAATAAGGTGTTTTCATCTAGTCTAGGCCTTGAAATGAAGGTGGTGTGGGTCAGAGCCAAAGCTGACCACAGCAGATAAAGATGTGAGCCAGAAATAAACGTTCACTGTGAGTCACTGGCATGTTAGGGTCTTTAGCAGAAGCTGACTGTATAGGCCCCTTGGAATCCAAGCTGATCTTGATCTTAAGAAAAGGGTTCAGCCTGATTCTGCCTGCATTCCTGCAGTTTCTGGGTTCAGGCAGACAGAGGACCTTCTCTGGGCCTTGGTAATTTTGTCTGTAAAATGATTAGCCATGGATAAGTGAAAGTCCATAAGGTGGGGGAGGGCAGAGGACCATGCAACGGGGTCACCCCCAGTCCCAGGGGACCCTCCTGGGGTGGGCAAGCATGTGGCACAAATGAAGGCATATGTGATTATGTTCTCCTCCTTTCTCCACTTCAGAGCATTTCTGTTTCTTCCCACAGATCATACCATTGCAATGAGCATTGCCCAGAATGCAGGCTACTCTACTCCCAAGCTATGTTACCGCAATTATAGAGGGGTCACTAAGACACATTCCATGGATATCAGCTTAGACTCCCCTGAATCTCAGGGTCTAAGTCTCTCCTTCCTGGCCTGACCTGATAGACCTCGTGATTGGGAAATGGCCAGGCTCTAACTGAGACGTGGAGATGTCCCTCCAGGCAGGCTAACAGCTTAACTCAGCTTCAAAATGAAAGCCTTGACATTTATCTAAAGAGAAGGGATAGCTAATGGCGACATTAATCCTCTTTTAACTCTCCTGAAATATTTACTTCTGGCCCTATTCTTGATTATTCCATTCTGTAAGACCAGAGCTCTGTAGGTAAGCAGGTCTCCCTGGAGTGGACGTTTGTCCTTTGGGAGGTATCCTGGCATCTGAGTGCCCAGCTTATGCTTTGGCAGAGCCTGACTCTCACAGTAGAAGCAGAAAAGGCTGGACACTTGCTTTCCAGCCTCTCTGCAGCGAGGCCATAGGCAGTCACTCCCATCTGCTCCAGTGACGCAGACAGTGGAGGCTCCGTGTTGGTGCAGCAGCAGCACCAGCCTCCAAGAGTCATGGTGGCAGCAGGCAAGCTGGCGGATCCAGTGCCCAGTGCAAGCAGATTTGCCATGTGAGCTGTGGCTAGCAGGACTTGGGGCCGGTAGCGGAGTTCTTGGTACTCTGCTCTGTGACAGCTTCTGGCCATGGTCCTGGCCCCTGCCCATTTTCTAATCCTGGTTCTGCATCTGTCCCGTGTATTCTGTGAGGTCCTCACTGTTCTTTCACTAAATTTGCCTTCTGCTTGTTACCAGCTAGAAGACTGTTTCTGTTGCTTGCTAGTAGGAGCCCTGACTTGGAAAGCAATTTAGCATTCTGTTACCAGACCAAGCAAGTTAGTAGAGAATTCTTTCTAGCCATGCATGGTTCTATCTTGGTGCAGTATTTTAGGAAATACATTTTGTTATATTTTCAGAAATATTCTAGTGCCCTATATAAATTAATACCCCAAACAGTGGTCCTGCTGGTTCGCTCCTTAACCTGGTCCTTGGCATGGCTGGCACCACCCTGAGAAGGAGGTTGTGCTGGGACATCACATAGTTGCGGTTTGCAGCAGCTCCAGTCACACTTAAGAGCCAACTCCCATCCTGAGCATTGAATAGGAGCAGGGGTGACTGTCCACAGCCTCACAGGAACTGAAAGACCTCTTAAGCTGGTTTAAGTAGGTGATATTCACAATGGTGCCTGCAAACCAACTGTATCAGGATCACTTGGGAAGACTTTTAAAAATGCACATTCCACGGTCCCAGCTACAGGGAGGCCCACCAGGGATCTGCATTCTGATGCTCTGATCCAACTCCCTGAGTGCTTTTCACAGGTGGGTAAAGAAGCAGCCAGATCTGACTTCCAGTCCACTCAGTGACTTCCCCTACAGCCCTTCAAGTAGACTCTGCCCCTCCTAGGCAAGAAAGCGTGATCCAGGGTGGCTGCCAGCAAGGCCAACCTGATGGGGAGGTGGTGCTGCTCCCAGAAGAAACTATGATGAATATGGAATTTATAATCTGGCTATTTCAGCAAATATTTGTGTGCTTTGCTGAAAGGTGCACTTTCAGATCAATTCTGCACTGTGTCTTTTTCAAATTATTATTCTAAGCTTGTAAAATTGAGTTTATTACAGGTGGAAAATAATAAACTCAGGAATCATTTATTGCTCTCCACTCCCAGGAGTCAGCCTAGTTTTTAAGAAAGAATCAGGAAAATCCAGGATGACCCCAGGTTTCTCAACTAAGATACTGGGGGATGGTGGTGCCATACACTGATATGGGAGCTCAGCAGGGGCAGGTGTAAAGGGAGTGAGATATATTGATTGTGTGGTACATGTTGAATAATCATAAGTATATTGGTGGGTAGAGGCCAAACAGGTCTGGGGCTTGGGGAAGAGGTCTGGTACAAAAACAACAAATTAGAACTCTTTAGTACAGGTAAGATGATTCAGACAGTGTTTTCTGTGAGGAATGAGAACAGTGATCATCAGCCCCTTTGTCCTTCAGTGGAAAATGAGGGTAGGATAGGGAAGGAAGGGAAGGTGGTGAGAGAGGCTGAGGCCAAATGGTTTGTAAATTTCGTCTAGCACCAACATTCTGCTGCTCTGTACCATACATGTTTGTCAATTCAATTCAGTCCAGTTCAATTCAACAGTTCCAGTCACTATGTTGAGCATAAGCCAATTCATCAACTATTTATTGAGCACTGACTATGTTTAAGGCCCTGGGGTCACCAGCAGAACTTAAGCGAACTGAGTGGACTTTCACTTGTCATATTTGGTGATGGATCAGGCAGGGTATGATATTTAATGTCAGGTCTGAAGTTCAGAGAGGAAGCACAACATTTCCAAGGTCAGACAGCAAAATGGTGACATGATTTCTGACTCCTAGCCCAGAGGGGGGATTTCTCTGAAGCATGGTACAGCCAGGAATAGGTAGTAGGTTATGAGCGGACAATGGAAAAATATGATTAACACTTAAGTGACTGTTGGTACAGAGGGTGGGTTGGCTCTGAAGGCAGCAGGGTTGCTGAGTGTTTGGACTCACTGGAATGATTAGAGTCTCCTGAGATGGATGAATAGAGAAGAGAGTGTTAGGACTCACAGGTCATCCCACTCAACCTTTTACAATTTAAAACAGTCTTGCACATCTCTAGTGACAAGCAGCTCACTACCATTCAAGGTAGCTCATCCTTTATTTGGGTAGCTCTGACTCTTGGAATTTGCTTTTTACAATGAAGAGAGATCAAGTCTCCTGCTGCAGTTCCATTCCATTGATTTGTCTTAGCTCAGCCACTGGGCACCACAAATCATATCTGTTTCCCTCGTCCTGTGACACCCCTCAGAGACTTGGAGGTGACCCAGATCCATTGAGCTCCAGGTTGGTGCCTCAGATCCCTCAGCCATTGTGTCCTTCCAGAATTGGATCCTCTCCCATTCTGTTCACCCACTCCTGATATGTTATGGTTTACCATAGTCTCTCTCACAGAGTGAAGCACAGCACTCCAGAAGCCAGGGCTACGTGATGAATACATCTCTTTAATGCTTATTGCAGGACCAGGAGCTGCTTGTACACCAGCCTGAGTCACATGACCTTGTGACCCAATGTCCATCTACCAGTGACCCTCTGCTTCCGCCTCAGGATGTAGGCACCCTCTGATTCCTCTGTGTATATGGGAGAGGGGTGGGACAGGCAGGGCCCAGTGAAAATGGTTTCAACCCTGTGTGAGTGAAAGCCTGGGCATATAGGAGGTGATCTAAAAATTAACAGCCCCCAGTGACTTGGTTGGCAAATAGCTCTCCATCTCTTGCTCCTCCAAGTGTGGTTCATAGAGCAGCAGTATCAGCATCTTCTGGGGGTTTGTTAGAAGTGCAGAATCTGAGGCCCCATTCCACACCTACTGAATCAGAAACTGTGACTTAACAAGATCTCTGGGCGACCCATATGCCTTCTGTGTTAGGCCGTTTTTTTGCATTACCGGAAAAGAATACCTAAGATAGGTAATTTATAAAGACAAAAAGTTAATTTGGCTCATGGCTCTGCAGACTGTACCGGCATGACACCAACATCTGCTCGGCTTCTGGGGAGGGCCTCAGGAAGCTTACAGTCATGAAGGAAGGTGAAGTGGGAGCAGACATGTCACATGGCGAGAGTGGGAGCAAGAGAGCAAGGCCAGGAGAGTCCCGGACTTTTACACAACTAGATCTCGTGTGAAATAACAGAACAAAATTTCATTTATCACCAAAGGGATGGCATTAAACCATTCATGAGGGATCCACCCCTATGATCCAATCACCTCCCACTCGGCCCTTCCTCCAACACTGGGGATTACGTTTCAACATGAGATTTGGAAGGCACAAATACCCAAACCATATCATCTGCTCTTCCTTTTTGTGAATCCTCAGGGTCATGTTGCTTGGCTTAGCCTTCAGGGCATGTGGATCATGCCCAGATGATCTTCCTAAAATTCCAATCTGCCCATGTCACTCTACTGCTTACCTGCTACCAAAGGGTCCCTACTGGTTTCAGGATAAAGTATAAACTCCCAGGCATGATTTGACTTGTACCTGTCTCAAGGGCCTATCTATCACCCTACTCATACCAAATAACTCATAGTTCTCTCAAAAGGACAGGCTCTTCCACATCTTGCATTTGTACCTGCTGTCTCCTCTGCCTGGAATTTCTCCCCTAGACTTTCTCCCCTGAAGAACTCTTCCTCAATCTTAATCTCAGCTTTCATGTCTCTTTCTCCAGGAGCTGCCTGATATGTGCCTGCATCAAATAGTCCTTCTGTGATGGTTCATTTTATGTGTCAGCTTGACTGGGCCATGGAGTGGCCAGTTATTTGGTTAAACATTATTTCTGGGTGTGTCCGTGAAGGTGTTTCTGGATGGATGAACATTTAAACTGGTACGCTGAGTAAAGAAGGTTGCCCTTGCCAGTGTGAGGGGGCCTTACCCAACATGTTGAAAACTTGAATAGAATAAAAGACTGAGTAAGAAAGGATTATTTTGCTCTGCCTTTGAGCTGGGACATCGGTTCTCATGTGCCTTCAGACTCAAATGCAGACTGGAACTTACGCCATTGGCTCTCCTGAGTCTCTAGCTTGTCAACAGCATTCTTGGCACTTCTGAGCCTCCATAACTGCATGAGCCAGTTCTCTATAGTATCTCTCACTCTCTCTCTTTCTCTCTTTCTCTCGGGAACCCAGACTAACACACTTTCCCTTTAGCAAAGCACTTGACACAAACACACTCGGCTGTCATCACAAATCCACACGTGTCTTCCTTATCAGATTGTGAATTCCTTGGGGCAGAGTCTGCCTGGTTTATTTCAGAGCCAAGCACACTGTAGGTGCTTAATAAATGCTAAATTGCTGAGGCAGTTACCAAAGGCCCTGGGTCTGCAGAAGATCTCAGCTGCAGGGAAAGTTGATGAAGAAAGTTTATTCCTCATAGTTCCCTGCCTCCCCACTCCCTAGGACAGGGGCCCCCTGTGAAGGGTCCTCAGAGAATCAGCCCTGTCATCATACCAACAGCAGCCAGTGCCACCACCAAGAAATGCCATGATCCTCAAAGAGTTTCCTGGATCCTAGTCATTCTTCAATTCACCCCACTTTTCTGAGCCTGTTGTGAACTAGGCTTGACTCCCAGAAAGTTGGGATAGAATAGATCTGTAGATCTATTTCCTGTATTGGAGAGTTCATAGTCTGGGCAGGAGCATGGGCCCAAATGACTTGCAAACAATGTTCTGGAGGCTTGAGAGAGGGAGCTGTTTACTGGGTAAGATGTCACTATGTAGCAGAAGGGCAGGAATGGCATCCAAAGCAAATAGCACAGCACAAGGGAGGCCTGGCATAGCAAATGGTTATTTAGCTGGAGCAGAGGGCACGTGAAGTGGGACAGTGGAAAGGCGGGCTGGGGCCAGGTTATGGGGGAGCATAAAATGCTAAGAAGATACCTTGCCCACAGGGCTTTCGTGTGCAGCTGTTCAGGTTGTACACTGCATAAGGGTGTCATGTCTCAGGGCACCATTTGCTTTGTAAGCAATTTCATTGTTTTGAAAATTAGAAAATATTGTTATTATATTTTTTTCACTTTCAAGATGGGTTATATTCACATTTATGACAATTTTCTGGCAGATGGAAGTATAATGTCTTGTTCTAACTGTGTTGATTTATATTGTTTCATTTCTAGTTTTGAAGGAGGAACAACTTTTGTAATTGAGAGACCTAGTTTACAAAAATATAGATTGTAGAATGCAGTCCGGAGACATACTCTCAAAAATATCCACATTTAAATTCCATTTCTTAGTTCCAATTTGACATGTTTTCTGTAAAATTAGTAGTAGAAGTAAGAAGATACAGGAACCAAAATGCATTTGGAAGCATGAGAGGAATTAAAAATTATTTAAAGAAAAATTAAATGATGATATTTAAGAAAATATATTCTTAATGTTAAACAAGTTGGAGATCATTGATGCCAACTTCTTTAAGGAAGAGAACATGAGAAAAAAGTAAGAAGACCAATTTTAACTGTGAATTCTGTAATCAGCATGATTATGACCCATATAACATTTCAAAATCAAGTTGTATATATTATTTTTAAATATAACTTGAATAGAATATTATTTTTAGAAGAAGGGTTTGTAATGCTGAAAAATATTATGGTCTTTCATTCTTCTAAATGACATATAACTTGAAGCATTTTGATGAACTTGGACTACTGTATGTGAAAATTTACAATTGAAATTAACTGCTATGCTGTTGATGGGACATCAACTTGTGAGGGGCTAAAACCTTAAATTGTTTTCTAAACTCTCCCATTGATGTTTAGCAATACACTTGCATCAATAATTTACTAAAGGCATTTCCGAACACTTTTGTGGCTCTCACAACATATTTAACTTTGCCAATATTGGTTGCCAAAGGAGAACATAGCTTCCTGAAATTAAAATGTATTTTAAATTACTTAAGGTTTGTAATCTGTCAAATCTAGCAACCAGTTTTAGGGAAAATGAGATATTGGAGCAAGTGAGTGTTAAAATGATTATAATCTGTGTTCATGAAAGCAAGATGTACATCTTAGCTTAGATTTCCCTAAAAAGCAGAGGCTAAAACAAAGGTTTGTGGGTAGGTGGTTTATTTGTGGGAACTGACCCCCAACGAACTGTAAAAAGTGAAAAAGAAAAAAAAAATCAATCCAAGCTATGCAGCTGGACACCGCCCTCAACACCTGCGCTCCATCTGGTGGGACCCTGTGAGGAGCCATGCTGAATACTTTCCAGAACCATCTGCCATGGGGCAGAAGAAGGGTATATTTCTGCATTTGTGCCAATCCCCCTCTGATCGAAGGTTGCTGCCCTGTGAGAGGTTAACTCCTTTGTACTTCAAAGTTTGCACATTTGTCAGAATGCCCTATGTGGCCACAGCAGAAAAGCCCCTGAAGCCAAAAACAACAGGGTTGAGGAGGGAACAGGGGCGACTGAGTGAGTTGCTCTCAGGTTACACTTGCACACAGCTGGTTGTCTCAAAAACAGCTGGAGTAGAAAAGGCTGCCCAGAGGATGTGAGGTGGGGCACAAAAGGGGTGCTGTACAACATATTTAGCAATTTTAAAACAATCATATTCTAGTTCTAATTACAGTGAGTATGAGTTTAAAATTTCTATTTCATTTAACATCCTTTATTTTGGTTTAATGTACATACAGTGCAGAAATTTTAAGTATACAGTTCAATGAATTTTGAGTATTCTTTGATGTTCTACAATTTTCTTTGTGTTATATATACAAAATGATTGTTATAATAATGACTATTAGAAAAATAATGGGCTGGGTGTGGTGGCTCATGCCTGTAATCCCAGCACTCTGGGAGGCCGAGGCAGATGCATCACCTGAGGTTAGGAGTTTGAGACCAGCCTCGTCAACATGGTGAAACCCTGTCTCTACTAAAAATACAAAAATCGGCCAGGCGTGGTGGCATATGCCTGTAATCCCAGCTACTTGGGAGGCTGAGGCAGGAGAATCACTTGAACCCAGGAAGTGGTGGCTGCAGTGAGTTGAGATTACGCCACTGCACTCCAGCCTGGGCAACAGAGCAAGACTCTATCTCAAAAGCAAACAAACAAAAAATTAATAATAATAATGTAGCTTGTTTGAAACTTCATGTGGGAAAGGGGCATCTTTTTCTCATTTGCCTTCTGATGCTGTGTGAACTGGCAGTTGAACCTCTGAGGACAGAGCTGTGTGCCCTGAACAGGGTAAAGATGGACACTTCCTCACTCAATACAGAAGGCTTGGGAAAGTTGTGGCCTAACTGACTTTTTGTCATTTGAAGATTTGTGAAACCTCAGCTAGGAAAACTTGCTATTTTGAATATCTCACAATATGAGGACTCCATTAAAGCAGGGGAACCTGTATACTTAGCTTTTGGAACATTGAAATTTCCTTCTATACTTCCTTCCACTTCCGTTCTTAATCTTTTTTGCCCTCAGCAAGCACCTTGGCTGGTTAGGGTTCCTTGCCTGGTGGGAAACTCACATCTGCATTCCTGAAGAGCCTATGGCATTAGACCATGCTGTTATTTTTAATGAACATTTACCATAAGCCATGGGGGTATTAAGAGGCATTCCAGAAAAATCTCCTGGGTTCCAGAAAGACTCCTCTTTGTCCTCATCGTGTAGTAGCAGCTTACTTCCCTGTTGGTAATCAGGACTAATCACTCCAGTGAGCACAGTACCTCCTTCCTTGCCTCTTGGTTAAACAGCACGGGGGCCCAGAGCGGCCAGGTGGCAGTCTGAGCTTCTAGTTCAGTGGACCTATGGTTGTGTCCATTGATGGATGTGGTTTTCCTTTGGGAATCAAGACTTCTGCACCAGGGAGCTCAAAGCCACAATGATAGAAATGAAAATGTTGCTTGTGAATCATTAAGGGTAGTTGTGGTATGAGCTACTTCTATTTCCTCCCATTGATTCCTGGACCCATGAATGCTGGCTGTGGGAGAAACAGTACATTGGTCACTGAGTTAGAGCATATACCCCATTCTGCAGGACATTACCTCAGCCGTGCAAAGGTTTGTCACTCAGCAAGTGTCATAAATGAGTCTCTAAAAGGCCAATCCATTGTTGTATCAGGCCTGCTGTTTAGAGGATGTGGTCAGGTCAATGACCCCTATGACCTTGAACCAAAGGATTATTTCAGGGCAGTCATCAAAGCCTTGTCTTTTCCTACCTGGCCTTGAGTTGGTCAATTTAAGCCCAGGGTCATCATTTTCTTTTTTCAAATTCATCAGCACAGTCAGAAGTAGCTAACTAACCTATAGTCCTTACACGCTATTTCCACTGTTCTGCTACAGCAGCTAGTTGGTCACCTGACTTTTTTTCCACATACCTGACTTCAGGTGACTACAGGTAGTAACTTAAGGAAACGTTTTGCCACTTTGTGCCGTGGACTACCATGATTTTGCAATGGTGACATTTATGCCCTTAATTATAATAGATAGTGAAAGAATTTCACATTCCCATTCTTAAAGACCAGTTCCCCTGAACCACTAGTGGTTTCATTCAGGAAAATAGAGCTATTATAAGTATTATGGGAATAAAGGGTTTAACACAGGAGTTAGGGCTTATGCAAATCTGGGAGTAGTAGTGAGAGTGAGGTTCTAGAAAGGGAATGTTGAAGCATTGGAGAAACCATTGCTAACCACTTCTGCCTGAAGCCAGGTGCAGGTGACGGGGATGAGCTTGTGGGAAAGTCTGAGGAACTGCATGCATCTGGCCACCAAAGTGCATCCACGGGGTGAGAGTTCACGGGGTGGTCAGCAAAGCTGTGGCATCCATTGAAGCTGCCATGCCTGGTGACACTGCCACTGTGCCTGACTGGCATTCTCTCCCAACAGCAGTGGCTTCCCTTTTCCTTCTTCCTTCCAAATTTTGCATGGGTTTCTCCCATCGATAATCCCCATCCTGGAACCACACAGGAAACAACATACTGGGAAGTGCTGTTCCAGCCTGAAACAGGAGATGGCCAAGCTGACAGCAAGACAATCCAGCCCAGTGTCCAACAGTGGGGCATTGGTTCAATAAATTATGGTAGGGCCATGTAGTAAAATCCTACGCAGCCTGCATTCATCAGGGATCAACCAGAGAAACACAACCAGCAGGTTATATATTCATTTATTGCTTGTTGCTTGCTTGTAAGGAATTGGCTCATATAGTTGTGGGGTTTGGTTAGGAGAGTTCAAAATCTGTAAGGCAGCCAGCAGGAAAGACAGGGTGGGACTCTTGGGCATCATCTGAAGCTGCAGTCCACAGGTAGGATTTCTTCTTCTTCAGAGGAGCCTCAGCTTTGCTCTTAAGGCTTTCTAATAGATTGAGTCAGGCCCACCCAGATTGTCCAGGATAATCTCGCTTACTTACAGACAACTGATTATGGACCTTAATCACATCTACAAAATGCTTTCATGGCAATATCTAAATTAGTGTTTGACTGAATAACTAGGGGACTGTAGCCTAGCCAAGGTGACATACAAAGCTGACCATCCCATAGCCATGGGAAAGAATCACATAGATTGATATGTGTAATGTGATAATTAATGATGCTCTAGAAGAACATTAAATGATATGGAAAAGTATCCAAGAAATATTAAGTTAAAAAGACAGGTTCTAAAACAGTACATAGAGTATTGTTTTGTTTGTGTAAAAGGATGTCTAAGTATAGAGAAAGTAAACTAAAATATCACACGAGAATATTCAGAGTGGTAATTACTGAGTGCTGAAAGAATGGGTAATGAAAACGTTCTCATTTTTGCTTATGTGTATTTCCTAAATTATTTACAATAAATAAATACTTTATAGTGAGAAAAAAGTTTAAATATTCTGTTTTAGACACATTAGGAAACCTCGCTAATTAATGAACAGTAGGCCCTTTCTGTGGTGTGGGGTGTCGGGGAGGGATTTCCTCTCTCTTCTCCACTCCCTAAGCTTCTCCTTCTCTATCTGCTTGCAGACACCAAGTTATTTGCAAGATAGAAAGCTCTCAGGTCTTCGGATGGAAATCCTTCCCTCTTATTCCTTTCCCTAACAAGTGTGCGTGGATGCTGTGGGTGAGACGTTGAAAGTAAGCGTTTTAATTTAGTATACACAGTGGAGAGAACCTTTAATATAATATTAATTCACTGTGCAAATTAGCAAGGTTTAATAACCATGTGAGCCATCGGGAATCCTGGTGTGACTGAAAATGACATCTGCATTAATGGTCTAATTAATAATGTATATGTTAATAAGAATCTCATTAAAGCCAAAGTACAATTATTAATGTAGGATGCAATTCTTTAGCATCTGTGGGCCAATGTAGTGCTTTGGTGATTCCAGTTGCAATTTCCAATGATAGATGACCTTTTAAGTCTCTTTAATTGATTAAAGAGGCAGCGATTAGTGTAAAAACTCAACTCGTTTGGAAGTACAAAAATCACTGGTAAGACAATGATGATTACAAATCAGGAGGAACCAGGCAGCCCATCACAGGCATCTGGGTGTGCACAGTGAGTAATAAGAGATGGTAGGCAGGTAAAACAAGGCTACTCATCCGTGTCTCCCTCACTGCAACGCAAGCCTGGGGATTGGACTCTGCTGCTATCAACAGTTTAATAAGAATTATATCAACACTGATGAATTCTTATGGAAAAATTATTTTTTAAAGCAAGCACCATAAAGTTAATTGACTCATTTGATCACTTTTCAGTTTAGTTTTCTTCTCTAGTTTCCCCATTCCCATTTTAGTCTTACTAAAATTATTTCAATCAAACTGTTCCACCGTGAAGACTTGGTTTACCAATTTGTTTTTTAAAAATTGACTTATGAGAGTGTCATTTTTTTTTTCTTTTATGGCCATTATTTCCGCCAAGCCCAAGTTTCCTGGGTCATATTGAGCCAGTCAACATAGTGTCAAGAAGATTTGAAGCTTTGGTCAATTTTCAGTCAATAAAAATTTCCACCCTGTGGACTTCTAGCCCCTGTCAACATTTTATGCTGACTACTGCCACCAGTCATTATGATCACATGTTGGGTAAATGACTAAGAGCTTGTCTTTATTTCTAAGTTAACCCATGAAAAAAATGTGAGCAAATTTATGAACTAGGGCAGACATTAAGAGGGAGGAAAGATGGAAGGGAAGGGGGAAAGGAGAGTGACAGAAGCAGAGAAGGAAAGATACAGAGAGAGATGGAGACAGATATCAAAGGGTTGTAGCAGTTCTAGCTTATTGACTTTTCATCAAGGTAAAAATATCTTGGGGTCAAAAGGCAGAGTCGAAACATCTGTTTCTTTGCTCCCCTAATCCCATGACCTCTGAGCCCCTGCTCTGAGCTAGACCTGTGCCATGGGGAACAGAACTGAGTAATGTAGGCTATCGGCTCTCAGAGAACTTCCAATCAAGGTAGCCATGTGTGGCAGCAGCTAAGCCACAGAGGCTGCTTTTCAGGACGAGGGAGCCACTCAGATGTATCTCTGTGCCCCTAGCACCTGGCAAAGAGCCTGGCCGCAGAAACTGCTTATAAATCAATGAACTTGTCCTTCTACTAACATGCATTTATGGAGACTTTTATGTCTCATGTACTGAGGCAGGATCCAAAAGTACAGCAGTGAAGCAAGCAGTGCATGGAGAAAGCAGCAGAGGTTGAGATGAGGCATGCATGCTGAACACATAAACCAGAACTTAAAAAAAGTAGGCAGGAACATAGTGATTAACTTTTAAGACTGAAGCCAGTGATGCTAAACTGGCTGGTTTAGAAGCAGACATTGCATGACACAGGTGAGCATAGTGCCTGGTGGCGAGGGGAGCAATGTTTGACTTGACACTTGCAATGGTTTCTTCTTTCTCAATTCTTGGGTCTGTGTGCCCGAAGTCATTATCCTATCCTGCCTCCTGGTTTCCTCTACTGGTAGGCAGCGGGTGCCTAGGAAAGACTCAGAAAACTTGAGTGCCAGCCCTGCCTCTGAGCAGTCACTTCTCCACTGTAGGCCTCAGTTTTCTCATTTGTGAACTGGGGGTTCTAGCTTCACTCTGTCTCATGTCCCTTCTCATGGGGTCACCAGTCTTAGCCATTGGAAAGTGCCAGCTGGGCCCTGCCCAGGGTCTGAGGCTCGGTCCAGACAATTAAGACAGCTCCTTGGCTGGGATCACCCTAACTCACAATCTCTGACATCCAGAGAGGGGTTCCATGTCCTCCACACCTGATCCAGCTTCTCGTTTCCCTTTGGCATTCAATGCTCCTCTGTGCAGTCAGCATCCTATGCCCACTTGTCCTGCTAGGATGCTTTTCACTGAGACTGAATCAGGGCGAGGCTGGGGTCTTTCTGTTGAAGGTAAAGCCGGGTTCCTGGTATCTGCAGAATTGCCTGGGGCTGTGTCCAAAGTCTGACTTGTTCCTATCAAGTTGAGGCCCAATAGACAAGGAGGCCTAACATTTCTTAGGCATCTGCCATGTGCCAGGCTCTGTGCTGGACTTTTTAATGTCAAAATCTCAACTGTCAAGCAGAATTGGATTTATCATTCACATCTTGTGGATAGAGAAACTGAGGCTCAGGGAGTTTTCATGGCCTCTTCAAGGTCCTGTAGGTACTAACTATCTTAGCACTGCTTCTTGATGCCACGGGAGGAATTTCGAGCTGGTCCTGGAGTCTGCCCAGCAGCATGATCTCCCTTGGCCTGGAAACATTTTGGGGCCTGCAGGACCTCACCAAGCAATCACCTCTAGAGTTAGCAGGGGCAGCTGTGCTAATGGGCTCTGGGGGACAGTTCCTGGCTAAACACTTTCCCTTCTAGAGGCCCCATCAGAGAGAGAGACCACCCAAAGTCAGTGCCTGTAGCCTCTGGATTGGGTTAACCAGGGATACCATAAATCCCCTTGACTGCCATGCAGAATCTTATTATTTTGGAAAAGGAGAGGCCCTAGGAGGTGATCTGGTTATGCACCTTCTGTTCAGAGAGGGGAAGCCTCCTATCCAGAGTCATGGCAGGGCAGGGCTGGGCCTCCTGAGTGTACCTGCCTGGTTCTGTCTTCTTCTCTCCATGGCTCAAAGGCAGGGCTCCAGATTTTTACAAAAGCTTTTCTACCTTTGCTCCTCCTTTTAAACCTTCCTTTCA
Source organism: Colobus angolensis palliatus (assembly GCF_000951035.1). Taxonomy (NCBI): domain Eukaryota; kingdom Metazoa; phylum Chordata; class Mammalia; order Primates; family Cercopithecidae; genus Colobus; species Colobus angolensis. The sequence goes on from NW_012114944.1 coordinate 2,611,141, forward strand.
GAGTCACTTTCTGTTCCTCCCCTTCCCCCATAAGAACTTCACAGCAGTTCACACACCCTGAGGGGTGAATGCAGAGCAGATTGCTGAAGCCAGGCTGTGATTATCCATCCATCTGCTTTAGGGAAGAATTCACTTGCACCAGGATAAATGCTGATGGCTCTGACACCCCTGACAGTGCTTCCTGAGCATCCACTCCAGCCTCTCTGGGGGCCCTGCATGGGGGAGGGTGGGTCCAAAGAGATGGATCAAATGATGCTGCTTCTAGGAGTTCCCAGACTAGCAGGGGACAAGTGCCTAGGAACAGAGAGAGGCATGGCAAGTGTCCAAGGAGCAGAGTCCTAAAGCCCTGCAAAGACTGGGTGGGATTTGGACAGTGGGGGCATTTCATGTGTGAAATCTGTATGAGCAGAGGTGTGGGAGTGGGAATTGTAGAGAGCGTTTTGGCTCTGTGAAAAAGTGTGGCATGGGAGATGAGGTTGGAAACATATCTGACTATATAAGCCCTAAATCCCCTCAACCTTGGCCTTGGCCGGAGATTATAAACCAGCTTCTCCAGAAGAGACTGAGACCTTCGACAAGTTTATTTGGTCCCCACAGTGTTTTTGTTTTGCTTTTATTTTTTAATATTTTGAGTTAGTTGCCAACCTTTAAAAATCAGAATATTTAACATGAGAAATGGATTTCCAGCTATCTGGAAGAATCCAAAGAAATGGCAACCCTGGGCTGGCATTTCTGTCTGGCAGACATGACAGGTGTGTGTTTGGGAATGTGCATTTTCTGGGAGAGGGTCTATGCTCATCACATCTTTAGAGGAGTCTATGAGTCTCCAAAAATTAGAACCATAGTTGAAGAAGGATATTTGATGTCATGAAAGATGTTCACAAAATAATGAGTGAAAAAAGTTTACAAAGGAGTATTAACTGTATGATGACATTTTAGAAAAATATTCGTAGAAAATATTGATTATCTTCGGGCAAGGTGATTAAAGGTGACTTTTATTTTTTCCTCTGCTTCTGTTTATAAACAACATATAGCAAGAACATCATTTTAAAATTAATTTTTAAAGTAAATCTGAGCTAGGTGACGGTATTTAAAGCCTTTCAATTTCCCAGCCACATGCAGAAAGAAATTTGAACTCTTTGGTCTCTTTCTGCTCTGGGTCAGAGAAACTTCCAGCTTCCCCTCCTACTGTATCTTTGGACACTGGGAACCCTCTGTCCCCTCTGCACACTCCTAGTGTCTGACAGTGACATGTCTCTGACTCTTCCACCCTCTCTCTTTCCTACTGAGCCCCTGCTCCTCCTTCCAGGGAGTGTTACACATCACCCCCTTCATGCAACCATACCCACTCCACCCTGATAGGGCCATCCACCCCTTCTGTCAGAGGCATGTGAACCAGAGCAACTCCATCTTAAATAGGAGTTGGGTAAGATGAAGCTGAACCCTACTGGGCTGCATTCCCAGATGGTTAATACATTCTAAATCACAGGATGAAACAGGAGGTCAGCACAAAATACAGGTCAAAAAGACCTTGCTGATAAAACAGGTTGCAGTAAAGGATCCACCCAAAGCCCACCAAAACCAAAGTGGTGATAAGAGTGACCTTTGGTCATCCTCACTGTTCCACTCCCATCAGCGCCGTGACAGTTTACAAATGCCATGGCAACTTCAGTAAGTTAACCTATATGGTCTAAGAAGGGAAGACATGAATAATCCACCCCTTGTTTAGCATATCATCAAGAAATATCCATAAAAATGGGCAACCAGCAGCCTTCGGGTGTGCTCTATGGAGGAGCCATTCTTTTATTCCTTTACTTTCTTAACAAACTTGCTTTCACTTTGCACTGTGGACTCGCCCTGAATTCTTTCTTGTAGGAGATCCAAGAACCCCTCCTGGGGTCTGGATCAGGACCCCTGTCCTGTAACACTTCTGCCGTGGCCACCCTCTGTTCCCCCCAGGGTTGCTGGTAAAGTATGTGCCTGATCCTGCCACTGGACTCTGGGCTTCTAGAGGGCAGGAACTATGGCCTCTTTATGTGTTGTCTTGTCCACAGTGCCTTGCTTGTAGTGTATGATCAGAAAATGTTTGTCCAAGTCAGTTGACTGGCAATGAAGAGAAAAAAGTGAGGCCAGGTACAGTGGCTCACGCCTGTAATCCCAGCACGTTGGGACTCTGAGGCAGGTAGATCACTCGAGCCCAGGAGTTGGAGACCAGCCTGGGCAATGTGTCGAAACCCCGTCTCTACAAAAATTACAAAAATTAGCTGGGCATGGTGGCATATGCCTGAGGTCCCAGCTACTTGGGAGGCTGAGATGAGAGGATCGATTGAGCCCAGGAGGTTGAGGCTACAGTGAGCTGTGGTTGTGCCACTGCACTCCAGTCTGGGTGATGGAAGAACAAAAGAAAAAGAAGATAAAAAAGAAAGAAAGAAAAAAAAATGAGAGTTTTAGTCAGAATACATGGATTCAAGTCCCCGTCATGCCTCATATCCTTGTGTGACTGACCATGGGCAAGTCTTTAACCCATTTTTCTACTTGTTCCCCTGCAAAATGGGTGCACAGACTTGCTCTCAAGACTAAATGAAATGATGTATGTGAAAGTACTTAAAAATTATCAAGTACTACACAAATAATAGCTACTGCTATCATTCATTTCCACTCCTTTAACGCAGCTTTTCCTGGATGGTACAGACTGACTTACTCAGGTGGACTTGGTAAGTTAGTGGTGGAGCTAAGACTAAAAGCCAAATCCTCTCTAGGTCACCAATTGTCCTGTTAACAGCAAGTGTTAAAAGAAACTAGGAAATGTGATCGGGAGCTGGCCGTTGACTTCTCTGGGCAGGTGTCGTGGTTTCCCATCAATTACTGCTGGAGGATAACGAAGGGGTGGTTTTCCCACTGACTGAGCCCCCTGCCATTGCCATGTCACAGCCACCATCTGCCCCTGCCTGACTTAGAAGAAAGTGCAAAGTGCTTCGTTTAGCTTCTCTTTGCTCTTCTCTTTGAGCACTAAGTGTCCCTGCCAGATGCTGAGCTGAGGGTTGGAGCAGGGGGTGCGGGGACCCTTTTGCTTTGTGCTTACAGTGAGGTGGGCAGTTAGGAATCTGACCAGAAAGCAAACTGTCACTGGGCATACTCAATCACACCAGCATGTTGGCTCCACAGGGGCCAAAGTCAAAGATGCTGGGCTGTGGGAAAATGTGTTCCTAAGACTTCTGCAAGGCACCAGGATTAAGTACCATCACTCCAGCCCTTGAAGTGATGTGGTGTGAGTGAAAGGGACATAAAATGCTGGTACATTTGGAGCATAAATTCTCCACCAGGTCAGATACTGCATGTCCTGGACAGTAGAAAGGGGCCTTGCACAGGAAGTTGGGACTTCTCAGTTCTGAAGCTTCAGCTTTGTGGGCTTGGATGAGCCACCCAGCCCACCGAAGTCTCTCTTTCTGTTGTCTGTATGAAAGGCTTCTTATCGAGCAGATGTTAATATTTACTGAGTGCTTACCATGTGCCAAGGATACTTCAGTGAACCAAACAGACACAATGCCGGCCCTCAAGCAGTTCCTACTGTAGTGGGATTTCCAGCCACAGCCAGCAGATAGGAAAGTGCATTCTAAACAAAGGCTATGGCTGAGATCCACTGAGGCCTGTAAATCAGTTGCTCTTTCACCATCCAGAAAACTGTTCCTCCAGCAGTTAGATAATTGAGGTAGTGTCAGGAGGGAAGAGACCTAGATTAATGAAATTAACGAGACCTTACTCATGCTTCAGTTACCTTCTACACATTGAGTTGAATCCAGATGGCAAAGGCTACAAGTTTTGAGCAACAGTTTGTTGTAAAATCGATTGATTACAGACTCCCAATGCTATTCCTTTAACTTTCAGACACTTAATTGGTGAAAACCTACTGGAGATACAACATAGACATGCAGAGTGCCCACAGGGCTCTTATAATCTGTTTGGTGATCAGACGAGAGAAAGGGCTAGAGGGGCTGGGGAGAATAGGGTGCCTCTAACCTGAGCCTGAGAGGAGAGAGTCAGGGAAGGCTCCCTAAAAGGTGTAAACTCTGAGCCTATAAGAGATGTAAACCTATAGTTTAATTAGGCCAGGATGAAGGGTGCAGGGAGAGAGAACCGTGGAGGAAGGGGTGCTGGAGCCACTCTTGAGTGGAAAGGTAGGAAGCACTGGATTAAGAAAGATAGGGCAGGAATTGCTGCCAGAAGGAACCATTGCACAAGGGGAGAAACATGCACAGTGGATTGGAGAAAGGCCTCTTTTACTCTGTTTTATGCTGCTGTGACATAACACCACAGACTGGTTAAGTTATAATGAATGGATATGTTGGCTCATGGTTCTGGAGGCTAGGAAGTCCAAGAACAAGGGGCCACATCTGGAGAAGGCCATCTTGCTGTGTCATCCCATGGCAGAAGGCAAAGTGAAGGTGAGAGAGAGGACGGGGTGAACCTGTCCTTTTATAAGGAGCGCACTCCCACGATAATGGCATTCATGCATTTGCTTTACCTTCATGCCCTAATCATCTCTCTCTAGGCCTCTTCTCTCAACCCTTGCACTGGGGATTAAGTTTCCAACATGTGCTTTTGGGAGACACATTTAAACCATAACCAGCCCTTAGTGGTCCAATCTCTAAATTTTACAAGTGGTGAAACTGAAACCCAGAGAGGTCTTAAGCTTTCTCAAGGGTAAAATTGAGGATCCGTGACTAAATGTTACCCAAGACTCCCTTGAACTCTAATAATTAATCATAATTAACTTTTTGGTCCAGGGAGGTTGTTAATATTCCCATTTGACTGTTGAGGAAATTGAGAGAGAAAAATGATCTGGCCAAGGCCAACATAGCTAGTTAGTGGCAGAGTCAAGTTTGGAATTTGCTCTCCAAATACTAAAACCCTGTGTGAGTTCTACTATGTCACATTGCCTCCAACACCAATTCTAAAGACCTCTGAATCTACACCAATGATGCTCAGACTCTGTGGCACCTGAGAACACGTGGGAGGTTTTAAAACCCCAGAGCACACACCAAACCCAGAGCAGTTATATCAGAATCTCTGGGTCATGGCCCAGGCATCAGTATTTTACAAAACTCTCCAGGTGATCCCAATGTTCCTGTGCCTACATCACTTGGCAATCCTGCTAAAATGTAGATTCTGGGGTGTGGCCTGGGCAATGGAATTTTTTAAAGCTCCCCAGGTGGTGTTGATGCCACTGTTCCAGGCATCCAGACTTCTTCAGTTAGAAGGGAGTCTACACACTGCCATACGTCCCTTTGGCTGCCTTCTTTCCAGGTCTTCTCTTTCTCTCACTTTCACACACGTGCACCTACCTTCTTCCTGGCCTAGGCTTTTAAATGCCATGCTTCTAACCAAGAGGAGTTTTCCATCAGGAATGCAGAGCCCCACGGAAGGTCGCTACTCATGAAAACACTGACTGCACTGCTGACTTGACAGCCTGACAGACACATGGGGACCTCAAGGGCAGAGCTGGGACTGGAATGAAGCAAGTCAGGTGCTAGTGCACAATGTTTATTTTATTTTATTTTTATTTATTTATTATTTTATTTTATTTTTATTTTTTGGAGACGGAGTCTCACTCTGTTGCCCAGGCTGGAGTGCAGTGGCATGATCTTGGCTCACTGCAAGCTCCGCCTCCCAGGTTCACGCCATTCTCCTGCCTCAGCCTCCCAAGTAGCTGGGACTACAGGCGCACGACGCCATGCCCTGCCCGCTTTTTTGTATTTTTAGTAGAGACGGGGTTTCACCATGTTAGCCAGTATGGTCTCGATCTCCTGGCCTCGTGATCCACCCACCTCGGCCTCCCAAAGTGCTGGGATTACAGGCGTGAGCCACTGTGCCCAGCCCACATTGTTTAAAGAGACAGTCCCTCTCAGGTTCTTGCAGCTGCTGACCTTGTGCTTGTACAAATCTAAGAGTGAGTGTCTCCTTAAGTTTTGCTTTCCAGGCACCTGGCCTCACTCTACTCTGAATGGACCCAGGCTCCGCCTCTCCCTCCTCCACCCAGCCTCCCCCTGAAGCCTGCCTATCCTAGAGCCTTTCAGTTTATTTTTACTCTGTCCTCCATTTCCTTCCAGAAGGCAGTTGCTATTCCTACCTCCTCAGCACCTCATTCTTGGGCTCCATCCCACCTTTCTAGGCACAAGGCAGCTTCCTAAAATAATGATTTTTCAAAGTGTGGTTCCTGGACCAGCAGCATAGGCATCACTGGGAACTTGTTAAAAGGTAAATCCTCAGGCCTCATGCCAGACCTACTGAATCAAAACTTGGAGGTGGGGCCCCTTGGTCAGTGATTAACCAAGCCCTCCATGTAATCCTGATGGCTGCTTAAGTTTGGGGTCCACTGTCTGGAGGATGGAGCAGGCAGCAGCCCTGGATTGCAAGCCTGGCTCTGCCCTGACTCCTGGTGACAGAGGTCTCTGGGCCTGTCTGCCCTTCTTGAGTACAAGGAGGAGGCGGCTGCAGGATACTCATGAAAAGGCTCCTTCAACCCTGACTTTCAGGTCTCCTGCCCCTTGGGATGTGCTCACCAACCTTGCTCCATTGCAGGCCGAACTGCCCCTGGCAATTGTCTCTCCCTGGGGCAACTCCTGGGCAACGCTGTGTGTAGCAGCCTCCTCTGTCTCCATGGACATCATTAACTGAAGAGCCTTGCTGGCTGAGGAGATCTGACCTCGGAAACAGAGTCTAAACAAAGAGAGGGCTTTCTGCAGCTGCCGCTGGAGAGGCACTGTGAGCTGTGGGAAAATGTGGCTCCGCCGGCTAACTGCCAGTGGTCAGGGCAGCTGGGAAGGGGTTTGGGAAATGCACATTCCTGTGGCTGCTGGCAAAGGTAGCTCCAAGCAGGCATCATCCAGACCAGTCAGACTCACCTCCTCTCAAGTCCTGCATCCACTGGAGGGAAGGTACCCAGTGGCCTCATGCATTTCTGCATCCCTCATTCAGCCTCACGTTCCCAGCAAGAGAGCCCTCTGCTTCCAAGATGGTGCCTCGAACGCTGCATCCTCTGGAGGGGAGGAGCACTATGTCCTCACATGGAGGAGGAACAGAAGAAAGAGGACTCACTCCCACAATCCTCTTTATAGCAGATTTTTAAAATCCATTCATGGGGGCAGAGCCCTCATGGCCTAAGCACCTCCCATTAGGCCCCACCTCCCAATACTGTTGGGTTGGGGATTAAATTTCCACACGAATTTTGGGGGACACACTTAAACCATAGTACCTACTATGTTCTAGATCATTCTGTTTTACCTGTGTTCACTCATTTAATTCTCACAATGTATCGTAATAAGACTAATGTTACTGTTATTAACAATATAAGTACTCTCAGAATACTAATTTTACTTAGAAAGAAACCAAGGAACAAAGAGGTTAGGTGACTTGCCCTAGTAGCTGCAGAGTTTAGATTGGAACCCAGGTGGTCTGGCTCCTAACTGACTTTTAGCCACGAGGCTCTACCCTCTTCCTCACCACACATGAGAGGTCACTATAAATTAACGTGTTAAACAGAAGGACAGGCACCCTCATGGGGATGTGACAGGTCAGTTTTCTGCTTTACCCCTCAATTTTCTCATCTGTAAAAGGGGTTAATAATTCCTGTACGGCCACATCCCCTCCCAAGGATGTGGTGAGGATTAAGAGGGTGATGGAGGTAATGACTGGGCATGATTTCAAGAGGGAGGGGCCAGATGAAATGGTAGGAGGGGCTTCCATTTACCTGGGCTCACCTGGCCTGCCTGAGCTCATAGGTCAGTTGTGACACCCCACTACCTGCCATTTGTATGGCTTTTTACAGACAGAAACCTGAGGTTCAGAGGGAAGTACCTTGCTCTAGGTCATAAAGCTCAGGTTGTGTAAGGTGAGAAGGAACTCAGCAGGTGCACAAAAGCAGCCAGAGCGAGCAGCAGCTCCTCTCTCTCTAGTTTGCAATATATTTGAAATTTATCACAACAGAAGCAATAGGAGACACGTGAAGATGGCCAGAGTCAGGTCTGGAACCAGTGTGTCTGTGTCCACTGTTCTCATTCTTAACCTGGGTGCTATGTATGATACCCAGTTGGGTGAAAGCTGAGCTTCATTGAGGCTGGAGAGCACTCATGTTCCCACTCAGGCCCCATCTCCCATCTGCAGATGGTGGCCTCTCCACAGGCGGGCAGTGAGGCCTGAGTGCAGACATCCAAGGGAGATAAGAGGTGCTAAAGTCTGGTGGGCCAGGGAATTGGCTCTGAGTCTGCATCTTTGGACCAGGTCACAGGAGTCCAGCTGTCTGCTCCTTGCCTCACAACTCCTTCCCCAGCCACTCTGAATGGACAGAAAGAACTCAGGCTGGTGACCATGGGTAATCAGAGCTGCTTGTAGAACATTAGAGCACACTCAGAGCTTCGAATCAGCCTAGAGGTCAATGTCCATCAACTGATGCGGGGAGGCTAGAGGTTTCTGAGGGAGAGATAGAAGCATTTGCAAGGAAGCAGGACTCCTGAAATGAAAGAGATAAAGACTTCCAGCCCTATAAGAGTTACAAGTACTGAAGCATACCTGGTGGCCTGGAGTGGTCCTGAGCAAGGCTCAATAACAAGGATGAAGCAGGAAGATGACTCTAACACAGAATTCACCATGAAGGGAGGGGGACGGCACCAGCTGGCTTACACCTACACTGAGGCAAAGGATGGGAGAGAACATGAAGGTAGGCGGTGCTTTATCCTTCTTATAAACATAAACATTAACCAAATCCAGTCTTAGGTATTTTCCCAAGACAAATAAAAACATATGACCACAGAAAGAATTGTTAAAAAACCAAAAGTCCACAGCAGCTTTGTTCACAATGGATAAAAGCTAGAAATATCCCAGGTGTCCATCAACAGAAGAGTGGACAAACTGGTATATCCATACAACAGGATACTGTGCAAAGAAGACACAAATTAGTGATACACACATCCACATGCATGAATCTTAAAAACACTGGACTGACTAAAAGAGGCCTTTTATAGTATGACTCAATTCACATGATGTCCTAGAATAGATACAACTAAGCTCTGGTGGAAAAAAAAATAACCAGAAAAGTGTTTGCAGGTGGAGGTGGGAGCAGTGGGAATTGGATGGGAAAGAGCATGAGTGGACTTCCTGGTGTGAAGAATATGTTCTATCTCTTGATGAAGGGTTTGAATTACATCAGTGGATGAATTTAGCAAAACTCTTTGAATAGTAGACTTAAGATTTGTACATTTGATTAATATAAAAATTTACCTCAAAAAATCTGTAAATGCATATGGAATGCTAGTTAATGATATACATGTTGAAGTGTTTCTGGGCAAAACATATTTTTTAGTTTCTTATTTTAAAATGCATTTAAAAATAAGATGGATAGACAGATGGATCAATTGATAGATGATAAAGCAAATAAGGCCAAATGTTAATTTTGGTGGGTATATGGATGTTTGCTTTATAACTTTAAAATTTTTCCTGTATGTTTGAATATTTTTGTAACAGACTGTTGTGAGGAAAATAACTGGTGCTAATTGTATTTCTTTCTTTCTTTCTTTTTTTTTTTTTTGAGATGAAGTTTCACTCTTGTTGCCCAGGCTGCAGTATAGTGGTCCAATCTCTGCTCATTGCAACCTCTGCCTCTCAGGTTCAAGTAATTCTCCTGTTTTAGCCTCCAAAGTCGCTGGGATTACAGGTGCCTGCCACTGTGCCCAGTTGAGTTTTTGTATTTTTAGTAGAGACGGGGTTTCACCATGTTGTCTAGGCTGATCTCAAACACCTGATCTCAGGTGATCCACCCACCTCAGCCTCCCAAAGTGCTGAGATTACAGGCATGAGCCACCACGCCTGGCCTAATTGTATTTCTTAACTGGACCCTGTATTAGTTCATTTTCATGTTGCCGATAAAGACATACCCAAATCTGGGCAATTTACAAAAGAAAGAGGCTTAATTGGACTTATAGTTCCATGTGGCTGGGGAAGCCTCACAATCATGGTGGAAGGTGAGGAGGAGCAAATCACGTCTTACGTGGATGGCAGCAGGCAAAAAGAGAGCTTGTGCAGGAAAACTCCCCCTTATAATAACCATCAGATCTCGTGAGATTTACTCACTATCATGAGAACAGCATGGGAAAATCTGCACCCATAATTCAATTACCTCCCACTGGGTCCCTCCCACAACACATGGGAATTCAAGATGAGATTTGGGTGAGGACACAGCCAAACCTTCCCTCAGACCCTGACTGACATAGTCTATGTGTGTACTCTAATTTACTCACGTATTCTTCTATTGATTGACATTTTAGATTGACATTTATGGTTGCTAGCAAGGCTGCAAGCCTTATTTGTCTGCTGGGCACATATAAGAGCATATTTCTCAGGCAAAGACCTAGAAGTGGCTTTGCTGGATGAAAGGGTCTTCTTTTTTTTTTTTTGAGACAGAGTCTCGCTCTGTCTCCCAGGCTGGACTGCAGTGGCCGGATCTCAGCTCACTGCAAGCTCCGCCTCCTGGGTTTACACCATTCTCCTGCCTCAGCCTCCCAAGTAGCTGGGACTACAGGCGCCTGCCACCTCGCCTAGTATTTTTTGTATTTTTTAGTAGAGACGGGGTTTCACCGTGTTAGCCAGGATGGTCTCGATCTCCTGACCTCATGATCTGCCTGTCTCGGCCTCCCAAAGTGCTGGGATTACAGGCTTGAGCCACCGCGCCCAGCCAGAAAGGGTCTTCTTTACTTAATAAGGGGCCAGGGGAAACTAGGCCCAGAGAGGGAAAGGATTTACTCAGGCTCACACAGAAAGTCATGGTGGAGCTGGAATTGGGCACTTGCTCCCATGCTCGCTGGTTGCAAAATGTAGAGTTTTTCCTTGCTTCCTTGTCTTTCAGTCAATGCCCATCTTTACCTTGGCATACAGAAATGGTGGAGACTGAGTTAGGTCAGGGTGATGAGATCTTTAGAGAAAAGTGATCAGCAGAAGGGAAGTCTCAGAGAAGGTGGCCACTGTCACCCTCACCCTCATCACGGCTTCCATTCCTAACTCAGAAGTGCAGCAAAAGAAACAGATGGCAGAATGGGTGTGGTGGCTCATGCCTGTAATCCCAGCACTTTCGGAGGCCAAGGCAGGTGTATCACTTGAGGTCAGGAGTTCAAGACCAGCCTGGCCAACATAGTGAAACCCTGTTGCTACTAAAAATACAAATATTAACTGGGCATGATGGCACACCTGTAATTCCTAGCTACTCAGGAGGCTGAGGCACAAGAATCACTTGAACCCAGGAGGTAGAAATTGCAGTGAGCCAAGATTGCATCACCGCATTCCGGCCTGGGTGACAGAGTGAGACTCTGTCAAAACAACAACAACAACAACAAAAAAAAAAAAACAGGAAAAAGAAAGAGCAAACAAGCAGAGGGAGGAGGCTTTACCTTTCCTAATGCACATAGCCTGGCCAATGACTAAAAATAGAGTAGGCTGGGCTTCTGGTTCCAAAATGGCAGCATAGAAGCAAGTTGGTTTCACTGCCCCCTCCATAGAAAACCAAAAACAAATATACAGTGCCGAGATTATCACCAGTAGTATCCCAGAACTCAAGAATGAAGATGAGACAGTTCCTGGGGCCACAGAGAATTGAAAAATCTCTAAGCAGACAGTAAGAAGAATTGGACTTCCACAATTGTGAACCCCTTCCCCCATTCTTCCCAGCACCAAGAGCATGAAAATATTTTCCCCAACACACAATTTCTACAGCAGAAAAAATGAGATCGAGGTGGACAACCAGCTTCCCCACCATCTTGGCTTCCCTGGCTGTAGACCTCTGCCTAAACCATGGGAAGCATCACAAGTGACGAAAGAGAGAACTATCACTGAGGACAGGCAGAGAGAAAGTGGGGAGGTGGGAGAAGCATCCCCATCTCTGGAAATTTTGCTTTGTAACTTTGCCAAAGGAGACACTAAATCAGAGTGGTGGTTCATTAGCACTATGCTGTAGGAGGTCCATTCCACAGGTCCCCTGGGCACAAACCCCTATCCAGGCTTCCCACACTGCTGAGATACTCCATTTAGGAAGGGCAGTGTTCCTTTTACTACAGCCAAAGTAAATGTGAGCTTAAGATGCCATCTAGAGCCAAAAGCAAGACAGTGATTTAGCAATAAAGAACCTCTAAGCAAATATATCCAATAAAAAGCAAAACAAGTCATATAGAGATTAAAATGAATAACTAAATTTTCAAAGCAAAGACATAGACACACATCCACAAGAACCAACAGCAGACAGAGAACCATGAACACTCCAAATGGACAAAGCAAGGAATCAGTAATAGACCCCAACAAGACAATTATATGTGAGCTCTCTGACCAACAATTCAAAATAGCAGTTTTAAGGAAACTCAGGGATCTTCAAGATAACGCAGGAAAGCAATTTAGAAGTTTATTAGAGAGATTCAACAAAGAGATTGAAATAACAAAAGAATCAAACAGAAATCTTAAAACTGAGAAATACATTTGCTGAATTGAAAAATTCATTAGAGGCTCCCAACAGCAAAATAGATCAAGCAGAGGAAAGAATCAGTGAGCTTGAAAACAGTCTATTTGAAAATACACAGTCAAAGAAGAAAAAAATAATGAAAAGCAGTGGAGATCACTTACAAGATACAGAAAAGTATATCAAAAGACCAAATCTAAGCATTATTGATGTTCAAGATGGAGCTGAGAAAGAGCAAGAGGTGGAAAGCTTATTTAAAGAAATAATAACAGAAAACTTTCCAAAACTTGAGAAAGATATAAACATCCAGGTACAGGAAGGCCAGAGAACACCAGACAGATTTGACTCAAACAAGGTTACCCCAAGGCATATAATAATCAAACCCTCAAATGTCAAGGACAAAGAGAAGATCCTAAAAACAGCAAGAGAAAAGAAACAAATAAAACATAAAGTCTTTCTGGCAAGAGACTTCTCAGTGGAAACCATATAGGTCAGGAGGGAGTGACATGACATTTTTAAAGTGCTGAAAGGAAAAAACTGCCATCAAAAAATACTGTATCAAGCAAAGTTATTCTTCAAAAATGCAGGAGAGATAGACTTTTCCAGACAAACAAAAGCTGAGAGAATTCACCACCACCAGGTTCATCTTACAAGAATTGCTAAAGCTTGTCAGATAATATCCACTATAAGGAAAAAAAGAAAGAAATGCTAAAGGGAGTTCTTCAATCTGAAAGAAAACCCACTAATATGCAAAAACAAAACAAAATTTAAAATATTTGAAGGTATAAAACCCGCTGGTAAAATTAAGTACAGGGACAAATGCAGAATACTATAATACTATAATTGTGGTATGAAATGTACTTATAACTCTAGTATGAAACCCAAAATATAAATCTGTCAAAAACAATAATAGCTACAACAACCTGTTAAGAGACAGGTAATATAAAAATATGTAAATTGAGACAACTGAGAGTCAAAATGTAGGGGGGATGGAGTTACAATGTAAACTTTTATTTTCATTTTTTCTTTGTTTCTACTGTATGTGATCTAAAATAAGATACCATCTCTTTAAAATAATGTTACATCTATAAGATTCTTTTTGTAAACCACATGGTAACCACAGTGTAAAACCCTGTAGTAAGTTCACTAAAAATAAAAAACAACAAATTAGGCCGAGCATGGTGGCTCAAACTTGTGATCCCAGTACTTTGGGAGGCTGAGGCAGGCAGATCAGCTGAGCTCAGGAGTTTGAGATCAGCCTGGCCAACACGGCAAAACCCTGTCTCTACTAAAAATACAAAAATTAGCCAGACATGGTGGCGGGTACCTGTAATCCCAGCTACTTGGGAGGCTGAGGCAGGAGAATCACTTGAACCTGGGAGGCAGGGGTTGCAGTGAGCTGAGATTGCAGCACTGCACTCCAGTCTAGGAGACAGAGCAAGACTCTGTCTCCAAAAAAACCAACAAAGACAAATTAAAACATACTGCCAGAACATACTTCCAGAGAAAATCACTGAACCACAAAGTAAGACAGTAAGAAATGAAGAAAGGAAGAGAGGAGTTACAAAACAATCAGAAAACAAACAACAAAATGACAGTAGTAAGTCCTTAGTTGTCAATAATAATACTAAATATAAAGAACTCAATTCTCCAATGAAAAGGCAGAGAGTGGCTGAATGGATAAAGAAATGAGATCTAACTATATGCTGCCTACAGGAAACCCACCTGTAAAGACAGACTGAAAATGAAGGGGTAGAAAAAGAGTTCATACAACTGGAACAGGAAAAAAAAAAAAGCAGAAGTAGCTATAGCTATAGTTAGATAAATACACTACAAGTCAGTCAAAGATTGTAAAAAGGGACAAAGAAAGTCACTATATAATGATAAAGGGGTCAATTTCTCAGGAGGATATAACAATTTAAAATACATAGGCATCAACACCAGAGATTCCAAATATGAAAAGCAATCTAAAGGAAGAGATAGATTGCAATACAATAATAGTAGGGGACTTTAACACCCCACTCTCAGTAATGGAAAGATCATTCAGACTCTCTACAATAAATTTTTTAAATTAGCTGGGTGTGGTGGTCTATGCCTGTAGTTCTAGGTACTCAGGAGGTTGAGATGGGAGGATCACTTGAGCCCAGGAGTTCAAGGCTTTAGTGAGGTAAGATTGCACCTTTGTGCTCCAGCCTGAATGACACAGTAAGACTCTGTCTCTTAAAAAACAAACAAACAAAGCTGAAGAATTAATACCAATTCTACTCAAACTCTTAAAAAAAATAGAGGAGGAATATTTCCAAACTCATTCTATCTATGAGGCCAGCATTATCCTGAAATCAAAACCAGGCAAGGATACAACAAGAAAAGAAAACTGTAGGCCAGTATTTCTGATGAACCAAGATGCAAAAATTCTCAATAAAATACTAGCAAACCAAATTCTACAACATATTAAAAAGATCATTCACCATGATCAAGTGGGATTTATCCCTGGGATGCAAGGATAGTTCAACATACACAAATCAATAAACATAATACATCACATTCACAGAACCAAGAACTAAGAATGAAAACCATATGACTATTTCAATAGATGCCAGAAAGGCATTTGATAAAATTCAGCATCCATTTATGATAAAGACCTTCATCAAACTGGGAATGGAAGGAACATACCTCAAAATAATAAAGGTCATATATAACAAATCAATAGCTAACATTGTTCTGAACAGGGAAAAATTGAAGGCCTTTCCTCTAAGATCTGGAACAAGACAAAGATACCTATATTTTTTTTACCACTTTTATTCAATGTAATACTGGAAGTCCTGGCCAAAGCAATAAGGCAAGAGAAAGAAATAAAGGGCATCCCAATTGGAAAGTAAGAAGTCAAATTAGCCTTGCTCTCAGACAACTATTTAGAAAAACCTAAGGACTCCACCAAAAAAACTGTTAGAACTGGTAAGTGAATTCAGTAATGTTGCAGGTTACAGAATCAGCATACAAAAGTCAGTAGCATTTATATATGCAAACTGAATAATTTGAGAAAAATTGAGAAATCCATTTACAATAGCTACAAAGAATATAAAATATGCAGAAATCATATTTTAGCCAAAGAAATGAATTTAGCCAAAGAACTGAAACATCTATACAAGGAAAACTATAAAACGCTGATGAAAGAAATTTAAGAGGACCCAAAAAATGGAAAACTATTCCATGCTCACGGATTGGAAGAATCTGTATTGTTAAAATGACAATACTACCCAAAGCAATTTACAGATTCAATGCAATGCTTATCAAAATACTAATGACATTCTTCACAGAGATAGGGAAAAAAATCCTAAAATCTATATGGAAATTCAAAAGACCCTGAATAGCCTAAACAATTCTGAGCAAAAAGAACAAAGCTGGAGGCCTCACACTACCTGATGTCAAAACTTACTGCAGGCTGGGTGTTGTGGCTCATGCCTGTAATCCCCGCATTTTGGGAAGCCAAGGTGGGCTGATAACCTGAGGTCAGGAGTTCAAGACCAGTCTGGCCAACATGGCGAAACCCCGTCTCTACTAAAAATACGAAACTTAGCCTGGCATGGTGGTGCATGCCTGTAATCCCAGCTACTCAGGAGACTGAGGCAGGAGAATTGCTTGAACCCTGGAGGCGCAGGTTGCAGTGAGCCGAGATCGTGCCACTGTACTCCAGCCTGGGCAACAGAGCAAAACTGCCTCAAAAACAAACAAACAAACAAACAAAAAACTTACTGCAAATCTATAGTAACCAAATTAGGATGGTACTGGCTATACAGATAGGTACAGATACATACATGGAACAGATCAGAGCACCCAGATATAAATCCATGCATTTTCAGTAAAGAACATGCAATAAATATTTTTTCAATATATGAGGCTGGGAAAACTGGGTAACTATATGCATAAGAGTGAAGCTTGTCATCCCAGCACTTTGGGAGGCTGAGGCGGGCAGATCATGAGGTCAGGAGATCGAGACCATCCTGGCTAACATGGTGAAACCCTGTCTCTACTAAAAATACAAAAAATTAGCCAGGCGTGATGGCAGGCACCTGTAGTCCCAGCTACTCGGGAGGCTGAGGCAGGAGAATGGCGTGAACCCGGGAGGTGGAGTTTGCAGTGAGCCGAGATCATGCCACTGTACTCTAGCCTGGGCGATAGAGCGAGACTCCGTCTCAAAAAAAAAAAAAAAAAACTTGTCTGGGTGCAGTGGCTCACACCTGCACTTTGGGAGACCAATGCAGGCAGATATCTTCAGCCCAGGAGTTTGAGACCAGCCTAGGCAACATGGCAAAATTTCAACTCTACAAAAAAATACAAAAACTGGCCAGGTGTGATGGCACACGCCTGTAGTCCCAGCTATTTGGGAGGCTGAGGTGGGAGGATCAATTGATCCCAGAAGTTTGAGGCTGCAATGAGCCATGACCGTGCCACTGCACTCCAGCCTGGGTGAGAGAACAAGATCCCATCTCAAGAGAAAAAAAAAAAAAAAAAGAAAGAAAGAAAGAAGGAAGGAAGGAAGGAAAGAAAGAAAGAAACTAGACTCCTATCTCTCACATACACAAAAATCAAATAAAAATTGGATTAAATACTTAAAAATAACACATAAAACTATAAAACTACTAGAGGAAAATATTGGAGAAATGCTGCATTTCTGCTAAATTTTTCCTGTAAGACCTCAACAGCACAACTAACCAAAGCAAAACTAGACAAATGAGATTTCCTCAAGCTAAAAATCTTCTGCACAGCAAAGGAAACAGTCAACAAAGCGAAGAAACAACCCACAGAATGAGATAAAATATTTGCAAACTACTCATCTGACAAAGGATTAATAACCAGAATATGTAAGGAGCTCACAAAACTCATTAGCAAAAACCCAAATAATCTGATATAAAAATGGATAAAAGATCTGAATAGATATTTCTCAAGAGACATACAAATGGCCAACAGATACATGAAAAAATGCTGAACGTCACTAGTCATCAGAGAAATGCAAATCAAAACCGCAATGAGATATCATCTCACCCTAGATAAAATGGCTTTTTTTTCATTCCCACTGTTGGGAATGTAATATACTTATATACTTAGAAAAACCTAAAGACCTTAGAAAAAAATCTAAGCTATATATCCAAAAGAAAGGAAATCAATATATTGAAAAGATACCTGCACTTCCATGTTTATTGCAGCACCATTCACATAGCCAAAATATGAAATCAACCTAAGGGCCCATCGATGGATAAATGGATTAATAAACATGGTTTATATACAGAATGAAATATTATTCAGCCGTAAAAAATAATGCAATCCTGTCATCTGCAGTAACATGAATGGGACAGGAGGTCATTATGTTAAGTGAAATAAGCCAAGTACAGAAAGACAAATATCACCTATTCCCACCCATAAGTGGGAGCTAAAAAAGTGAATCCCATTAAGATAGAGAATAAATTGGTGGTTGCCAGAGGTTGAGAAGAGTAGTGGGGAGGAGGAGATGAAGAGAGGTTGATTAATGTATACAAATGTAGTTTGATAGAAGAAATAAGGCTTAGTGTTAGACCATTAAGATGTCTATAGTTTACAAAATCTGTTGTATACTTCAGAATAGCTAGAAGAGAATAATTTGAATGTTTCTAACATAAAGGAAAGACAAATATTTAAGTGATGGATATCCCCAATACACTGATTTGATC
Organism: Colobus angolensis palliatus; assembly: GCF_000951035.1. Classification (NCBI taxonomy): domain Eukaryota; kingdom Metazoa; phylum Chordata; class Mammalia; order Primates; family Cercopithecidae; genus Colobus; species Colobus angolensis. The sequence continues at coordinate 2,629,333 of NW_012114944.1, forward strand.
TTTACAAATTATATAAATGTGTTAAATTATTGCACATACCCCCAGACTATGTACATCTATTATGCATCAATAAAATTTTTAAAAAGATTCAAAGAACAACAACAAAGCAGGCTGGGCTGGTGAGGAAGACAGTGACATTGTAGGCAAAAACCTGCAACTCAGACCTGGGTAGACCATCTACAGACTTCTGGGGCTGTCAGGGCCAGCAGATACACAAAGACAGCCAGAGCCAGGTAGGCTGGGCTTCCTTCTCCACTCAGCAGTGTCTGCAATTCTTCTAATGGAAGAAAAGAAAGGTGAGAGGAGAGAAGACCAGAGTCAGGGAGATCCCTGTGAGGCAAATAAGAAACCTGGGGCAGGGGTGATGCTACCCCAAGGGGCAGGGGAGACAGGAGGGCAGATCCCAAGGGCATGAAGGATGTGTAAGTGCCAGGGGGCTATTTAGATGTGGAGAGGAGGACAGGAAGGAGCGAGGGTGCCCCGGAACTCATCTGAACCCCTGTGTGTGTGGTACTGCTGTTCACCATTCAGGAGCCAACGTTTAGCTCCTAGGGTAGGGAACAATTCCGAATTCATTTTTAGATATAGCAAGTGTCAGGGGAAGTTCTTGATGACTTCAGAATTATTACTTTTTGGATGCAGAAAAAAGTAACAAACTATAAGAACCCATTTTTCCCTAAGCTTTTAAGATTAATTTCAAATTTTATTATCCTAACTGTAAATTCAAATTCCCTGAAACAGTCTCATTTACAACTCATTTTATTAAATCCCCTTAAGCCTTTTGAAGTGCATTTATATATAAATGTGATGCATCTGTTTTTGTTTGGGGCACTTTGGTTCCTGACTAACAAGTAAAACCTTTCCAAACACTTAAAATTAGTCTTGTAAATTTAATAAATTAAAGTCATAAATATGGTGAATCTCAGATTCTCATAAACATTTCAATACTATTTACTAAACTCATCAAATTATCTTACAACTTTTAATGCAAAATCACAAGTCAAAAATCGGTTACTTAATTACACATTTACAGTGTAATCTCAGATATGCCAAATTCTCTTACATATCACAAAACCTACAAATACAAAGTATATACAGATCATTCCTAAGTTTAACACAAATGTATTACTACTAATTGACCTCATTATTTATGTATTTAATTTATACCTTCCAGGGGTTAAATAGACACCTTTTCACCAAGGGAACTGCTTTCTCATCCCAAGAAAACTGAGGTTGCCAACCCAGCTACAGCACCCTCATTTCAGGTGAGCTGAGGTTCTGGGTCATTCGTCATTACAGTCATGCTATTGTTACCATCTCACAGGCTGCAGGTACTGGTGGCCAGAGGTAGTGGTTGGCACTGAAGACTAAAACCATAAGCATCCTGGGTGATTCGTCTCAAGCACTTTTTAATCTGACTTCAAGGGGTTCCAAGCCCAGGGCAGCTGGACTCTCAATTCAGGCCCCTTAGATTCAAGTTACACCATGACTTAAATTACATAGCTAATTTGAATTTGCGACACCCCTCCCCTCAACAATTGTGTTGTACCTAGTTTCATCCAACTTATCACTTGTGCAATACCAAATTGAATTCCCTATTTTTTTCTATTTTTTTCTTTTTGACAGGGATATCACTTATAACAAAATTTAAAATAACACCTGATTGGATTCCATCTGACTCCATGCCTTTCTTTGCCTGGCTTGGTGGTCTCTCTCTCTCTCTCTCTCATATATATATATATATATATATCCCTATATATATGTAAAATCTATATCTATATATCCAAAATCTGTATCTATATATAGATTTTTTTTTGAGGCAAGGTCTTACTCTATCCCCCAGGCTAGAGTGCAGTGGCGTGATTTCTGTTCACTGTAACCTCCACCTCCTGGGTTCAAGTGATTCTCGTGCCTCCACCTCCTGAGTAGCTAGGATTATAGGTGTCCACCACCATGCCCAGCTAATTTTTGTATTTTTAGTAGAGACGGGATTTCACTATGTTAGCCAAGCTGGTGTTGAACTCCTGACCTCAGGTGATCCGCCCACCTCAGCCTCCCAGAGTGCTAGAATTACAGGCATGAGCCACCAAGCCTAGCCGTCAGTAAACTATATTAATTTTAATGACATTGCACAAAAGGTGGGACAAACCAATGGAGATATTGTAGTGGGCGTGTTGGTCTCTTTAAGAGAGCCTGTGACAGGGTGGAGTTGACTGACAGTTGAATCCATCACAGCATTCACCCCAAGGCCATGCTTTCCAGGACTGCTCCCAGCTCAAGACTCAGCACAGAGGGATACTGGTGCTGGCCCCTTCCTGCCTACCACACAATTCCTCTAACAGGCTACCTGTATTTGGTAACTTTCCCCAGCCAAGACCTTTTTGGAGTTGCCTGGGATCTGATACTCTTCCTTCCTGACAATCTTTCCTTCCCATTCTCCTTCTGTAGGTGTCAGACCTGCATCATTGTCTGAAGGTCCTCCCCACCTGCTCCTACTCCAGCACCCTTTCTCCTTTACAGGTGTTTCTCCTAATACATCTCTTGCACACTGGACCCTATCCTGTTGCCTGCATCTTGGAGGACCCACCCCCGCAGAAGTAGAGTGTCAGAGAGCAGACAGTAGAACGATGGGTTTTGGGGCCCCACTTCCTCACTGACTGGCTGTGTTAAGGAGGCTTCCGTCCCAAGTGGGACACATGGAATGTGGGACATTGATAGTCCTTGGCACAAGGTGGTGGCCCAACTGCTGAAAATTTCACAAGTGATGTCTTGGGAAAATGTCCCAGTGGAGAATAACACCCTTGATGGTACAATAATACACATACTTGAAGGAATAGGGGGAACAAGGCCAATAAGAACTGTGGATTTGGCCGGGTTTGACCAAGGTGTGACACCCTGCAGAGGGATAATGAGAAATTCAGGGCATTTAACAAACAGTTAAAGGCTAAGTGTGAGAGCCTGAGCTGCCACTTTGGTAGAGCACAAAGAAATCATTACCTTTGCCATGAAAGCAGACTCAGGACTTGATAGAGTTGCTGAGGGCCATAGATGTTCAAATGTCCAGGGAAGACAGGTCTATTAAGCTAAGGCAGGTTCTGGTTAGGGAAACATGAAAACTTGAAACATGAGTGGGGACCTCTGGGGGATGTCTGCAAGAATCTGCAGGGTCTGTAGCCCCTCCTGAACTGCCAGCATTTCCAGAGGTGGCCCACCTTTCTGTAGTACGAGCTTGCATTTCCTCCTTGTAGGAAGGCACTGCAGAAACCTTGCACTGCCCCTATTAACCCCTCTCTCCTCAAGGAAGCAGGAGCCCTGTCCTCAGGAGCTGCTCCCCCTTTGCCAGGCTGATAACCAGGATTAAATCCTAGAACCTGGCTTGGGACATGCTGAGTCTGATAAGGGAGGAAAGAGATTATACCTCAAAGGAGGTATGAGAATTAGCTAGCATGTAACATGAGAAGCCAGGAGAGTAGCCCTGGGATTGGATTTTGGGGGTGCTTGATCAGGAGGCTGGAACATATGACTAAATAAGAGAGAATTTGTTGACTTGGGGGCACTTTTTCAGGACTCTGAGACTTAACAACCCAGCAAGGACTCCAAGGTTAGAGGCAAGTTCACAGGTAAGGGGGCTATTAGAAGAAGACTGGCAATGCTGATGGGCAAGCTGAGCAAGGTGATGATGCCAGAGTTACCTTGGCAGGTGGTAGAAGGAGGGCTCAGAGGCTCAGGTAGGTGAGCATGCTGAAGTAGATTTCTTATATGAGGCCGGAAGATCCACCCGAAAATTATGTTCTATGGGATGCTCCAAGGACTTGACATTCACCAAACCGTCAAGTTTGTTCTGGTGACTGGAGCATCCACACCCCTAAGTGGTGACTGTCCTCTGCCAACTGGGGTTGACAGGAGGATAGGCAGTCACAGAGCTGGGTTTGTAGACAGCCATAAACATCACAGGTCTTGTAATAATAGAGAGGCCAGGTGGTAGCAATTATGGGGTGGTGATGCAGGCAATATGGTAACAACCAGCCAGACTGGAGCTTCCCACCACAGGAAGTTGTAGTGGTGTAAATAGAACATAGGGCCTATTATGGACTGGATGTCTCTTCCCTGCACCATATTCTTATGTTGAAACCCTAACCCTCAGTGTGATGGTGTTGAGAGCTGAGACCTCTGAGAGCTCATTAGGTTTAAAGTCATGAGGATGGAGTGCCCATAATGGGATTGGTGCCTTTATAAGAAGAGGAAGAGACCAGAGCTCACTCTCTTTCTGCCATGTAAGGATACATCAAGAATGCAGCCATTTGCAAGCCAGGAAGAGGGCCTTCTCCAGGAATAGAATCAGCCAGCACCTTGATCTTGGACTTCCCAGCATCCAGAACTGTGAGAAATAAGTGTCTGTTGTTTAAGCCACCCAACCTATGGCATTTTGTCACTGCAACCTATGATTAATTTTAGGTGTCAACTTGACTGGATTGAGGGATACCCAGATGCTGGTGAAGGATTGTTTCTGGGTGTGTCTGTGAGGGTGCTTCCAGAGGAGATCGAAGTATGAGGCAGTGGACTGACAGAGGAAGACCCACCCTTAATATGGGTGGGCACTCTCTAGTCAGCTGGGGGCCTGACTTGGACATTCAGGCAGAAGAAGAGAGATTCTCTCTCTCTCCCTTCTGGAGTGGGACACCTTTCGTTTTCCTGCCCCTGGACATCAGACTCCAGATTCTTTGGCTTTTAGCCTCCAGGACTTGCACCAGCGTCCTCCAGGGGACTCTCTGGCCTTTGGCCTTGAACTGGAGCTACACGATGGGCTTCCCTGGTTCTGAGGCTTCTAGACTTGTCCTGAGCCATGCTACCAGCATTTCTGGTTCTCCAGCTTGTGATGGCCCGTCATGGGACTTTCCCACCTCTGTAATCATGTGAGCCAATTCTCCCTAATAAATCCTTTTTCATATATCCTGTAGGTTCGGTCTTTCTGAAGATGAATACACAGCCCAAGCCAACTGAGACAGTGTACTTAGCAGTAAAATACATGGGCAGCCCACGAGGGTGCTGCCTAACATCTCCAATAGGAAGAACACATGAATAAAGGAGCAGGAGGCTAAGGATGGCCCCCTAGTAAGAGGGCATGCTTACCCACTTGGTTCATAGGCATGAGCCAGTTTTCATATCCAGAGTCTGTTGACCCAGGAGGAGGCTAGTCCCTAGGGAAAAGGATCCCAAAACACCACAGCAAGTATATCCTGTGATGACTCCCCCATTTCTCCTCCAAGGGATCTATGCCCACTTACTGCAGTGATTGTACACTGCGGAGTCCCACACACAGTCACACAGTCTCTATTGCAACTACTCAACTCTGTCGTTGTGGTACAAAAGCAGTTGCAGACAAAACATAAACAAATGAGTATGGCTGTGTTCCAATAAGACTCTATTTATGGACACCGAAATTTGAATTTACATCATTTTCACATGTTACAAAATATTCTTCTTTTGAGTTTTTTAAATGTTTAAATATATAAAAATCATTCTTAGCTTTCAGGCCATACAAAAATGGGCAGTCGGCTGAATTCACAGGCCATATTTTGTCAGCTCCTGTTCTAGTGTGTTGACATTTGTCAACTTAACATTTTTAGTTTAAAAAAAATGAATATTGTGGTCAAAGAAGCTGTACCCTCTTGGGGAGTCACCTTGATCCATGCTGCTCAAGTTCACTCCTGCTTGGGGACAAGACCTTTTACCTGTGTCATCTTTTCTGTGTCTTAAGGTCCCCCCGAATCTTGTTTTTGAGCTCTCAAGAAATCTGTAATCAGTTAACTTCATAAACTCTCTGCCCAAGTAAGGCTTAATCTCACTTTATTATTTGAAGCAGTACTGTTCTTATCCATCCATCACAACCTCCACCACTGCCTCTCACTCCTTAAAACCAAGTCCTGGACCTTGCTTTTAGATAACAAAAGTCTACTAGTATGTTTTCCCAAACAAAGCAATCATCCACTAAAGTGAATTTAGCATTCATCTCTAAAATGCAATGACTCTGGCAAGCAGCTTTTAGAATAATAAAAGTAATCCCCACTGTATATGGCTGACTTGAATTTCACCACAATCCTATGTGGATAGAAATAAGAAAATTGAGACATTGTGAAATTTTGTAGAGACCCTAGCATTAAGCCAAACACTTCAGTGGATAGAAACTGGTTTAGTTAAAATGGAACCATAAAACAAATGTGGGAATTGCTGTCTTCATTCTTATTCTGTGTATAGAAAGTGATTCCACTGACCTGGGGGTTGCAAACTCAAATGTCTTCAGATGCCAGATAGAGTAACATGAGTGACCAAAACGTGCCAGGTGTAGGAAAATAGGAGATGTTGGGGTCTGGGCCAAACTGGAATGTGCATTTCCCATCCAAACACCCCCTTTTTTTTTTTTTTTTTTTTTGAGACAGAGTCTCACTCTGTCACCCAGACTGAAGTGAAGCAGTGCAATTTCAGCTCACTGCAACCTCTGCCTCCTGGGTTCAAGCGATTCTCCTGCCTCAGCCTTCCAAGTAGCTGGGATTACAGGTGCCCACCACCATGCCCAGCTAATTTTTATATTTTTAGTAGAGACGGGGTTTCGCCTGTTGGCCAGGCTGGTCTCACTCTCCTGACCTCAAGTGATTCACCCTCCTCGGCCTCCCAAAGTGCAAGGACTACAGGCGTGAGCCACCACGCCCGGCCAACACTTTCAAAATAAAAATATATCCTTGTATAACAGTATGCTTCTTAAATAAAGCACATCCATGGGACAGATCCAACCCTTGGGCCATCAGTTTGCAACCACTTATCTGTCCTTGCCATTTAGCTAACTGGTTCATGAACAAGACTGTGAAGAGTGACATCCTGAAAAAATCTCCCTTTGAAATCTCCAAATGCAAATCCCTTCATGGTAAACACCAGCAAAATGAAGCCCAGGACAGGGAAGGGATTTGTCCAAAGCAATACAACCAAACTGTTGTACCAGAACTGGGATTTGAACCCAGTTCACCTTCAGTCCCAACCCAGTGTTCCTCCTCTCCCTCACTGTGTCTATCTAAAGGAGCTCAAAACTGGAGATGTTAATGCTGGCAAAGTGAAGCCTGTAGCTGCTAATCCTGGCTGCATCACTTAATTCATCCACTAACTAGCCAAGTGAATGAAAAATGAATCAGCTGGGGCATTATGAGTAAGCGGCACTCAACTGCTTTCTGCCAGCCAGAGCTGCTCTGTATCTGAAGGTCAGACCCCTATATGGAATTTAACCACTTGGGCCCACATGACTGCAGGCAGCCAGGCTGAGGAGAGGGGATGGATACTCACAGACTCAGGGTTTCTTCCAGGGCTCAGAGCCATGCAGCCACCTCCCCACCCTCCCATGTGAGACGGAGATGATTTAAATATCAAATATCACAACTACAGGAGCCAAACACATGTTTCAATGTCACCCCAATTAGGGGGCTTGCAAAGTTGGATGGGCCCTCGAGGGAAGCACTGGGGACACCTGCTAGATGAGAGAACGAGGGCCCCGTTGCCATGGGGGGTGCAGCATCCAACGCTTTGTCTCAGGAAAATGGGACTTTGGGGTCCATCTGTGCTGAATCTTGACAAATCCCAGCCCTTCTGTTGGCCACTGCTGGCAAATGGACAGACAGGATCCTTACTGTGCATGCTGGACAGTGTTCTTGTGAGAAAAGAGGCACAGTGAAGGTGTGAACACTCTGAATAGCAAAGCAGTGAAACATCTTTGCTGTTACTGTGAAGGGTCCCTAAGGTAGAAGTTGAGTGGGAGGGCCAATAGAAGTTTTTTTTAAGGAGTAAGGTACTATTACGGTTGTAGTTACTACTGTTGCTACCTAAAGGGCTCTATTCTATGAGAGGGAGACAGAGCGTCTCCACATAGCCCCAGCGGCACAGTGAGAAAATTGAGCCATGGGCAGTTCTGGTAGCAGCAATGGAGGAAGACTTTCATACCGAGCTATACAAAGACAGAAGGGAGGTACACAGGAAGCAGTGAGCATGCAATCGCTGGGCGTGTTCAAGCTAAGGCTGGATTTGTCACTGATGCTGTGAGAGCACCCAGGCATCTGATGGAAGGAGGAAATTTGCACGGAATCACCTCTCGGGTCCCTTTCAGGCCTCATGCACTGAATTTCAGATTTTGTCGGAGGTAGGGATAACGGGATGGGGATAAACCAGGAACCTGGAGCTGTGGGTCCAGGCCAGGCTCCGTCCGTCTCAGCTTGCTGGAGCCCTCCCGTCCCTCCTCTCCCAGGCCCCTCCCAGGCTCTGCAGCCTAAGAGGAGTGGCTTCACCAGGTCAGTGCACCTGGGGTTCTTCAGTTGCAAATGCCTTTTCCAGTGGCCTCTCATGGAATGCCATGTATTGAAGTGTGGGGACAGAGTTTCTTGTCCCTTCTGTCCCCCAAGAAAGGACCTTGGTGGTCCTTTCTTGCAATGGAGGGCTTGGAGGAACAGAGTTTGGAAACCATGGCTTGGAAACAACCCCCTTTTTTTGGCTCTGGCAGTACCTGAACTTCCTACAAGTATTAGGCTTGCGTTCCAACATCAACTGGGAAGACACAGGGCCCCCCCTTCACAGAGTCTCAGTTTTGTCACACAGAGAAAGCCCTCTCAGGGCCTGAGCCCCTGTTCCTCTCCCATCCCCACCTGGGCCCTGATAACTGAAGATGGGAGTGTGGATTTGCACCAGAAATGACTTGATTAATGTCTCTATCTCTGTCAGAGATGGAGGATGAAAGGTTGTCAGAATTATGAAAACACGCCCGCATCCCTGGGAAAATCAGTCCTTTTTGATATCCTGGCCTCACAGTTACTCTGTGGGGAGCCAGAGCTCTGTGATTCCTGAGGTGTCTTAACCATCTTGGCCATCTTTGCCTTGGCAGCCTGCACTTGGGGTGCAGAGTGCGAGATGCAAACCAGGCTTGATAATGCCAGCTCAGCCCCTCCCTCCCCACCCCAGTGCAAAACATGCTTCAGTCTCCAGTTTATAACTCCCTGTTTTGCAAGTGATCTTGCAAAGGTGATCTTCAGAAAGGTGAGGACAAGTAATACCCAAGAGCGAAGATGAAACTGAATTAGCCTGTTTGCATACCAATTTCTCCTTTGTCAGCTCCTTGAACACAGGAACGGCGCTTGTCTCAAAGGTGGGCACTGTAGGGGCTCCACCCAGCATACCTCACGTGTCTTTGCTGGCTCTGTGCACTCCCCTGCCCACTGCGTGGTTTTGCTCTCAATGGGCTACACACCTATGACTCTTCTTCAGCCGCCTGCCCAGGCTACTGGAAACTTTTCCAGTAAATGCAGACAGACTGAAGTACCTGGGAAATAAATTGCCTCAGCTAATGGCTGGCAGGTGTGGGGCTGTGATGCCTCACTCCTTGATCTTGGCACAGGACACCCTGAGGCTTAACTTACACTGCAGAGTGCTGTGTGGGTTGGCAGGAAGCTGCCCTGTGTGGGACTCCCCTGCTTGGCTCCTTCCCTCCCTTTTCTGCTTCCACGCCCTTACTGGTTTCTCTGGGAGGCACCTTTTTGATAAGTCACTTGCACATGAATCCTTGTTACAGGGACTCCTTCTCTATCCCCAGCACCTGGGACAGGACCTGATTAGGGCTCAGTGATTGTGGTGAAGCTATGGAAAGGACTCTGGAGGTGAAGCCGAAAGCCTCATCCCAAAGATGAAGGAAGTACGGCCTGATCTAGAACCCTAGTTCACGATCCTGGCCTCCAGACACTGTCGAGAGAAGGAATTCAAGGCTCAGTCAAAAATAGTAAAAGTACAGAGATTTATTGCAAAGCAAAAGTACACACTCAAGAATGGGGAGTGAGGGTGTGTTAAGAGAGAGTCACACAAGGGGGTTTGTGGTTTCTAACTTCATGGGTTTCTTTAACCAAGGGGTAGAATATCCATGAAGCTTTCTGGGAAAAGGTGAGGACTTTCTTGGAAATGTGGTGCCACCCATTTTTATACTACATATGGGTGTTCCGGAACTGTTATGGCACTGGTGGGGTGTGATTATGTTAATAAGCATATAACGAGGTCATTGGTGAAACTGAGGTCAAATCCAGTACCATGTTGGGTTGAGTCATTCTTAGCCAGCTTGGCCACATCCTGATTTTCAGGGTCTTATTGGCCCAAGCTTCTGCAGCTATTTCAACAGTTTCATTTTTGTTATACAGCTATTTCAACGGGTGTGTGTGTGTGTGTGTGTGTGTCTGTCTGTGTGTGTGTGTGTGTGTGTGTGTGTGAAACTGCTGCCTGGAATTTTCTATTCTCCTGTGACCACCTTGTATTATGTCTGTCTCATTATATTAGTAACTGAGGCAGAAAGTGTTGAGAGCTCAGGAAGTGAAGGCAGAGGTCCACGAGGAGTTCCAGAAGAGAGGGGTCTCAGCCAAGGTGGGGAGATAGAGAATCTGGAGAGTCTAGATGATATTAGGGAAGCAGAGAAGAGTGAATTAATCAGAGTCTTCACAACTCAGGTCTGATGGGACATTCCAATTCAGAGGACTCCTTTATCACAACGGCTAATCAACAGGTAGGGTACCAGAGCCTGGGAAGGTGACCTCTGTAGGTGTGGGCTCCCTCCTACCTTCCCAGCGTCACCACAGGCAGGCACTGGATCATATAAGGTTAATAGGAAGCCCGACCCCCTGAAAATCCCTTCTTCCCAGGTTTCTCCCTGGGTCTGTCTGTCACTGCTGCCTGAACTCCTGCAGCTCCATCTGCATCTGGATGACCACCTGCACGAGCGTGGGCACATCTCTTCCCATCTACCTGTGGGATGAGGGGTTGCGCTTCATCTCCAGGGTCCTTTCCATAGCTTCACCACAATCACTGAGCCCACATCTCCAACAGGCCCTGTCCTAGGTACTGGGGACACATTTTCGACAAAAGCCTGACAGTGCCCAGAAAAGGAGGAACTGCTTCTGTATCAGATAGTCTAGGGGTAGCAGGAAGATGACATTCGATCTGGGCTTTAAGGTGGAATAAACTGCCTGGTCAAGAATGGTTGAGCTCAACCTGGGAGGAAAAATGAGCAGATACAAAGCCTCGGGAGTGGGAAAGTCTGGCTGTGCTCCCTAAGGCAGGGGCAGGGAGAAGAGGGGCTGGGAGGGGGGTGGGTGCCTACTTGGACCATTCTAGCTGAGAAAACTGAAAAGCAAAAGACGTGGATAGGAAGCTGCATGGCTAGGAAACCTCTTTTCAGAGTGCCTGAAAAGGAAGAAATAACCAAGAACAAGCCATACCTGGGGGGCACCTCGTGATTGGGCTTAGAGGAGGGGACAAGTTCTGGCCCAGCTCCATCACTAACTGCTGGCATGAGCGTGGGCACATCCCTTTCCCTCTACCAGCCTCAGTGACCGCAAATGTCAATCAAGGAACGTCCAATGAGACCTCAGTCTCAGGCCCTATTCCAGGCTGTAGGAATCCTGAGATGAATGAGGCAGCCCCCACCTGGAAGGAACTCCTAGGCCAAGGGAGAAACAAGGGGGAGAAAGATGCTAAATGGTCCATTTCAATATCATGCAGTAAGGGCCGGGATCTGGGGTGAAAGGAAGGCTGGCTCCATCTATTTTAAGTGGACCATCAGCGGTAGGGATGGGAGGCTGGGGGGAGATCATTACACTTCTGGTTTCCAGATGAAATCCCAGGTCCCACTGTGGCAGCCACCTGGGCCACCCAGTAGTCTTTGGGGTTGGAGAAGATAAAACATTGGATCAGTAGTTCTCAGAGTGTGTTCCCCGGGGCCAGCAGTGTCATCATCACCTGGGAACTTGTTAGAAATGAAGATTCTTGAGCTCCTCTCGAGATGTGCTGATCAGAAACTCTGGTGGTGAAGCCCAGCACTCTGGGTTTTCTGGAGCCCCCAGGTGCCGGATACATGTTAGAGTTTGAAAGCCACTGCATACAATGATAATTATCTAGCGGCTTGAGAGTTTGGTAATCAGCATCTGGTATTTTCAGCTTGCAGCAGGCAATCAGGTGTTATTGATTAGTTCAATAGGTTGTGGACTTTGTTTTATTTCACTATCTACTGCTTGAGTTATTAGTCCAACTGTTATTGACTTCTGGTCCCATGGCACATCCCTTCTCCTGGCTCCAGACATAAGGTGTTTGCAAGCACCTATTTTGTAGCTGAAGCAAGAGCCTTAATCTTAATTGGTCTCCGTATTCCCATCTATGAAATGAGCTGGGGAGTTGGGTGCATGAGCTCAGAGGATCTGGATGCTGGTGACTGTTCTGAGGGGGCTTATGAACTAGTCATGCCTTGTGACTGGGGAGGGGGGTGCAGAGGCTGAGCAGAGGGCAGAGGGCAGCAAGGAAGCACTGGAGACCAAACACCAGCTCTGCCACAAGACCGGCACAAGCCATGCGCTGAGTGCACACAGAAGGAGCAGAGCTTCATTCTAACGTGGCGGCGAGGTGCCTGAGTTCCCTGTGATCTCCATCAGTCCTACAAAGCCAACCCAAATAAACACACAATCTAAGCAAACACAGTGAACGAGCTGTGCAAACACAGCTTCCAGACAAGTCTCCCAGGACCATGCTCCCTGCTCTTTTCAATATGGCCCTGATCTTAAGCCCTCCTATGGGAATTCTGGAGTTGCCACTCCTGAGGGATCCTATGCGGCTTCTGGAAAGAGGGGGCATAACACCAAGGCCTCAGGAGGAGAGCAGGGGTCTTCCAGGCAGAAGGAGCAGCTTGAGCAAAGGCATGGGGGCCTGAGAAAGTGGCACACACTCTGTGGGCAGTGAGAAGACCACTGCACTGGCACACGGGGCATAGGAAGGAGGGTGGATAAGGCTGAAGGCAGAACAGAGAAAGAACTGTAAGTGCCCTACATTTATCTTCTAAGCCATTTTTTTGCCCTACTTCCTTAGCAGCCAAATCCTTTTAAAAAATCATGGCTTACATCAATCCCTTATTATAAAACAGATCATAATGGCTAACAGCCATTGACTACTTTATGCCTTACATGGATGGATTCCCTAAATTCTCACAACCTCCCTAGTCCACAGTCAGTATAGAAGTAACCCATTTTACATTTGGTAAGAGAGGAGGTGGACTTGGAAGCCAGGCACGTGGTGTGGTGTCACACCACTGTGTGCTCACGCACTTACCACCCGAGAGCAGAAGTGGGGCTGGGGGCTGGCACTTCTCTGGCTCAGACATCCTTTCCCCCAACAGGGGGTCATCAGGCTCTTCCTTGTGACTTGGTGGCTCCAGGGAGAAGGGGTTCAGACCAACGTTCTGATCCTCCCTGGGATTTTGAAGGAAAGAACTTGGTCACTGTGTGGAGAGGGATGGATGGAAGAGGGAGGGAGAGCACAGGGTTCATACTGAGAGAGAAGAGGGCTGCACCAGGCAGAGGCAGGTGCCAGAGTTGGAGCGGAGTCCCAAAGGCCTCTTTACAGCCCTAGCCCTGGCCTGGAGGTCAGGGATCCTGCCTCCAAGTCCAATCCTGCAGCTGACTCTCTCTGTGGCCTTGAACAAGACCCCATCCCTCTCTGGGGTCTGTTTCCTGATTGTACCATGACTGGGTTGGACTAGGTCAGCGGTTTCCAACCATTTCATAAGTAATATTCAAACACATTTATAGGTGGAAATCCATTACATAAAACTGACAAGAGTGACAGTATTATAAATTTATGTTTCAGTTCAAATTTATAAGCACTACTTATTATAAAGTCAACTAATAAGAATAATGAGACTATTTCAATAACCCAAATAATTTGAAATTGGACATTATAACTAATAGTTACAGTTCAGTATCAACATCAATATCCAATTTATTTCAGTATTTTTGATCTGGTTTTTCTATATTATTAAAATCCTGATCCACCCTGAAAAGTAGTGGCAAATGGTAACATCTTTTCAAAGCACTTTACCTTACTATCTCAGAATATTCACCAGTTAAATGGATCCAGAAACTTCAAGAGGAACAATAGGCAGTTATTTTGTTTCAAGGTTGAATTATTAACAATACCTAAGTCTTGCTCTCATTTTTAAATGGTGAGTATTACATTTGGAGGGAGATGATGAGTAGGTTTCTTAGTTTAAATGTTCATTGTTTGGCAGAAAAAATACTTTTCAAATGTAGCTGGAAGGATGTTCCGGGTTGTCATTTGAGGAAATCTCATGCCTCAGTGCCTGTATCTGACAGCTCTTCACTCCAACTTTCTGAACAGTCAAATTCATTTTGTTTTGCCTGTTAAGTCCAAGCTTTAGGATTCAGTTTTATCCTAAATGCATTATCTAGTATTATAAGCAGGGTAACAGTGTGACCCTACATTGCTAAATGGAGCCCATTTCAGTGAACAAAAGTCAGACTAGTGGAGCCTAGCACTCACAGTAAGCACTAAAGGGTTCTTCCAGTGTGATAACATCAAGACTTAGGGCATTGCCCCCACTGCATGGTTTTGGCCCAGCCCTTCTGTGGTGTCGAGCAGGTCCCTAGCTGTGCTGGAAAGTTAATCGAGTGCAGCATGCAAGTCACCTTACAGTGGGCTCACATGGACAGTGTGATGTGCAAGTTCATGTCCAGGCCTGAATTACCCAAGGGAAGCAGTGTGAGCCTCCTTCCCAGGCAATGGTGCGTCCGCTCAGATTCCACATGGAGGCCCCAGGCAGGGCCGGAGAAGCTTTGTCTTGAGATCCACACAGAACTGCATCAGCACGTCAGCACGAGGGCACAGGTTGGCAGGGGCCCCCTGAACTAGCGTTTGGGAGCCTGCACAGCATTTTTGTTTCAATAATTAAAGAATATCTATTTAGGCAATGCTTGGTGAAGTTACTAAAGGCCTGGGGGCTCCAAACATCCCAGTTTGGAAACAGAAAGCCTGGGTAGCTCTGCATGCCTCCATGGGCATCAGCCTTGACAATGAGGGAGTCTATTTCATCCTCCCATCCCCCAGCCCTGGATGTTTCCAGGAGTAGAAAACCAAGCCCTCCTCAGCCCCACACCCCCAGCCTGTGGGATTCCCTTCTACAAAAGTCATTACTGCCTCTCTTGGTTGTCTGCCAGCTCTAAAGTGTCTTTTTAATTGCATCTAATTTGGCCTCATCTCATTAAATCCTTAATTTAAGCCGGAGTGATCCCTCCAGCGCTGGCTGCCTAATGACAAAGGGGCCCGCACTGCCCTTCCCCCTTCAGCACAGCTCCGGCTCCCCGATTGGGGCTGCTCTCATTTCCAGGTGGTCTCTCTGGGAGGCTTCTGACAAGTGGCTGTCGTCCTCGCCACGCTGAGTGTGGAGCTGAGCCAAGAGGGCTTCCCGGGAGCGGTAATTACTGGTAAAGGCTCAACCCTCCACCCCACTGGCACCCTGGCTCACAGGCCCAAAGTTGCTGCAGCAACAGCATCCAATTTTAGTGGTGCAGGAATGGGAGGAGAGTGAGGAGAAGGCATTGAGATTAAACAGTAATAAACATAAAAATTACGGTAGCCCAGGACATCATGTTTCAAACACATTATCTCACTGGGGAAGGTGTCATTGGCCACACATTGCAAGTGAGGCCATCCAAACCTACAGGTGAAAAGTAGCAGGTCTTAGGATAGAAATGCAGATCTGTCTGGCCTCGGTGGGAGGAATCTTCTTGTTATCTCCCCCAGTCCAACCTCATCTTCTAACAGGCTCACCCTGGTTACTTCCCTCCAGCCACCCAGCCATCTCAGTGTTCCTTGAACAGGCCAGCGTGTCCTTCCCCAGGGCCTTTGCACTTGCTGTCCTCTGTGTCTGGAATGCTCTTTCCCTGCATATGTATCTGGCTTCCTCTCTCTGCCCACCAGAAGACAGTGCAAACCTCTTCTCTTCAGAGAAATCTTCCTTGACCTCCCCTATTACCCTTCTTCATTCTCCTCACCTTGTTTGTTTTTTTGTGATTTTTATTTTGTTTGTTTTAGAGAGGGTCTCGTTATGTCACCCAGGCTGGAATGCAGAGGCATGATCATGGCTCACTGTAGCCTGGACCTCCCAGGCTCAAGCGGTCTTCCCACCTTTCAGCCTCTGGAGTAACTGGAACTACAGGCACATGCCACCATGCCAGGCTAATTTTTGTTTGTTTTTGCTGGTAGCACTTATCACTAGCATTTACTAAATTATGCATTTATCGTTTTATTGTCTGTGTCCTCTTTTAAAGATGAAGCAATACAAGAGCAGAAACATTTTCTGTCCTCTTCACTGCTGTATGCCTAGCAGGTAGAACAATGTCTGGCACATACTAGGTCTTTGACTCATATTTGCTGCTGGACTGCATTACAGTCATGTCTAACCCAGGGGTGTCCCATCTTTTGACTTCCCTGAGCTATATTGGAAGAAGAAGAAGAATTGTCTTGGGCGACACATAAAATACACTAACACGATAGCTTTGATGAGCTAAAAAAACAAAACAAAACAAAACAAAACAAGAAATGCAAAAAATTCTTACAATGTTTTAAAAAAGTTTACGAATTTGGGTTGGGCTGCATTCAAAGCCATCCCGGGCTGCATGCGGCCTGTGGGCCACAGGTTGGATAACCATTTCAAAAGGATACTTGCATTCTAGTACTTTTCAATGCCAGTGGTTGCCAAGATTGAGATCTCCCCTGACGTTCTCTGAATCAATTCTACAGGCCAGCAGAATCCTTCTGTAAGGATGACCCCTAAGGATGCAGCCTACAGGCCTCAGAGTTAGGGCTGAGGCTTGTTGTATTGGTGTAGGCTTTTTGGGGAGCTGGTTGCTATAGAAATACCCATTGTCTCCTAGAATGGGCTTCCCATGCCTGCTCAGAGCTCTCTGCATTGCTGGGATTTTCTGAGAGGGAGGCACCACAGCCGAGGAGAATATCTTGGGCTTCTAATGCACTTCATCGGGGGCAAGTCCCCTCACCTAGCTGAGCATCAGTTTCCTCATCTGTAAAATGGGGTTATCACAGATACATCACAGGGCTATAGGGAGGATTCAGTGAAACTGTGTATATAAAGGGCTGGCTCCCAGTAGCTGTTCAACAAATTGCACACCTATTCTTGGTTTTATAAAACTTCAAAAAACTTGGAAGCTAATTTTATAAAATTCAGTCTTTACTTTGAATTTATTCCCGTCAAGAGCTGCGGAGGGTCTGAAATTTTTCCCTACTTGAAAGCTACCAAGCTTCCCTGCACAGTTTCATGGATGCTAGCAGAAGACACGAGACTCCAGGGCCAGAGACAAAAGACTTTATTACCCATGTCATTGCAAGCAGCATGGGCTTCATATTTATATCAGTTTTCCTTGCTCCCCAAGTCCCATGGGGGTGATGGTGAGCAGCCTGGCGGATGTGGTATGCATAGTGGGTGTGTGTCAAAATTAGGAACTCCAAGTTTAAATAACCCAAATTTTTCATTATGACCTATAAGCAAAGCTATCTTTGCTTCAAAGGTGAGACATTATTTTTATTATACAGGACAGCAAACAAATCTGCCCTCTGCTTTGGAGGGAAAAATGATCTCTATCTTCCAGGGCAGATGTTCACTATACAAACACCCATGAGGAAAACAGTATGGCAATTCCTCAAGGATCTAGAACTAGAAGTACCATATAACCCAGCCATCCCATTACTGGGTATATACCCAAAGGATTATAAATCATGCTGCTATAAAGACACATGCACACATATGTTCATTGCGGCGCTATTCACAATAGCAAAGACTTGGAATCAACCCAAATGTCCATCAGTGACAGACTGGATTAAGAAAATGTGGCACATATACACCATGGAATACTATGCAGCCATAAAAAAGGGATGAGTTCGTGTGCTTTGTAGGGACATGGATGCAACTGGAAACCATCATTCTCAGCAAACTATCACAAGAACAGAAAACCAAACACCGCATGTTCTCACTCATAGGTGGGAACTGAACAATGAGATCATTTGGACTCGGGAAGGGGAACATCACACACCGGGGCCTATTATGGGGAGGGGGGAGAGGGCAGGGATTGCATTGGGAGTTTATACCTGATGTAAAGGACGGGTTGATGGGTGCTGACGAGTTGATGGGTACAGCACCAACATGGCACAAGTATACATATGTAACAAACCTGCACGTTATGCACATGTACCCTAGAACTTAAAGTATAATTAAAAATATATATATATATACACAAATGGCCAATAAGCACACGAAAAAGACGCTCAGCATCACTAATCATTAGGGAAATGCAAATCAAAACTACAATGAGATACCACTTCACACTCATTATAATTATTATAAAAAATATCAGAAAATAACAGGTGTTGGCAAGGATGTAGAAAAACTGGAACTCTTGTGCACTGTTTGTGGGAATGTAAAACGGTGCGGCTGCTACGGAAGACAGTATGGTGGTTCCTCAAAAAATGAAAAAAAGTTACCACAAGACCCAGCAATTCTACATATACCATTTTTGGTATATATGTGAAAAAATGGAGAGCAAGGTCTTGAGCAGATGCGTTTGCAGCTTCAAAAAGGAAGGAAATTCTGACACATGCTGCAACACGGATGAACCTTGAGGGCATTCTTTTAAATGAAATATGCCAGTCACAAAAGGACAAGTACTGTATGATTTCACTTCTATCAGATGTCTAGAGTAGTTAAGTTCATAGAGACAGAAAGTAGAATGCTGACTGCCCAGGGTCAGGGGGAGGGTAGAATGGGAAGTGTATTTAATGGGTACCATTTCAGTTTTGCAAGATGAAGAGTTCTGGAGATGGATGGTGTTGATAGCTGCACAACAATGTGAATGTACTTAATGCCACTGAACTATATTTTTGAAGATGACTTAGATGATAAATTTGATGTTATATGTATTTTATCACAATTAAAAATAAACTTTAAAAAGTTAGATCTATTTATTGCCTAGAGAGGTAGCCATTAATATATTATCAAATAAAAAAAGCAAAAGGCAGGTAATACCTATAAAAAAAACAAAAACAAACAAAAAAAAACACCCATGAAAAGACAGTCTGGAGAGAAAGTTATCAGTGCCTCCACTCATAAGACATGTGGAAACATGAGGAACCCTTGGAGAATGTCTCCCAGTGAGGCCCTGTCCAGAAGAGGTCTATAAGGAGTGGAGCAACTGTTAAGAAGAGGCGTGCTCTGCACGGGAGGGTCTCCCTTCCATGCTGTTTTGAGTGAGCCTGTGTGGCATGCATTGTGGGCCCTCTCCTCACTGTCGGCCTCACCTTCCTTGGCGTGGAAGATCCCCAGGTGTGGGAGGGTTCAAATGGAAGGCAAAGCTGAGGATGGGAACTTTGCCTTGGAACTTCATGGCTTGCTAAGGGATTGGTGTATGGCAGTGGCCATCTCTGAAGAACATGTATAACTTGCTTGAAGACCATCGCAGCCTGACTCATGGGGCTCCCCCTTCCTATCTGCCCATCAGCAAGCACAGGCAGTGTCTGGCAAGACTATATCCAGAGATGAGCTGGACTGGCCTGGCCTGTCCCCACTCAAATCTTGCCATCTGCAGGCATGTATTGGGGAAACTGCCCACCTCACTCTGCTTGAGGAGGGAAAGAACCCAGGTCCTCTACAATTCATTCAGCAAACATTCAGCAGGCACTGAATGTGCACAGGACTGAGCTACACTGGGAAGAGAAATGAATCGGAGTTGGTCCCTGTCCTCCTCAGACTGGTTGGGGAGACAGACGTGGCTGGATACAGACATCAAAACACAGGGTACTAAGGGCTACACTGGAAGTGGGCAAGGAGGAGACATTTCTTTGGTGGAGGGCATTTCAGAGTTGAGTCTTGAGGGATGAATGGCCAGGCATGGGGAGGGGAGGCGGAGCACAGGGAGGGACCAATGGCACAAACAGAGGGTAGATTCAGAGAGCAGGAAAACCCTTGAAAGCTATGCCAAGGGATTTCCATTTTAGCCTGCAGGTAATGAGTGGCCACTGAAGGTGATGGGATGGAGGTGTACATAAATTCTGGTTATTTCTTATTACTGAAGTAAAATGTCCTATTAGAAAAAATTTATAGAATATTGAGTACAAAAGAACAGAATGTCAATCACCCATAATTCTTCTACCCAGGGAAAACTACTGTTAACATTTAGTGAATTTCTTTCTGGTCATTTTCATATTGGCTTCCAGTGACCCAAACCAGAGTCCTAGAATGGCCTATTTTTCTGCTAACCTGCACACACTATATCTTCTTTTAAAAACGTGAATGTGCAAGACAAATCATGTTATTTTATTTTCTCTAAATTAAACTCACAGCCTCCATCCCCTCCCCCATCCCTGTCAGGATGGGGGTACACACTCAAGCTCAGTCATTTCAGAAACTGAAAGAGGCATCTCACCCTCCCCAGGCCCACAGGGTGCAGGGGAAAGGGGAGGATTGCTCCCAGCCCTCTGTCTGGCAGCTGCCCCTCCTGGCCTGCACGTAGTCACTGCCAGCCATCCTGAGGCCTCTGTGCCATCTGTGGTGCCCAGGAATTTTTGCTGAGCCTGGATGCTGTGGAGGCAGAACCCAGTCTCCTTGCGGACACCCAGCCACTCCCCTCTGAGGACTGCTGAGGGGTGGGTCCTGCTCCCAGCCATGGCTAATCTCCCCTCTCGCAGGCCAGTTCTGTCTCCCTTCCTCCCTTGCGCAGAACCCTCAAGCAGCTCAGGTTTTTGGAAAGCAAAAGCCAAGAAGTAACTGATGCCTGCAAGCAGCTCCTTCCAAGTCAAGGGAGAGAAAAGGCTAGGTTCTTACTTGGAACTGAGAGGAAAAATACAGTTAGAAGAAATATAGGCAAATACTTAAATGCATTATTTTCCAGAAACATGCATATATAATTTTTTAAAAACACACAAGCCTCTGCTTCATTATAATGGTAGTGCAGAGTGAGCCCCCTTCCTTCTTGAAGGTGGAAGAACTCTCAGAAAATACATCATCTTTCCTTGATTCTCCCCCACTGCAGGGAGTGGAGACTGGGGCTCCCCCTCCCCTCTAGGCTGATGGAGAGGCAGGTAATGAGGCTCCAGGCTGCAGACTAGCTTTCACACTTATTTCTGATAATTGGTCAGCCCTTTCAAGAGCAGGTGGGTCCTGATGCAATAATTGGCGGGGGCAGGCCGGTCACTCAAGGACTGGAAAGGTGTTAATTGCTCTTTCCCCATCCCCCACATATATTCTTATTAAGGAGGAAACTTGAAAGGTAAGACATGTCCAGGAGAGGTCCTAAGTACAAAAGGGCAAAGGTTTAGTGCTTTCCTCTGATACTCCAACGAGGGTAATGTTTATGGGCAGTCACTGGTAGAACTGGGATTCAGAAACTGTGGCTATGAGATCCCAACGCTTATGGCTTGACCACCACAGTGCTCTGTTTCTTGTTGAATGGAATGGATGGAAGGGAGGGATGGAGCTCAGGTGACGCCCGCAGTCTTTTCCAACCAAGCCCTGGCAAGTCCCCCAGGCTGGGGAACCAGAGCCATGACTAGGGGCTCAAGCCCCTTTCCCCGCAGAGTTCCCCTCAGGAGGTGTTTGTGCAGTGGATGGTTCTCTTTAAATAACACTCCAAGCCAACACATTTTCTTCATTGGAAATTACCTCCAGTCCAACATTTTATCAGCCTGACCTGCAGCGTAATTGGAAGCAGGTGGATTTTCCTCAAACAACAATCAGTCCTGGAGAGAGTACAGATTATGCCCCTGTAGGAGAAGGAGTGGGCCCTGGCCTACAGCATGTGGAAATACCTCTGGAGCCCAGGCAGCATGCCAGCAGACAGAGGCCCCTGAGTATCAGTGTTCTGCTCTGCAGGGGAACAGCAGCCATTCCCGGAGCAGGACAGCCGGACCTCGCCCCAGTCACAGTGGGGACAGCAACACGCAAGCATGCAAGCACAGAAGCATGCAGGCACATTCACAGCACCAGAGACTGTGGCCATCCTGAAGAAAGGATTTAGAGACAAGACTCTTCTATCAGTTATAGGCTCCGGCTCTGCTCTCCAGCCACGCACCCAAGCCAGAGATCCGCAAGTAGTCCAAGCCTTCTCCTCTCTTTCACACCCCATATCCAACCATCCCAGGTCCTGAGTACCACACTCCCTGCCTCGGATAATTCTGTCCCAGCCAATTACTTAGCTCAGGCTTCATCATCTCATCGGGACCTAGATAGCAGCCTTCTTATTGGTGTTGCTGACCTTACCTTCTCCTACCAATCCCCTATCTTATAGCCAGAATAACCTTCGTGAAATTCAGGTCTAATCTGACTGCTCCGTTCAAAAGCCTTCTGTGGTTTCCCATTCCCAAAGCATAGCATACAAGGCCTTCAGTGCCCTGGTCTCTGCCTCTCTGCTGTTTCAGCTGCTTATTTCCGGATATGGTGTTCTCCAAACATACTATGCTCCCTGGAACCACCAGGCCTTTGCTCCTATTGTTCCTGTTGTCTGGAGTGTTCTCCTCTCTTCTCCAAAAGCCCGAATCCTACTCATGCTTCAGAGATCACTTCCGATGGCACCTTATTGAGGAAAGTGAATCCCTGTTATTTTTCCCCCCAGCTTTGGGAATGTGGTATCTGTAGTAGGTAGAATAATGCCACTCCCCTAAGATGCCTATGTCCTAATCCCAGAAACCTGGGAATATATTGCCTTACATGGCAGAAGGGATTCTGCACATGTGATAAAGTTCAGAAAATTGTGGGATGATTATCCAGGATTATCTGGATGGGCCCAATTACTCACAAAGATCCTTATAAAAGGGAGGCAGGAGTGTGACAGAAAAGGGGATATGATGTAAAAGCAGAAGTGGAGTGATGTGGGGCCACCAGCCAAGGGATGCGGACAGCCTCTGGAAGCTGGAAAGGCAAGTATATGAATTCCTCCCTACAACCTCCAGAAAGGGCCACAGCCCTGCTGATACCTTGACTTTAGCCTACTGAGACCCATATTGCACTTCTGACCCACAGAACTGTAAGATAATACATTTGTGTTGTTTCTGGTCACAAGTTTGTGATAATTTGTTGCAGCAGGTACAGGAAACTAAAACACAGCCTCATATTAAAGTTGGTTTTTCATGAGTCTGTGAGGTCCTGGAGGGCAAAGCTTGGAGCTGGCCCTTCCCTGTGTCTCTACTCTCAGTACAAGGTCAGACATAGAGATGACACTTAGCAAATGTTGGACAAAGAAGTGAGGGAAGCACTTCCTTCCCCTGGCACCAACAGACCCGTTGTGGACATAAGGCCTTTGGGGCTTCATGGGCTGAGATGAAGTGGAATTGATTTTATTTCATAGCCAGAAGGCATGGTTCCCTGTGTTATTAGCACTACCTTCTTACCCTGCGAAGTCCAAAACCACCAGTTACATTGCCTCAAAGACAACCTCTGTGCCGGGGGTGGTGGCTCATGCCTGTAATCCCAGCACTTTGGGAGGTGAGGTAGGCAGATTACTTGAGGTCAGGAGTTCAAGACCAGCCTGGCCAACATAGAGAAACCCTATCTCTACTAAAAATACAAAAATTAGCTGGGCATGGTGGCGCATGCCTGTAATCCCAGCTACTTAGGAGGCTGAGGCATGGGAATTGCTTGAGCCTGGGAGGTAGAGGTTGCAGTGAGCCAAGATCTCAACACTGCACTCCAGTCTGGGTGACAGAGCAAGATTCTATCTTAAAACAAAACAAAAAAGACACCTCTATTGGATTATTGAGATCACTTAGCCTTCCTACCCCAGCTCACTTGTAGTAACTCCCATGCACATCAACAAGGACATTTGGCTCAGAGGCTCGTAGAACATCAGGGCTGCAAGAGTCTTTACAATGCTCCATCTCACTTGTTTATTTATAGGTGGGGAGCCTGAGAGAGGGAAGGGGTCAAAGTGGTCAAACTGTGGCCAGGCAAGAACCCAGGCCAGGCCTCTTTCCCTGTACCTCCCAAGGAACCAGACACTAGAATCGATATCCCCATTTTATAGATGAAGAAACTGAGGCACAGAGAAGTTGAGTCACTTGCCCACAGTCAGCCAGTGAGTGAAGCTGATTTGAATTGGTTGAACACCAGAGTCTCTCCTCTTAATCTCTGCACTATACTGGCAGGTGGGGAAACTGAGGCCCAGGGAGGGTCCCAGGGGTGATGGCTGCACAGAAAGTGGGTATGGTGAATGTTCAAATTGGAGCCTGCCAAAAGCACAAGGTAGGAAGTGTCTGGGCTGAAATGAAGGCCTTGAGAGTTTGCCTTCTTCAATTACGCTGTTTGCTTTTCTGAGTCCAGATGATAATTTAACTAATGGTGCTGGTTTTCTGACACTATTGATTGGCCAAGATTAAATATGTTTGTCACAGTCAAGTGAACTAATCACTTTATTGTATTTCAAATACTAATTTCATCAGATAGATGTTGGGGGGTGCCCCGGGGGGAGGTCCTGGGAGATGAGCCTGTGCACAGATCGGGGAGCAGAGGGAGGGCTGCCAGGCAATCGATGGAGCCAATCTGCCTAGAGGGGTCTGGAACACCAGGCTTTCTGGACGCCTGCAGCTGTGCTGCTCAGACTAGAGGAGTCTGCATTTTCTCTACCCTCCCCCACTGCTGTTCCAGGCCCTCTTGAAATTTCTCTTCTCAGGAGAGGCAATTTCTCAAGCATTATAGGAAAATGGTAGATGTTCCTAAATAACTATCCTAAATCACACCTCAGCCAGTAATCCCACAGCTGCTGCTCTGGCTCTGCTGGATTCAAATGTTGCCTCTCTGAGCCATTAGCCATTCCAGGGACCACAGATTCATGGCAAAACCTGAAAATGAACTCATCTGTCTTTCAGGTTTGGAAAGGCTTTTTGCCATTTCCATAGCTCATCATGTTGGACAAGGAGACCCAGGGCTTATTAAATCACCCTCTGGCCGCAGTGCAACTGAGCAAACCTCCCTGCTCAGGAGAGAGGGAGAGTATATACACGTGCACACACATAAACACACATGCCTGCACACAGGCCCACAGAACACACATGTGGACACACATGCACACACAAACATGCATGTGCATACGCACAAATGCACACATATGCACACGGACACTATGCCCCTACATAGCCCATGCATATATACATACATCCTGCATGAACATATAGATATGTAATGCATGCACACCCACATATGCACACACATGCACACACTCACATACAAGGTTCAGAAGTTCCCATCAGGCAAGATGTTTCTTAAACACCTGAAATGGGTTTGTCCCCTGCACACAGAAGCTCCTGAGACGACTTGACTGAGAAACTCTGAAGACAAAGTCAATTTCTGTAACTCTGAACACAAGCCTGCCAACAAGTCTCTTTTCTCATTTTGTTGTATTTAATCACACCAAACACAAGCATCAACTGTACCCCCTGGAGCTGAAGAAAGGTAGTATCTACTTTAGGCTTCTGAGGCTCAACCCTTTGGTGATTAGATGGAGGACAAGGCCAATTCCCAGCTGAACTGCAGACACTGAGGAATAACCCACCACAATCGCTGTGAACACTCACTTAAATGGGTCCAATAAGGAGGGTCATTTCCAGAGGAACACATGTGTTTCTATATGGAAGAGCCTTCTTCCACAGCTGCCCATAGAGCCTCTCGGGCTGTCTGGATGGGCTTAGCTGGCACTCTTCCCTGGAGAATTGGGTTATTTTTTATGTGCAATGTCTCACATCTGTACAGCTTTCAAATCTATTATCATCCAGCAATTCTGGAAGCAGATGGGGCTTTGGGATTTACCATCCCTATTTTATAGATGGGAAAACTGAAGCCCAGAGAGGGAAAGAGACTTGCTAAACATCCAGAGAGTCAGTGGCAAGTTGGAACAGGAGTTGGACTTCCTGAGTGGGCACCAGTCCTTTGTAAGTCTCTGGTCAAATCCTAAGCATTCAGAGCTTTACAATATTCCCTTTTACCATATTTCTGATTTTTTCAGTCTTTTGCTCATTGCTAGGTTTCCTGACTGCAGTTATGCCCTTGAGCAGAAGTCCCAAATACTCTCCAATCTGGGCTGCTCTTTCCAGACAACTTTGGGCTTGGTATCAAGAAAAAGGCTGCCTGTGTGGCTGGGTTGAGTGGGCCAAGGCCCTTGTCCTTGCCAGGCTTTCTCTATTTTTAGAAGCATCTTTTTGTGACTTCAATTCTGAGATCTGGAGCTTTCCTGGAGAGTTTTTTTCAAGCTTCAGAAGATGCATCCATCCCCAGGAATCCTACTGGGTTAAACAAGACAGGAAAAAACAGCATCATCTCCCTAGGGAAACATCGAAAGTCAGAGCAGCAACAAACAGATTTGCTGAACATTTCAAATCTTTGAGCATCATTAAAACCCAGAGAGCTGTGTGTTCAGTGTGTAACCTGGCCTTTTAGTCTCCTTTCATGCTATGTAACTCCAGATGTTTTACCTCCTGAAAAGAAGTTTTTCGACATGATGGAGTACCCAATTTGCAAAAAAATATCCTGGTTCCCTCTCCAAGCCAGCAAACTGTCGGCGGCATGCCAATTTTAATGTGCTTGTTAAAACCCAGACCTAGGAAATATTCCACGCGTGGGTTTGGTGGTCTCAAGGATTTGGAATCAGAAGGCCTGAGCTCCACCGTCAACTTGCTGAGCCAGTTGCCTAAAGCCCCCCAGAGCATTGGGACAGAGCTGGTGTTGAACACCCAAGCCACACACCCTCTGAGCAAAGAAGAATCAAATCTAGCAAGGTCAACAAAACACATCCGAACGTAAGCTGGGAAAAGGGAGAAGCGTATCACAGTAACCATGTTCAAAAAGATCCTGGTCAAGGCAGTGGGGTAAGGAAGTATTCCCTCTTCATTTTCTTGTTCTCTATGTGGACTTCTGGTGGCCACCAGCTGTGCCCTCAGCCCCACAGAGAGGGCCTGGAGGGTATAGTAGAGCCCTTGGACAGACCAGCATTGACATTTCATGGTGGAATCATCAGGGCTCTCCCTTTAGTCCTTGTCAGGATCACTGCTAAGTCCCTTTCTCTGGTGTCAGTCTCTGGCCCTCTCTGTCATGTGTGCTGTTGACCACTCACCACTATTCCTCCCTTGCTCCTGGGACTCCACAGTATCCAAGTGTACTACTCTCTTTTCCTGGCTGTTTTAACTCTGCAGACACCTTGTCCTCAGCCTATTCCTTGAAGACTGGTGTTCTCCAGGACCATCTTTTCTATCTATCCTCTCTCTATCTTTCTCTGTCTGTCATTTATCTATCATTTATCCTCTATCAATATATTCTATCATCAATCAATATCATCTATCATCTATCCATCTATTATCTGTCTATATAATCTATCCATTCATCCATCATCTAGCATCGATCTATATCAGCTATCATCCATCTATATTATCTATATCTATTATCTACCCACCCATTCATTTATTATCTATCTATTCATTTATTCACTCATCTTTATCACTTGTCTTTCTATCCATTCATCTATCATTGATCAATCAATATCTATTTATTTATCATCTATCTATGTATCTATGTATCTATCTATCTATCTATTCTATCCACTCCCTGCACCATCTTGCCCACCCTCGTGTCTTCCATTAACCCCATGTGATGACTCTCCAGAGTGCCAGATGTATTCATCCACCTACCTACATAACTTCTCCACTTGATGCCCTACAGGGATTTTTCTCACATAATGAGTCTAGAAGCAGGCCGTGTCTTGCATTGACTCAGTAGCTCAAGCATGTCAGAGTTGAGGTCTCTGGTTCTCTTAGCCTTTCCCTTGTGGTTGCAAGAAGGCAGCCGCAGCACTGGCCATCTCATCTGCATTCTAGACAGGAAGAAAAAAGACATGGAGAAGGGCAAAAAGACACCACTGGTTTAGAAGCCTCTTCTAAAGCGTCTTCCAAGAAGCTCCGCCCAACTGCTTCCCCTTACATCTCCTTGGATGCTCCTACATACAGAGGGGCAGTGTCCTATCTGCATCTAGTTTTAGTGAGCACACTGCCATCCCCATTGTGGAAACAATAAAGAACAAAAGGAGACATCTCCCTAGACTTCTCAACCCTCCCCCCTGACTGCACCAGGCTTCTCCCACAGCCCCTACCTCTCTGCACCCCTATCCCTCTTAGCCCCTCTGATGGGCCCCCATCCAGAGCCAGAATGATCTTTCTAGCATGAGACCCTGGTTCTAACACCCTCACCAGCTGCTTCATCAGGGGTCTGTGCCTAGATGCCCCTAGATAAAACTCACTGACCCACAGGATAAAATTCTCAGCCTAACCTTTAAGACCCTGGAGAATCAGTATAATCTCCAGAAACTGAAAGTTCTATTTCTTTGCTGCAATGCTCCTCGTGGGTTTCAGAAAAGTACAGGCATCCTTGAGGGGGAAGTGTGGCTGACAACAGAGGATTTTAAAACAAACACATTAGCTCTGGCCTGCCCAGATAATGAATAGAGGAGAAGGTTATCTATCTCACTGATTTATGTGTTACGGTTTCTTCCATAGACCAGAGTGGGAGCATCTTTACATCTCCCGCCTTCCACATTTGCTGCAGCAAGGAAATCACATTTTTCATCAACCATGGGAATTACTGAACGGCAGTGGTTTTATTTGTTAAGGATTGAACTTGGCCATTTCTTCTATCAGGGGCTGAGTCCTGCTGTTATGCATAACTTCTCATCCAGAGAAACACCATGGAGAATAAATCAGGACTGGGACTCACTATGACAGCCACATTCTGGCAGGGCTCTGGGGTCTGGGGGCTAATAGGGTCTCACTGCAGGGAGAAACTGCTGCCAACTGGGCTGGGGAGAGGAGGTGAGGCTGAGACTTTGAAAAATGAGTGGAAAAAATTTTGCCACTTCATAAAACCGGTGTCAGTGGGTGAAACATAAACCATCCAAGGACTAGGAGAGCTGGCAAGGCCTTTGGTGAGTTTAGAGCCTCTTAACCTGTGGCTGGGTTTTATGGGGTCTGTGAACCCATGAAATTATATGTAAATGTTTCTGTGCATATGTGCATTCCCAGCACACGCAAAGGGGTTAGAGTTCATTGCTTTCATCAATTCTCAAAGGTCAAGAACTGGTCTGGCATGACCTCTCATCATGCAGAAAAGAAAACTGTGGGGTCTTTGGGATAGAAGAGACCAACCGAGTTCCACTGGTAGGAAAGAGGCAGAACTGGAATTAGGAATTTGCAGACTCAGGTTCCAATTTGGCCTGGCTAGATCCCAGCTGTGTGACTTTAGGCTGGTCACCTTATTGCTCTGGTGTTTTATTACACAGGCATTTAAGGATATGTCAAGGGGATTTTGAAAGGGAATTAATGTACTTCAATACCTACTTACAGGAGGTGTGGAACTGGTGCTCCATAAGTATTTTTTGAATCACCGAATAATGTTGAAAATCATTCTTTTCAACTATCATCTATTCAGCAAATATTTGTTGACTATATCTTACATACCACACACTGAGTGAACAAAGTAGGCACAGTCCCTGCCCTGGCACAGTGGGAGTTAAGTAGGGGCTAGAGTTAAGGAAACAGACCATTGTTATTGCTGTAACAATGAGCTATTGCACTGTGGATGTAACCGTTGTAACGCAGTGTGATGAATGTCATAACAGGGTCAGCATAGGAACCTGCGAGAGCACGGGGTAAGGGTACCTAACCAGAAGTAGTGTGGGGTGGGGGAATCAGGAAAGGCTTCCCAGAGGAGGCAACAAGTAAGCTGAGACCTGAAGGAGAAGCAAGAGTTGGCCAGGCAAAGAGAGGGCTGGATTATCATCCAGAGAACAGCACATGCAAAAGTCTAGTGACCAAAGAAAGCTTGGTGCACTTCTTCAGAGAAGTCACAGACCAGTCTTGCTGTTTTTAGCTGCTGCAGGCAGCCAGGAGAAGCCATGCTGAAATCAACATACATAGCCAGGACTTCAGCATCCCTTTCATCTTTTATCACCAGTTTATCTTTGCATTTACTTACTGAATGTTGGCAATTTTATACATGGCCATCTCCTCCTCCCTGTTAATCCAAATGGTGCAGCTTCCCTCTAGCTCCTTGTCTCTAGAGGTGAGCAGATACTTACCTTCGGTAATGCTGGGATTAGAACCCAGATGGGACAGTCTGGTGAGCTCATGTTATCACAAGCAGACGATCATTGCATGGCTTGCTGTGCTGTCCCAGGCTGGCTGAGCTCCCTGGGTTGCTGCCCTGACAGGGACAGCCTGAGTGATCACCCCCAAGATGATTAATTCCTGCCTCCCGTGGCTGGCCCTGGGTCTGCAGCCAAGTACTGCTGTCATCTCTTTATTTTTCTGCTCCACTGTTATTGAAAATCAATAAGCCATCCAAGCTGAATGAAGTTTAGTGACTGGGACCGAGTCCATAAATCAAATAAAAACTAAATTATATTTAAAAAGGGAAATAGGACTAAGAAGGTTGCTTTGGGGTGGCGTGGAGTCCCTGAGTTGGATATCACAAAGGCAAAGAGACGAGCAAGAAATGGGTACTACCTGGTTGATGGGTGGGCTGTATCAGGACTGGGAGTACTTCTGGGAACAGCTTATCCAGTCCCGTTTTCCAGGTCAGAAGACTGAATTTCAGAGGGGACGACTACCCTCTGGTGACACTGTGAGAGGCAGAGCTGGCCCCAGACCCAGGCCCTGGGCCTCCTCAGGACCCACTGGTACTTTCCCTCTACCAACTGGCCTCAAATCAATTAGAAACAGCAGCTGAATTGAAGTGAATTCTAGAGGAAACCCAAGGAAGAGGTTTTAGATTTTTATGTTGTCAAATGTATCACTCTTTTACTTTACAGTTTCTGCATTTAATGTTGTGCTTTAAAATCCTAAACAAATATGTCTGTTTCCTGCCAAGGAGTCTCCGGAATAGTTCCTGAAGCTCACACAGAGCTGATAATTGTTCATGTTCTCCCCAGCTAAAGTGGAAAGACCTCCTAACACACGGGACACTGAGTAGGATTCTCAGAAGGCTATTGCCTTACTAGTGAGGCCAGATTAACCCTACCCTAAAAGCTGCTCTGTCAGCCTCAAAAGAATACAATTGATTCATGCTCCAGAACAAAGTCCAATGGTATTTAAAGGAAAATAATAAAATTCAGCAACCAACAAGGTAAAATTTGCAATATCCAGCACCCAAGCTCTCCCTTTGGCAGCAAGCACAGAAATAGGAAAATGTGGGTTACAACCAGGTGGAAAACTAATTAGTAGAAACAAACCAATAAATAGAAATTATAGAATTAGAAGACAAGAACATTAGAACAGCTATTATGATTCATAGGTTCAAGAAGGTGGAGGAAAATGGGACCAGGATGAGGAGTGAAATGGAAGTTTGTAAAATTTAAACTCCAAATGGAATTTCTGGAAGTGAAAAACATAATATCTGAAATGAAACACATATACACAGATGGTAGTA
This sequence comes from Colobus angolensis palliatus, assembly GCF_000951035.1. NCBI lineage: Eukaryota > Metazoa > Chordata > Mammalia > Primates > Cercopithecidae > Colobus > Colobus angolensis. Next base: position 2,660,696 of record NW_012114944.1, read on the forward strand.
ATATGAGATTAGATTCTGAAGAAGGAAAAATCAGTGAACTTGAAGCTATAGCCTTAGAAACTATCCACACTGAAATATATGCTTACCATAGAGCAGTTATACTACTGGGCCAAGAGAAATGAAATCATGTTCACGAGAGGACTTGAATATTTATAGCTTTGTTCATAGTAAGGAAGAACTAAAACCAAGCTAAACATCTACGAACTGATGAAGAAATAAGTAAGATGTAATATATTCATTCTTTTTATTATTCAGCAATAAAAGGAATGAACGACCGATATTTGCAACAACATGGGTAAATCTCAAAAGCATTATGTTGACTAAATTTACATAAAATTCTAGAAAAGGTAAAACTACAGTTATAGAAGGAAGATCAGTGGTTGCCTAGGGTGCAGAATGAGGGAGAGGAAACTGATTGCAAAGGGTGTAAGGGAACTTTCTGGGTTAGAGAAGTTTCTATTAAAGTTGTGGAGATGATTATATAACTGTGTACATTTGTGAAAACTCAATGTGCATACGCTGGGGGGAATATGGGTGTAGTTATAAAAGGACAGCATGAGGGGTCCTTGTAGTGATAGAACTCTTCAGTATCTTGACTGTGGTATAAATACACCAACCTACACGTGTGATGACATTGTATAGAACTAACTATACACATACAAGTGAGTATCAGGGAAAATGAAACAAGATCAGTGGGGTGTTATCAATGTCGATATCCAGGTTATGGTGTTATATTATCACAATCATTAGTGTTACACTAGTGTATCATTAGTGCTACAACTAGGGGAAAACTGGTTAAGGGTACATAGGATCTCTCTGTAATATTTCTGGCAACTGCATGTGAACCTACAATTATCTCAAAAAAATTTCAATGAAACTAGATTGTAGAAATAAAATTGCTAAATTTTGTTGTATGTAAATTATTATTTCTCAGCGAAGCTGATTTTTAAAAAGCTCTATATGACCCTCTAAAACAAAGTAATGATTCTCTTTGTCACCTGCTCTTTCAAGTGAGCTTAAATAGGGCTTTTGCTCCATTGATATGAAAAATTATAAATGAGGAATATTTAGAAGTTTCATATGTCTTTTCCTAGCACACATTGAAAATGACTGATGAATTATTTGTGTTATCCAATGATGACTGGAAAAGTTATGGGACACACCTAAAATTTCGTCCAGGGATAGAGGAAGTAATAAACTATGCAGAAGAGCAGGGGAAACAATAAGCCTATTTTCTACTTATAGCCTATTGAACTTTGTCTGTTTAACAAGACAGCTATGTTTTATTACATTATGATGAATTAATCTTATGACGATTCCTACTTTTTAGGACTTTTTGGGTCCTTAATGGCCCAATATACCCCAATATAGTAGACATTTATCCTTTTTTGACTGCTTATTATTGAACTCCCTTTCTGATGGGCATTTATTGTACCTAATACCTGCTTTCCTCACTTCTCTTGTTGCTAGAGCCTAGGCTCAGCTGTCAGTGCAGCTGCCTTGGTCAGGGCCTATTGATATAAAGAAGTAGGGAGTCTTGAAAATTCTGCATCTGGCCATATACTGTGGCAACACTGAATTTTCAGGGCCAGCAGAGCCAACAGCAGCAGCCAAGGCCGGATGCCAGCTGTGCAGGTGGCACATCTAGGGTTCAATGGTAGGGACTGGGGCTACAATCCTGGCTGCTGCTTGGTCTTTCTTTACTTTGCCTGTTTTCCAATCCTTGTTGAAATTCTTCCTGACAATGTCAGTGGGGTTGGGGTTGGAGGGGGACAGACAATAAACATGATAAATAAATTAATAGTATATTCAAAAGTGAGAAATGCTGTGAAGAAAAATAAGCCCAAGTAAGGAAAATAAAGAGTGCTAAGGGGCTGAGATGGGCTGGTCTGGGCCTCATGGAGAAGTGACATTGAGCAAAAACCAAAGGAGTTGAGGGAAGGGCCATGTGGATATCTGGGGGCCTGTGGGAGCAAAGGCCCTGACATGGGGTGCCTAGAGGCCTGAAAGAATAGCCAAGACACCAGTGTGATCAGAGTAGAGTGAGTGATGGGGAGAGAGCTAGGAGATAAAGTCAGAGAGGTGTCAGGGAGCCAGTCATGGTGGGCCTTCTTGGTGATTATAGAGTCCTTGACGTTTACTCTCAGTGAAGTGACAGCCATGGAGGATTTTGAGCAAAAACATGCAATACTCTGCCTTATGTTTTAAGAGACTCACTCTCAGTGTCTATGGATAACAGACTGTAGGCAGACTAGGGTAGGAGAGGGAAGACTAGATTAGAGACTATGATGATATTCCAAGAAAAAGAAGGTAGTGGCCTGGACTTGAGTGGTAGTAATGAAGGCGGTGAGAAGAGACTGGATCTGGATATACATTGAATGAAGAGCCAAGAGGACTTGCTGTCAGGAGTCCAAGTTGGGTCCAAGGTTGAGTCCAAGATGCAGCTGTCATTTACTGAGAGAGGGAGGATTGTGTAGCATGGTTTGGGGGATGACCAGGAAGCCAGCTTTGGACATCAGAAGTTTGAGACAACTCATAGTGCTATGGACTGAATTGTGTCCTACTCCCCAGCCCCTTCATATATTGAAGCCCTAACTGCCAGTGTGATGATATTTAGAGGTGGGGTTTTAAGGAGGTAATTAGGTTCAGATGAAGTTATGAGGGTGAAACCCTCATGATGGTTTTAGCGCCCAACTCCAAAGAGCTGCTAGAGAGCTTTTTCTCTCTTTCTCCCCACCACTTTTTGATACAATGAGAAGGGGGCAGTCTGCAAGCCAAGAAGAGAGCCCTCAACAGAGCCTGACCATTCCAGCTCCCAGAGCTATGACAAATACATTTCAGTGGCTTAAACCACTCAGTCCATGGCATTTTGTTATAGCAGCCTGAGCTGAAGCTGAGTTGGATACACTTAGATATCTAAGTAGAGATGTTGAGTTGGCAGTTGAAAATCCAAGCCTGGTTCTAAGGAAAAAGTTTAGGTATGGATGTCATGTAAAGTTGGTAATTGTTAGTAGCTAGATAGAATTAAAGCCATGAGACTAAGGAGGTCATCTAAGTGTGTATAGTGAAAAGAAAACATCTGAGGACTGAGACCTGGGACATACCAGTACAGACAGACCTTAGACATCGCAGGTTTGGTTCCAGACCAGCACAATAAAGCAAATATTGCAATAAAGTGAGTCACACAAATATTCTGATCTCCCAGTACATATAAAAGTTATGTTTACAGTATACTGTAGCCTAGTAAGTGTGCACTAGAGTATGTGTAAAAAATGTTCTTACCCTAATTAAAATATGCTTTATTGCTAAAAAATGTTAAGGATCATCTGAGCATTCAATGAGTTGTAATCTTTTTGCTGGTAGAGGCTTCTGCCTTGATACTGATGGCTGCTGACTCATGAGGGTGGTGGTCGCTGAAGGTTGGGGTGGCTGTGGCAATTTCTTAAAATTGGACAACAATGAGCTGGCTCACACCTGTAATCCCAACACTTTGGAAGTCCGAGGCAGGCGGATCACCTGAGGTCAGGAGTTTGAGACCAGCCTGGCCAACATGGTGAAACGCTGTCTCTACTAAAAATACAAAACGTAACTGGGCATTGTGGCATGAACCTGTAATTCCAGTTACTCAGGAGGCTGAGGCAGAAGAATCGCTTGAACCCGGGAGGTGGAGGTTATAGTGAGCTGAGATCATGCCACTGCACTTCAGCCTGGGTGATGGAGTGAGACTCTGCCTCAAAAAAAAAGAAAAAAAAAAAGGAGTTTGCTGCATCAATGAATTTTTCCTCCATAAAAGTTTTCCCTATAGCATACAATGCTGACAGTATTGTATTGTATTGTATTGTATTTTTAGATAGAGTCTCACTCTGTCGCTCAGGCTGGAGTGCAATGGCACAATCTTGACTCACTGCAACCTCCTCCTCCTGGGTTCAAGCGATTCTCCTGTCTCAGCCTCCCGAGTAGCTGGGATTACAGGCGCACAGCACCACATCAGGCTAATTTTTGTACTTTTAGTAGAGACGGGGTTTTGCCATGTTGGCCAGACTGGTCTTGAACTCCTGACCTCAGGTGATCCACCCACCTCAGCCTCCCAAAGTGCTGGAATTACAGGCGTGAGCCACCGTGTCCAGCCTCTGATAGCATTTAATCACAGTTTAACTTCATTCCAAATTTCAGTCAATCTTCTCAAATCCTGTTGCAGCTTTATCAACTAATTTTATGTACTATTCTAAATCTTTTGTTGTCATTTGAACAATGTTCGTAGCATATTCACCAGGAGTAGATTTCATCATAAGAAATCACTTTCTTTGCTCATCTGTAAGAAGCAAATCATCTACTCAAGTTTTATCTTGAGGTTACAATAGTTCAGTCATATCTCCAGGCTTCACTTTTAATGTAGTTTTCTTTCTATTTCCACCACATGTATAGTTACGTCCTCCACTGAATTTTTAAACTCCTCAAAGTCATCCCTGAGGGTTGGAATAAACTTCTTCCAAACTCTTGTTAATGTTGATATTTTCACCTCCTCCCATGAATCATGAGTGCTCTTATTGGCATCCAGATGATGAATCCTTTTCAGAAGGTTTTCAATTCACATTTCCCAGATCCATCAGAAGAATCACTATCTATGGCATCTATAGCCTTATGAAAGGTATTTCTTAAATAACAAGAATTGAAATTCAAAATTACTCCTTGAACCATGAGCTGCAGAATGGATGTTGGGTTAGGCATGAAAACAACATTCATTTTCTTGTATATCTCCATCAGAGCTTTTGGGTGACCAGGTACAGAGTCAAGGAGCAGTAATATTTTGAAAGGAATCTTTTCTTGAGGAGTAGGTCTCAACCATGAACTTAAAGTAGTAAACCATGCTGTAAACAGATATGTTGTTACCTAGGCCATGTTCTTCCATTTAAAGAGCACAGACAGAATAGATTCAGCATGATTCTCAAGGGCCCTAGGATTTTCAGAATGGCAAATGAGCAGTGGCTTCAGCTTAAAGTAACCAGCTGTATTAGCCTCTAATGAGAGAGTCAGCTTGTCCTCTGAAGCTTTGAAGCCAGGCATTGACTTCTCCTCTGTGGCTATGAAAGTGTTAGATGGCATCTTCTTCCAGTATAAGGCTGTTTCATCTACACTGAAAATCTGTTGAATAGCATCACCACCTTCATCAATGATCTTAGTTAGACCTTCTGGATAACTGTCTGCAGCTTTCATGTCAGCACTTGCTGTTTCAACTTGCATTTTTATGTTATGGAGATCACTTATTTCCTTCAACCCTATGAGCCAACTTCTGCTAGCTTACAATTTTTCTTCTGTAATTTTCTCCCCTCTCTCAGCCTTCACAGAGTTGAAGAGAGTTAAGGCATTGTCCTGGATTAGGCTTTGGCTTAAGGAAATCTTGTGGCTGGTTTGAACTTCTATCCAGACCACTCAAACGTTCCCCTTATCAGCAATAAGGCTCTTTTACTCCCTTATTATTCATGTGTTCACTGGAGTAGCACTTTGTTAGCTTTTGATTTAAAAAGAGAGATGTTCATTCAATTCTTCCTTTCACTTGAACATTTAGAGGCCATTGTAGGGTTATTAATTGACCTAAGTTCAATATGGTTGTGTCTCAGGGAATAGGGAGGCCTGAAGAGAGGGAGAGAGACAGGGTGAGTGGAGCAGTCAAAACAGTCACACACAGTCAATACACACATAACATTCATCAATTCAGTTTGCTGTCTTACATAGGTGCAGTTTGTAGTGTCCCAAAACAATTACAATAAAACATCAAAAATCACTAATCACAGATCGCAATTACAGATATATTAATAATGAAAATATTTGAAATTTTACTAGAAATGCCATCATGCACCATGGAGACACAAAGTGAGCACATGTTGCTTGAAAAATAGTGCCAATAGACTCGCTAGACACAGGGTTGCCACAAATCTTCAGTTTGTTTTTTTAAAAAAGCAGTATTTGTGAAGTGCAATAAAGTGAAGCATAATGAAATGACGTATGTCTGTAGTAACAAGTATGTCTTCTGGAGGACAGAAGAGGGACCAGAAAAGACTGAGAAGTGACATCCAGCAAGGTGGGGAGCTACTGGAGAGCATGGCTTCCTGGAGGCTAAGGGAAGAAAGTCTTTAGAAAAGGGAATGTTCAATTGTGTCAAATATGGTTGCGAAGTCATGGAAGATGATGCAAAATTTACCATGATCCTTTGAAGTGTGAAGGTTAAAGTGAGGTCATTGCAGGACAGTTCTCTGGGTAGCCTTGGACCAACCCAATTCCTTCCCCTTTTTGCTTGTAATTCTCAAGCGTAACTGTAGAATGTGCTGGGAATGCAATATCCTGAGAGAGAAGAGGCCAGGAGCAGCCTGGGCCTTGTTCCTGTCCCTCCTAGAGAATGTAACATCTTGAGTTAGCAAGGAACTGCCTGGGACAGTTCAGGCTGTGTTCCTGTCTCCCCTGGAAGCAGGATGTCCATCAAAGTTTGCCCAGTGAGTCCTGTTGCCCCTCAGGTCTAAAACCCAGAGTGGGCTACCTTTCAGGGTCTCCCAGGTTTGATGCAAAGCGGGAAACATTCAGGCAAGACTCCATCTGCCCCATGCAGTTATCTTGAGCCTTGGGGGACCAGCTTCCAATGAATCCTAGGTTTCTCTTGTCCCCTGCTGCCTACCTGTAAGTAATAAACTTGTTGCACGTGAGTGTGTTCTGTTTCACCGGACTCAGGTGTTGGTAATACTGCAGTCCAAGATGTGGTGGGAGGAGTGCTTGGACTCCTGTTCCTGGTGGTCGGTGCAGTGGTGGTCTCTGCTGCCCTCCATGCAGTAGGAGGCCTCCCTTGGGGCTAGTTGTTAGTGAATCTGCCTCCCAGTCATCTCCTTCCCAGTGCTTAGTGTTGCCAGGCATCCCCCCGAATCTGGCAGGTGCGAATGGTCTGTCATTGTTGTTTTAAACACCCCTGAGGTTTATACAGCTATTTTCTTTGAGATCCTGCACATGGATTAAGTAGGAAGATGGTGGTTAGGGGCTGAGGGTAGACACTGAAGGTGCTGTCACTGGTCTTGACTCTAGTTTTGTCCAGGGTCAGTCAGATGGTGGAGGAGGTATGCAGGAGTCCCCTATCTGCTTTAAGTAATTCTGTGTTTCAGGAGGTGAATGCCAGAAGGTATTTCAATCTTCTTCACCTGTCTTATCATTAGTGGCATGTCCTCTCAGATTTAAGCAGAAAGTTGTCTGTCCACCTGAGTCGTCTGTGTGCCTGCAAGCAATGCTGTGGCTTCATGGTTCCATTAGTGAATATTTGTGGTTGGGGTGGAGGAGGGTACTATCAATTGTCATTTAAAACTGGAAATGTCATTTAGAAACATTTGAATTTTTTAAAATGTCCAAACCACATCTATCACCTTTGTGTACCTGTTCCTTGTGTTTTAAATATGCATCTCATAGACACACTCCTGCTTACTTAAGTCCTGAGGGTTTTCAACTTTCATTTCAACCTTCATGTGATGGTTAATTTTATGTGTCAGCTTGGCTGGGCCGGATAGTTGGTTCTACAGTATTCTGGGTGTTTCTGTTAGGTCAGGGGTGGGGTTTGGATGAGATGAACATTTAACTTAGTAAAATGAGTAAAGCAGATTGTCCTCCATGATGGGTTGGACTTCATCCCATCAGTTGAAGGCTAGAATCAAAGGCCTGAAACAAAGGCTGATCCAAGTAAGAGAAAAGTCTCCTGCCTGAGAATCTTCAAAATAGGACAGGACATTGTCTTTGCAGATTTTAGACTTGCTAGTCTCTATGATTCCATGAGCCAATTTCTTACAATAACTCAGTCTTTCTGTTTCTCTCTGTCATTACATAGATATATGATAGATAGATAGATAGATAGATAGATAGATAGATAGATAGATAGATAGATAGATGATAGATAGATAGATAGATAGATAGATGATAGACAGATAGATGATAGATAGATAGATAGATAGATAGATAGATAGATAGATAGATAGATAGATAGATGATAGATAGATCGATAGATGATAGATATAGATTAGATATTTCTCCTTGTTTCTGTTTCTCTGGGGAACCCTGACAAATACAATGGGGAAAAACAGAAAAGACCCAGAAATTTGGCCAGTAAGGCACCTAGGTGGCCTAGGTGTTGCAGGGCCCCTCAACACACCTGGCTGAAGGGCCTGGTATAGGTGGACATACATCTTGGCCCCTCTCTGCTTCCATTTTCCTATCCCATTAATGAATGGTTGGACTGGATGGTCCCTGCAGGCCCTTTCGATTCTAATGTTCCAGGTTCCCTGAGATGCTGAGTTACTGAGAAGCGAACGCAGCCAAGCCTCTACACCATTTCCATCTTCTGAATTGGCATGGGGAATGTTCATTCCAGCACCGCCACCAAAAAAAAGATAACAGCAGATGTTGGCAAGGATGTGGGGAAATAGGCAGGAGAAGGCTTCTAAGCAGACAGAACAGCATGATCAAAGGCACGGGGGGTGGGAAATTGCTCCTTGGATTCAGGGAAAGGAGTGTCCTGGGGGTTGCAGGATCACTAGGTGTGTAAAGGGAGGAATTTTGAGGTATGCACAGCCCTTTGTGCTTTCCAAGGCCCTTTCACGCTCTTCTCATAACCGCAGTGTGAGGTCAATTTTTTTTATGCTCATTTCACAGAAAAAGAAACGGAGGCTCAGAGAGCAGAAGCTACTTTTCTAGGGTCATATGGCTGGGAATCAGCAGGGCTGAGATTTGAACCCAAATCTATCTGTGCTTTTCCTGATACCACAGAGCCTTAGAGGCTGTATGACTGACCATACCTAGACACCTATTTTGCATTCTCCTAATGACAAAGGAGTGTGCTATTTGTTAGACTAGCCATACAGTTGTTCTGATTCCACCATCAAAGTAGGGGAGAAACAAATCCGTCATCACTTCATCCACAGCGTTTTTATTTTTATTACCTCTCCTGCCGGCCCCCTGGGGAGACTGGCAAGGGAGGCATATTTTGATTCTAACTGTGCTGTGTACATCCGTGCCCGCCTGCATGTGCACAAGGTGAAGGAGAGATTATAACTTTATTCTCGCTTGGGGGCAACTGGTTATGTCTGGAAACATTCGAACATCCCATAAAGCTCATTTCTTTTGCAAATGAGTCAGATAACAGAGAACACTTCAAAGTGGAATTCTGTTGGGCTTTCCATCTGGCTGGCCTCTGGGGGAATGCGTGGTGCACTGCCTTTGTTAATCAGGTTCTGGGAGTTTGAATTTTATGCTGAAATACAAATAACTGTGCATTTGTGGGGAACAAAGCCAAGATATGATCTCAACTGCATTTGGACCGAAATTCCCATCTCCTACTAAATGCTCTTTACCTTCCACATGGAGAGCAACAAACCCTTTCTTGCTCCAAGCAGCTGTGCTCTTTTATCCCCTGCACCTAGGAAGGCAGGCGTGGTTGAGGCCTGGCCGCTCACCCTGTGGCTGACTGCTGTTATCTGTGTGAGCCTCGCTTTCCTGTTTGCATACACTCCTATAGGCCCCCACAGTCTCCAGAACCCAGTTCCCTGGACGGTCCTGTGAACTGGCTTGCTGCAGTCCACCCTTCTTCTGGTTGGAGAGGCTGGGCAGCTTAAGATGACATTTCCCAGATGTCCTGTGGTGAGAATCATGGATAGGAAGTGAGTACCATCCACTGGGTACACTTGTATGAGTTTTGCAAATCAGAAGTGAGGAAGCCCCACTTTCCTGACCCCGGCTTTCTGTTCTTCCAGCAAGCAAGGCCACAGAAACACAGTTTCCCTGCAGCAGGGTTCCCTGTCCATTTTCCAGCTTCCTGGTACCCAGAGCCTTTTGCAGCAGCAGCTGCAACAGTGACAGTTTCAGCTTTTGTATTCAAGCAGAGCCCCAGTGGGTTCTCAGAGGTATTAGCAACCCCAGTGGGTCAGTTTTGTGTAGTCCTGAGAGTTCTTACTGGAGCCGAGTCCTTTAACCCTTCCCATGACTGGGTAAGCACCTATGCCCTGGTTAAATCCTTTCCCACCTAAGGGGCCAGTGGGATTTGTGTTCCCTGCACTGAACCTGCTTGATACACCCCTAGCCTGCCTTTGATAAGAAATTCAGTCTCTTCCTAAATACAGTTATCCCTCTGAATCCAAAGAATGGTTGTGTCTATACGGAACACATACAGGCTTTTTAAATACGGTCATAATTCCCTAAACAATGCCATATAACAACTATTTACATCTCATTTATATTGTGTTAGGTATTCAAAATAATCTAGAAAAGATTTAAAGTATAGGGGAGGATGTGCACAGGTTATATGCAAATACCATGTATTTTGATATCAGGGGCTTGAGTGTGTGTGAATTTTGGTATTTGTGAGCAGGTCCTGGAACCAATCCCCCAGAGAGCCAGGGAGAGCTGTGCTGCTCAGGATTTTTACATCTGGGGTGGAGGTGGGGAATTTACATGTCATCGCCTGCTATCTCTCCTTCCAAAATTCCACAGTAGCTTTCACTCTGCCACCTTTGGTTGCCTCTTTACTATGTGTGTTAGGATTCTCCTGAGAAACAGAGTCTCTGTGTGTGTGTGTGTGTGTGTGTGTAGAGGGAGAGAGATTTATTTTAAGGAATTGACTCACTCCAGTGTGTCCCTTCCCTCCCAGCTCCAGCTTGGGTGCTGCCCTTGCCTTGCTGAGGCCTCCATGCCGTGACTCACCACATAGAGACACAGGTCTCTCCGAGTCTCTGGATCCATGGCGTTTCCTCGATCGGCTCTGCCCCTGTGGATTCCTGGTGAGTCATGGCATCCTCTTTGCCTCCATTGCTCCCAATTATACAGCAGAATGGTGGGTGCAGCCAGGCTCCCACCAGGACCCTGGGGCTTTTCAGGGGACCCTGTACCTGGGACACTCCAGAAGCTTGGATTCCAGAGACCAGCTTCAAAATGAGACTCATGCCCAGCAGAAGCTTTCCTCACATGGCCAGCCTGGGCTCCCACGGCAGGTTCTGGAGCCCTCTGATACATCCCTGTCTCCCTCTTCTGCTCAATGGCACCAACAGTGCACATATGATAGTCCCTGGCTCCTGTGAGCAGCCTGAGCTTCTGGGGGACTCCAGCAGCCCCCTCCAGGGTGGCTCAGCCAGCAGCCTCTGTTCAGTTCCCTTCAGGACAGCTCCTGGCAGCTCCCCTCGGCTTCCATTTGCTGAGGTTTCTTCCTCCTTTGCAGTGCTGGGCAGGACTCTGGGCTGCTGACCACCCCTAGGAAGGGAGCAAGAGAGTGGCCAAGGTCTGTGGGATGGGGCTTCAGGAGAGGGCCCACATCAGGAGAGAGCCAGACTCATAGCCGGCGGCTCCATCAGAGGGCTGGACCCCTAGAGTGGGCTGGGTGTAGGGCTGCTCTCCTGCCTGCTGTTGACGTCTTGTAGTCCTGCACTCACTCTATTCCTCTCGCATCTTTGTATTCTGGTCTCAACAGCTCTCATGGTAGCATGTTGACTTCCCGGCTGACGCTATTGGTGGGTGTACAAACGGGAGCCTGGCCTCATACCACCCACTGCACTTTGCTCAGCACTGTCAACACGGACACTCAGAGAGTAAGAAGGACCCTGCTTCTGCCCACAGCACCTTGGGGGCTTTCTCCAGTGTCCCCGCCCTATCACTTCTATCCCGAGTCAGTCTTGGGGTCACCAGGGAGCAGGAAGCACACAGCACAAGGACAGAATGAGTGAAGCAGATGAAAGCCACTTGTGTAGCACTTGGCATCATCACAGGTGCTCAGCACTGAACCAGCAGGGCCTGGAAGACAGAGAGAGAACCACACCACACACCCAGCTCCCTGCCTCCCAGGCCAGGGCTCCGTTTTCTGTTGGGCCCTGTGTGCCCCACTAATGTCAGCATTTGCCAAACAGTGAACTGCAGAAATCACGTCAAATGTACATCTGACCCTAGATACGTGGCATCCCCCTACCCATGGCAAGTATCTTCTTGGTCCATTTCTTGGCTCAAGGAGTGTCTTTATTCCTTAGCACCTCCTTAATGGCCCAAGGTTCTGGACTTCTGCAGACAGCACGGCACTGCCTCCCCTTCATCAGCTCTGTGCTACTTCCAGCCCTGGCCTGCTTTGAGGCTTGAAGAGGAAACCCTGGGGGGCCCCATGGTGGAAAAGGGAGACGAATGGGCCAGGTCGAACCCTGGGCTTCTACCTCATTTTGCTCTGCCCAGCTGTGGGACCTCAGGAAGGTCACAGCTCAAGTCTCAGTGTCCCATCTGCCACCGGAGAGGTTATGGATCTCAAACGCCAGCCTCTGAGGCATTTGGTCCCCTCACCTCCTGAACACAAATAGAAAACTCACCCGGGCCCTTAGGAGTCCTGCTTGCATTTACACACTGAGCTAGTCTTGTGATATCTCCCCTTAGCATGGCTTTGTTCAATGTCCCTCTGCTTGTCACAGTGCCACTCAGCATGCTCTGTCTAGTCTGCCTCACAAGGCTAGTGCACTGGCTCACACCTGTAATCCCAGCACTCTGAGAGGCTGAGGCAGGCAGATCACTGGAGGCCAGGAGTTTGAGACCAGCCTGGCCAACATGGCAAAACCCCATCTCTATTAAAAATACAAAAAATAGCTGGGCGTGGTGGTACATGCCTGTAATCCCAGCTACTTGGGAGGCAGAGGCAGGAGAATCACTTGAACCCGGGAGGTGGAGGCTGCAGTGAGCTGAGATTATGCCACTGCATGAGTGACAATGTTACAACAGTGAGACAGACTCTGTTGCAAAAAATAAAAATAAAAAATGTTTTAATAAAAATAAAAACTGCCTCACAAAACTGAATGCCCAGGACAGGGAAGGTGTAGCTGAGCAGATGCCCTGTGGACAGGCCAAGGGTGTGACTCAGCCATGGACACAGTGAAAGTGGATGCCACCCACAACCATTCCCAAAGCTTGGGTCTGTAAACCCTGGACACCTGAGCCATCAATTTGAACATCCATGTTTTTATGCCAGAGCATCCTTCCCTTTTCCAGCTGAGCTACAACACAAATTCAAGGCTCCTGGCCATCTCCATACACCCTCTGCTTCAGAGACATTATTAAGCTACTTATAATTAGGAATAATAACACCTGCAGATGCATTTTAATATAACCCACAAAAGAAGCTGTGTGGGTTTCTTCGTTCCCCAGCACTAAAGCAAACAACTCCTCCCCTGTTGCCTAGATCCAACTGCTTCACTTTCCAACAGCTGCTCTGACAGATGAGGGACAGGCGGAAGGTCAGGGTGAGCTGAACGACTTCCAGGCACAAAGGACAAAAGGATCCCAAATGTGGAGGGACTCATTGGAGGTCCCCAGCAGCTGACTGAATTGTCTGGCTATACACAGTGGGGAAACCATGAGAAAGAGGGAGATGTCTCCTTTCAAGCCTGGGCCCTGGAACTTTCCTGGCTCTGACATCATCTTTGTTCTTTTTCTTTTTAAATTTTATTTTACTTTAAGTTCTGGGATACATGTACTGAACGTGCAGGTTTGTTACATAGTTAGACATGTGCCGTGGTGGTTTGCTGCACCTATCAACCCATCATCTAAGTTTAAAGCCCCATATACATTAGGTATTTGTCCTAATGCTCTCCCTCCCCTTACTCTCTACCCCCCAACAGGCCCCGATGTGTGATGTTCTCCTCCCTGTATCCATGTGTTCTCATTGTTCAACTCCCACTTATGAGTGAGAATATGTGGTGTTTGGTTTTCTGTTCCTGTGCTGGTTGGTGAGGATGATGGTTTCCAGCTTCATCCATGTCCCTGCAAAGGACCCAAACTCATTTTTTATGGCTGCATAGTATTCCATTGTATATATGTGCCACATTTTCTTTATCCAGGATTATAAATCGTTCTACTATAAAGATACATGCATACATATACTTATTGCAGCACTTTTTGCTTTTTCACAATCAGCCTGCCAGAGACTGGTTCACAGATTATGGAAGCAGAAAGTGACCTTCATCTCATCTGGTCCAACTCCCTCATTTTGGAAACTGAGGCTTGGAATGAGAAAGAGATTTGGCTTCAAATGTCAGTAGCCAAAGACTGGGCCCAAGGGAACTGAAATACAGATAATACAATGATCATCTGCCCTTCCAGCATTCCCTCACAACAGCACCCAACTCTAGCTTTTGATGAAAGAGCCAAGACCCAGAGAGGTGGCATCATTTAGCCTGATGGCATCGTATGACCAGCAGAGTGAAGAAAACCAAAGCGGTATTGTGACAACCTTTTCCTCCCTCTTTCCCTTCCTTCTTTTGTTCTCTCCCTTTCCTTTCCTCCCCTTCCCATCTCTTCCTTTCTTCTCCATTTTCCTTTCCTCCCTCCAACCTTCTTTCTCTCTCTTCCTTTCTTTCTCTTCTCCTTCCTTCTTTCCTTTCTCCCTTTATTAAAAAAAAAAAGGAAAAAAAGATGTCCTTTTTCCATCCCACAGATTGGATGAAAAAAAAGTTTAATGCATTTCAAAAATATTCATGCTCAAGGATTGTTCAAGACATCTGGGCCTTTTAAAATGTTGTTACAATTTTAATAAATAGGATGTATTTTAAAATAAGTGAAAAAGACATTCCATTTAGTTAAGATCAGTAACTCGTTAAATTGCCTTTAAGATCCTTTCTCTATTATGACATTTTTTGCCAAGGTAAATTTCTAAGGGTTTGGTTATATTATTTCCATATGGTTCCCCATAATCACATACATTTGATGTTTTCTAAAGCCTTCATAAATATCCCTGAAAATATTTGTCCCTTTTTGTATTCTAAGTGTAGCCCACATTCAGCAGATATGTAGCAAACACACATTTAGGCAAGAGGATGAGGAGTGAGGAAACTAAGACCCTGATGTCACACAACTGAGCTGAAACTGGATTCCAGGACTAAGTGCGTGCCAAACCTCATCCAGGTGTGCAGGTATGGAGGTATGCCTGGCCACCACTCCCAGAGGCCTGCAAACTAAAGACTCTAGGGACACGTGAATAAAGGGAGGAAGCAGGTATTCCAGGTGCTGTGAACCTGTCGAGAAGGGTAAGGGGCCGCTGAGGCAGGTCAGTTTCACTGGCGGCAGCAGGAGTGTGGCCAGGAGGAAATGCTCAGAGGTCCATGTGGGAGTTTTGCCAGAACCTTAAAACAAGTAGGCATCGGAAAAGAGCAGTACAGGCAGCAGGAGACACACAGTGGAAGGCTTAATGGTGTTGAAGAGCGTCCTGTGTCTAGGAGATAGCATGTGTCTCCCGTACAGGACTGGAGCCTAAGATACAGGGACAGGGAAAGGGATGAGGTGTGGGGAGACTGAGATCCTGACATTACACACCTGAGCTGACACTTGATTTCAGCACTCAGATTCCCTGGCCATTCTGTTTCTTTAGCAAATCAAAATGTCCTGATCAATCTGCACCCTATTTCCCTGTGATCTGCACCCACAGGGGCCTCTAAAGAGCAGATGGTGAGGATGGGTCAGTACTAAACCCCCACCTGACCTGGCAGGTGCAGTGCCAACCACCAGGCTCCCAGCCGATGAGCACGTCCCTACTCCTCACTGGACTTCTGTGACCCCATGGCAACAGTGTAAGGCTCTTTTCAAAACCTGTCAGCTCTGACAGTCTCAGCTTCAGGATTCAAAAGTCAATGCAGGCCAGGCACTGTGGCTCACACCTGTAATCCTAGCACTTTGGGAGGCTGAGGTAGGCAGATCACTTGAGAAAAGGAGGTTGAGACCAGCCTGGGCAACATGGCAAGACCTCATCTCTGTTAAATTAAAGATTAAAATAAAGTTTACAAATTAAAACAAGTCAACACAAAATAAAAACTTTATACTTTGTGAGCTGAGCAGGTGGCCAGTTTGCTGCCCAGCTGCTCAGCCTGGCACCAATGGCTTGCCCTGCACCAGTGCTTGGCATGGGGTCAGGAGGACAGTTTGGGAAGAGTCTCCAGCAGATCGGCGTGCCTGGTCTCACAGATGACTTCCCACCCCCATGCCAACGGGAAACCAACAGAGGCGAGTGGCCAGGGTGGAGAGCCTGGGAGGCAGAGCAGGTGGCCCTGGCACAGCAGGTCTGGGTAAGTCATGTCTGGGCATCGTTCTGGGGACTGTCGGGCTGCTGGAGCAAGGGAAGGGAACACAGGCATGAATGTGCTCAGTGCACAATGGGAGAGAGTCTGGGGTGCTGGATCAGGCTGGCTTTGCACAGCAGGATTGCTGCCTGCATACTGAACAAGGGACAGGCAAGGCCATAGCCAGTGCCCAGGTTCCCCGCCCTGCAATGTGGCTGCAGGAAGGATGGTCGACCAGGCAGGAGGAAAGGGGCTGAGGGACAGAAATTTACCAGTCAGAGGATAAGGAGGCAGGGAGCAGTGAAGAAGGTAAGCCCTGATGAAAAGGGAGGTCATATCCAAGTTCTGTCATTGACTCCCAGAGTGACCCTGAGCATGTCCTCCTCCTCTCTGAGCCTCAGTTTCCTTGGAAAGATAATGGGGATAATTGTTACTGGTTCTGCCTTACCACAGGAATCTTGTGAAAAGAGAAAATAATGAGCCAGATAATGGATGTTTCAGGGCTTGTAAATGGTCAAGGCTGGGCTAAGCCCCTGCCAAACTTGGCCTCATGGAATCCCAGCCTGTGGTCACTTCACAATTTCTCTGTGGCAGGATTGAGTGGAGGCAATACATTGTAGAGGAATGTGTGTGGCTGTGGCCTATCTTGAAGCTGTATTTCCATGCCACTCATCAGGAAAAATTGGGAAAGACTTTAAAATGGGCAAAACATGATTACTAGATGTTCTTCTAAAGCATCCTTTTGGGTTATCTGCTCCTTTCACTGTTTTCAAGCTCTTACAATTTTATACATTGTAGACAACTGATAGCAATGCAAATAATTCCAGTCCATAGAAGTACACGTGAATTGGCCATGTGTGGTGGCTCACACCTGTAATCCCAGCATTTTGGGAGGCTAAGGCGGGCAGATCACAAGGTCAGGAGTTTGAGACCAACCTGGCCAATATGGTGAAACTCCGTCTCTACCAAAAATACAAAATAATTAGCCAGGCATGGTGGCAGGGGCCTACACTCCCAGCTACTCGGGAGGCTGAGGCAGGAGAATCACTTGAACCCAGGAGGTGGAGGTTGAAGCGAGCCAAGATTGCGCCACTGCACTCCAGCCTAGGCAACAGAGTGAGACTCTGTCTCAAAAAAAAAAAAAAAAAAAAAGAAGCACGAATGAATTATACCCATTGGAGATGCAATTGCTTATTGCTCTGGGGATATTGATGACGTTTGTATCCATTTCAACATTCTTGATTGCCTACATGTGCAGTTCTGTGAATTCTCCTTTGAGTGAGTTGTAATAGCTGATGGATCTCCTCATTTACTGAGTTAAATGAAGTGTTTGACCCATGTTCATTTTATATTTATATTTGAATCATTGTATTCATTTTCTATTGCTGCATAACCAATGACCATACATTTATCGGCCTAAAACAATACCCATTTGCTTGTTCTCGGTTCTGTAGGTCAGAAGCCTGAGCATGGGATGACTGTAACCTCCGCTCGGGTCTGCTGAACTCAAGGTGTCAGCCAGGCTGCACTCCATTCTGCAGTCTCTGAGGGAAGAATCCACTTCTGAGCTCATTCAGGTTGTTGGCCAAATTCACCTCTTTGAGGTTGGAAGGTTGTAGGGCATTTCATTTTCTCTAAGGCCCACAAAGCAACCTCTATTCATTCCTTAACACCCAACTCAAATATCAGGTCTTTTGGGAACCTTCCTTCAGCAGCAACACAGCACAGCAGTGGAAAGAGAATGGGCTTTGAAGTTCATTAGAATTTTGCTTCTGCCATTTCCAAGCTGTGTGGCCTTGGGCAAATTATATAAGCTCTCTGAGCCTTTGTTTCCTCATCTGTAAACCAAGTACAATGCAATCTTCAATAGTAAAGCCCATCTTACTGACTAATAAGCAGAATCATAATAAAGGCAGTGAACACATACGGTGTGCTTGCCATGTGCTGGACACTTAGCACTACTAAGTGCTTTATATGCATTTTTCACTCAATCTGCCTAACAACCCAATAAAGGAAATTCTATTATTACTCCATTTTGCTAATGAGAAAACTGAGGTTTCAATAAGTTGAACCCAGTCTTACCTGTTGCCAAATCCTGTGCTCTTGGTCATTATGAGATATTCCTTCTGAAAAGGTACTCAAGAAATTGACATCCTCTTTCGCTCTCTCTTCCCCACCATGCCCACCTCCGGACTATCATAATTACTTTTTCTTTCCATGTGTCCCCATAACCCTGTACACCCCAAGGCTCTCTAGTACCATGTAAGACACAGTATTAGATTTTTTCATGTGTTTCTCTTTCCCCAAACCCCCAGTATTGGGTCTGGCACAGGGCAGGGATAGAGTACCATAATTCAAGTGAATTCATGAATTATCTAGAGTCCTTTTAGGAAGTGACCAGGGTATAATTTATATAATAAAATGATTATTAACGTACATAAATAAAAGAGAGACGGCTGTCCCTTTCACTCCATTCCCTTTCCCTCATGCGCTCTCAGCTGAGGCGATAGGCCCCAAAGGAATTCAGTAGCAGACAGATAAAAACATCAAGGCCTGTTCCAGCTTCACACCAGACCCTGGAATTTAATTTAACTTATACAGACATTGGTGTTGACGCTCTTGGGGGCTCCTGGCGCAGCCTCACAGAACAGCTGGTAACAACTGTGATGGGTTTGCCTTCACACCTCAGATGGAATCACAGGGGAATTCCACAGAGGCAGGGCCCTGGAAATCATTTTACAGGAAGAGTCTTGTATGCTCCGAGGACCTCAGTTTCGGGAGGAACTGCTGAGATCATGCAGTGACCCTGCTTTGTTTTTAAAACAGCCAAAATGAGGCCCAGGGATTTCCCCAACATCACATGCCTTCCAAGTTTCGATGAGCAGCATTAAGAATGTAAACAACAGCGGCATTTTACAGCTTGAGGTGTGCAGTTCTCGTACTTAAGAGCCTGTCTTTCCTCTTACCCGTGTGTTCTGCAATCAGTGTAGACTGTCACCCACAAAGAGTAGACACAGGGTAGTTAAAGTGGCCCCAGTCACCGGGCATGTGCTTTACATGAGATCCAGATTACCATCTGAACTCCCCACTTTGTTATTTTTATATTAAATTCTGACTTTCTATATTAAACTGTGACTATTTTTATATTAAACTATGACTCTTCCATATTAAACTCTGATTCCAAAAGCAGATAATTCAGGGACAAAAACAGCTTTTAAAGTGAAACCAATATAGAACACATTTCTTGTGATCTTTTTAATAATTTTCTATTGCCAGCTGAATTTAACCCTGATCTTACTCCATATATCGATTAAAATTACAGTTTGAATTCACCATGCATTTTGCTTTGTATGCCAAAGCACCTTGGAGCTTTTCCCTCAGCCTCAATCTTGGAATTACATTTTCTATGTTTGCTTATTTTACAGCACACTGAACTCTGTCGATTCAATAAAATTTAAACATGTGCTTATTTACGGAGCACTTATCATAGCTAGAGCTCTAGGGTGAGTGACTTCTTGAGAAGGATCTACAGATGTGAATGAGAGGCAGCCTATGCCCTCAAGTAACTCATGATTAACTAGAGAGTAAAATCATTACTGGTCGTTAAAAAAACAAGGTGGTAAAATAAAAATAAATCTGGAAATAATAAATGACAAGGTTTAACTACATAAATATTTGAAATGTCTGTAAGGCAAAAGACATTATAAATAAAACTAAAGTACAAATGACAAATGGAGGGAAAACATTTTCAACATTTATTACACACAAAAGGTTAATGGTGTTCATGTATAAAGAACTTTCTACGACTCAATAAAAAAGAACAACAACCTAATAGCAAATGTGCAGGAGACTTGGACTAGAAATTCACTTAAAAGAAAGACACAGTGCTCAAACAAAGAAGTACAGATTAAGATGACAAAAGTAAGCCGGGCGCAGTAGCTCACACCTGTAATCCCAACACTTTGGGAGGCCGAGGCAGGTGGATCACTTGAGGTCAGCAGTTTAAGACCAGCCTGGCAAACATGGTGAAACCTCATCTCTACTAAAAATACAAAAAAAAAAAAAAAAAAAAGCTAGGTGTGGTGGTGGGCACCTGTAATCTAATCCCAGCTACTTGGGAGGCTGAGGCAGGAGAATCACTTGAACCCAGGAGGTGGAGGTTGCAGTGAGCCAAGATTGCACCACTACACTCCAGCCTGGGCAACAGAGCAAGACTCCATCTCAATAAATAAATAAATAAATAAAATGACAAAAATATACTTTTACCTATCAGATTGGCAAAACACTTAAAAATTGATAAAGCTTAATGTTGGTAAGATGGTAGGGAAATGTATACCCAGTCGGGGAGTGGGTAAATTGGGAGAAAGTTTTAAAGGCAATTTGGCAGAATCCATCAAAGATTAAAATGTGAATCTCCACTGACCCAGGCATTTCACTTCTAGTAATTTATTCTGCAGATTTCTTCGTTCAACTGCACAAAGATACATGTCCAAGTTTGTTCACTGCAGCTGTTTGTACAAATGGGAAATTTGAATATTTTATATACATATATATAATTTGAGACATTTTGTATATATAAAACTTGAAACATTATATAGATTTGTAAAATGATTTAAGATATAGGCATAAAATGTACTATGTACATGTCAAAAATGGATATGAAAAATAAAAAATATATTCAGTAAAAAAGCAAGGACTGGCTTTTTATGTAATATATTCACAATTGTGCAAAAGAATCAAAACATAAGTATACATATACCTATAAATGCCTATACATTTAAAAGGTCTGAAAGGACCTATCAGTACCCTATTACAGTGATTGTCTTTGAGGAACTGGGATCCTAAATGGCTTTCAACATTTATTATACGCACTTTTTCTGTTTGAATTATTTGTAATTATAAAAATTTAAAAGAATATGATCTAAATCCTTTTGCTGATTCCTGTCCCCCGAGTCCCTTCCCCAGTGCCACGTGGCTTGCCATGTCAATTTGCCATGCAAAGACCTGTGAACATCGGACTCTGGTCCCCATGAAGACTGCCAGTTCTCTAGCTTGGGTGATGAATGGATTTTGACAGCTTCATGCAGATGAGGGGAATACAGGAAGAAGAGTAGATGTGCGGAGGAGGTGGCGATGAGGTTACACATATTGTGTGGGGGGCACCTGGAGGCCTTGAGGGAAATGGTCAGCAAACAACTGGTCATATATATCTGAAGTCTAGAAAAAGTCCTTTGCTTGTAGGTGATTACTGAGATCAAGACGGGGAGTGATGACACTCAGAGAGGTATAGGTGAGAAGAGAAGATGCCCCAGATGGGGCAGTTTAGAGCAATACTGGCCATCTTTCTGTCTCTTCAATTCACCCAACTTGTCTCTGCCTTAGGTTTCTGTATAAATTGAGACTTTATGTACGTCTTATCCATTGTTTCTTTTTTCATTATGTAATGACCACCATTATTCCTAATAATGCATTTGACACTAACATCAATTTTGTCTAAATATCTATACCACCTTTCTTTTGATCAATATTTTCCTAGAATATATAGCATAGGACTTTTAATAAAAACATCTATCTGAGAATCTCTATTCTGTCATCAGAGACTTTGGTCTATTTTCCCAGGCCAGAGGAAAATAGACCATCTTTCTTTCGGTCAATATTTTCCTAGAATACACAGCATAGGACGTTTTATTGAAATGACAATCTGAGAACCTGTATTCTGTCATCAGAAATTTTGGTTTATTTACTTACATTGTTACTACCAATATACTTGCATTTATTTCTATCATCTTATTTAATGCTTTATATTTTCACCATGACTTATTTTTGCGTTCTGTCAGTGTGATCAAATCGTCTTTTATTACATGTTTCCTCTCCTCTCATTAAGAGATAAAACATACTTCTTCCATTTGTATTGGTTATCTTTGATTTTGTAATGTGTATATTGGATAGTATCAAGTTTATCACTATTTATACCTTCTTCCCAAACAATTCAAGGATGTCAGAACACTTTGGATTTTGATACACTCCTCCTGTCTCATTGTTGTCAGGTATTTTAGGTGCCTTAAGTAAAAGGCACCTTATTTTATTTTATTTATTTATTTTACTTTAAGTTCTGGGATACATGTACAGAATGTACAGGTTTGTAACATAGGTATACATGTGCCATGTGGTTTGCTGCACTCATCAACCCATCATCTAGGTTTTTTTTTTTTTTTTTTTGAGATGGAGTCTCGCTCTGTCGCCCAGGCTGGAGTGCAGTGGCCGGATCTCAGCTCACTGCAAGCTCCGCCTCCTGGGTTTACGCCATTCTCCTGCCTCAGCCTCCCGAGTAGCTGGGACTACAGGCGCCCGCCACCTCGCCCGGCTAGTTTTTTGTATTTTTTAGTAGAGACGGGGTTTCACCGTGTTCGCCAGGGTGGTCTCGATCTCCTGACCTCGTGATCCACCCGTCTTGGCCTCCCAAAGTGCTGGGATTACAGGCTTGAGCCACCGCGCCCGGCCATCATCTAGGTTTTAAGCCCCACATGCATGAAGTATTTATCCTAATGCTCTCCCTCCCCTTGCACCCCACCCCCAACAGGCCCTGGTGTGTGATGTTCCGCTCCATGTGTCCAAGTGTTCTCATTGTTCAACTCCCACTTATGAGTGAGAACATGCAGTGTTTGATTTTCTGTTCCTGCGTTAGTTTGCTGAGAATGATGGTTTCCAGCTTCATCCATGTCCCTGCAAAGGACCTGAACTCACTCTTTTTTATGGCTGCATAGTTTTCCATGCTGTATATGTGCCACATTTTCTTTATCCAGTCCATTATAGATGGGCATTTTGGTTGGTTCCAAGTTTTTGCTAAAGGCACCTTATTTTTATATCCTTCAGATAATAATTAGTACTTTATACATTCAATGCATGTTTAGATTTAACAACATATTTACTATTTCTTTCCTGACATAGCTTCTTTCATTCTACTACTCCTTCCTGGTCTTGAATTTATTTTACCTAAAACATATCCTAGCATAATTCTTGCAGAAAGGGTCAACTGGTGGTAAACTCTCTTCGTATTTGTCTGAAAATGACTTTTTCTTTTTATTTATTTATTTATTTATTTATTTTTTATTATATTTTAAGTTCTAGGGTACACGTGCATAATGTGCAGGTTTGTTACATATGTATACTTGTGCCATGTTGGTGTGCTGCACCCATCAACTCGTCAGCACCCATCAACTCGTCCTTTACATCAGGTATAACTCCCAATGCAATCCCTGCCCCCTCCCCTCTCCCCCCTCCCCGTGATAGGCCCCGGTGTGTAATGTTCCCCTTCCCGAGTCCAAATGATCTCATTGTTCAGTTCCCACCTATGAGTGAGAACATGCGGTGTTTGGTTTTCTGTTCTTGCGATAGTTTGCTGAGAATGATGGTTTCCAGCTGCATCCATGTCCCTACAAAGGACACAAACTCATCCTTTTTTATGGCTGCATAGTATTCCATGGTGTATATGTGCCACATTTTCTTAATCCAGTCTGTCACTGATGGACATTTGGGTTGATTCCAAGTCTTTGCTATTGTGAATAGTGCCACAATAAATATACGTGGGCATGTAAACCCTACTTATAGTGCAATTAGTTTTAGAGTTTTGTTTTTGTTTTTAATGAATGGATGGGTTATAGCAGTCTACGGTTATCCCAAACAAACAAAAATTATGGGGGTTCATTACCACAAGACCTGCCTTAAAGTAAATGCTAAAGAGAATTCAAGTTCAAACAAAAGGATGCTAACTAACAATATGAACATATATAAAAGTGTAAAACTCAGTATAAAGGTAAGAATATACTCAAATTCAGAATACTCTAATACTGTAATAAGGTGCATAAATAATTTTTAACTCTAGTGTAAAAGTTAAAGTATTAAAAATAACTATAGCTATAATACTTTATTAATGGGCATACAATACATAAAAGACGTAAATTGTGACATCAATGGCATAAAATTTGGGAGGGCGGAGAAGTTAAAGTGTAAAGATTTTGTGAGGTCAAAGATAAGTTGCTATAAACTTAAAATAAGCTGTTATAACTATAGCAGCTTTATGTAAGCCTCATAATAACCACCGAGAAAATAAAACTAGTAGACACACTAAAGAGAAAGAGAAACAACTCAACAACAAGAAAACAATGCAACTAAAAAATGGACAGAGGACCTGAAACATCTCTCAAAAGAAGACATACAAATGGCTGACAGGTATATGAAAAAATGCTCAATACTACTAATCATTGGGGAAATGAAAATTAAAAAATTAAAACCACAATGAGATATTACCTTGTTCCAGTTAGAAAGGCCATTATCAAAAGACAAAAAATAAAAAGTTGGCATGGGGCCGGGCGCGGTGGCTCAAGCCTGTAATCCCAGCACTTTGGGAGGCTGAGACGGGCGGATCACGAGGTCAGGAGATAGAGACCATCCTGGCTAACACGGTGAAACCCCGTCTCTACTAAAAAAAAATACAAAAATCTAGCCGGGCGAGGTGGCTGGCGCCTGTAGTCCCAGCTACTCGGGAGGCTGAGGCAGGAGAATGGCGGGAACCCGGGAGGTGGAGCTTGCAGTGAGCTGAGATTCGGCCACTGCACTCCAGCCTGGGTGACAGAGCGAGACTCCGTCTCAACAAAAAAAAAAAAAAAAAAAAAGTTGGCACGGATATGGAGAAAAGGAGACATCTGTATGCTGTTGGTAGGAATGTAAATTAGTACAGCCGTTATGAAAAATGGTATGGAGGTTCCTAAAAAAATTAAAAATAGAACCACCACATGACCCAGCAACCCCACTTCTGGGTGTACAGCCAAAGGAAATGAAATCAGTATGCTGAAGAGGCATCTGCACTTTCATGTTCATTGCAGCATTATTCACAATAGCCAAAATACAGAATCAACCTAAGTGTCCATCAATGGATAAAGAAAATGTGGTATATATACACAATGGAATACTATTTAGCCCTTAAAAAGAAAGAAATCCTATCATTTGTGACAACATGGACAGACCTGGTGGGCTTTGTGTTAAGTGAAATAAGCCAGGCACAGAAAGACAAATACCACATGATCTCACTTACATGTGGCATCTGAAACAAGCTGAACTCATAGAAGCAGAGAGTAGAATAATGGATACAAGTGGCCAGGGATAGGGGAGGGGGAATGAGGAGATGGTGATGAAAACGCAGAACATTTCAGTTAGGATGAATAAGTTCAGGAGGTCTATTCTACAGCAGTGTGACTATATTTACTAATAATGTATTATATACTTGAAATTTGCTAAGACAG
The DNA here is from genome assembly GCF_000951035.1 of Colobus angolensis palliatus. NCBI lineage: Eukaryota > Metazoa > Chordata > Mammalia > Primates > Cercopithecidae > Colobus > Colobus angolensis. The sequence continues at coordinate 2,686,077 of NW_012114944.1, forward strand.
TAGTACAAAATAATCTGTATATGAGGTGATAAGTATGTTAATTCACTTAATTTATTCATTTCACAAAGTAAAAATATATCAAAATATAACATTGCATGCTGTAAATATATACAATTTGTATTTGTCAATTATATTTTTATATGGCTGGGGGGATAAAGCTAGCAACAGCTAAATTAAAAATAATTCTAGAGTAATTATTTTTCATTATCTATGGTTTCTATTATTGTTGAGAATTCACCTCTTTTTTTTTTCTAATATAGAGACAGGGTCTTGCTATGTTGGCCAGGCTGGTCTCAAACTCCTGGCCTCAAGCAATTTTCCCACCTCAGCTTCCCAAAGTCCTGAGATTATAGGCGTGAGCCACCATGCCCAGCCTCACTGTCATTTCTTTTTTTTTTTTTTTTTTTTTGAGACAGAGTCTTGCTCTGTTGCCCGGGCTGGAGTGCAGTTGGCCGGATCTCAGCTCACTGCAAGCTCCGCCTCCCGGGTTTACGCCATTCTCCTGCCTCAGCCTCCCGAGTAGCTGGGACTACAGGCGCCCGCCACCTCGCCCGGCTAGTTTTTTGTATTTTTTAGTAGAGACAGGGTTTCACAGTGTTAGCCAGGATGGTCTCGATCTCCTGACCTTGTGATCCGCCCGTCTCGGCCTCCCAAAGTGCTGGGATTACAGGCTTGAGCCACCGCGCCCGGCCAATCATTTCTAATAAGTCTGTCTCATTGCTTTGCTTTTGAGATCTTCTCTTTGTCTTGGTCCTCTGTAGTTTCACTCTGATATGTTTCGGATTAAAACAAGAATCCTGTTTGGTACTTGTGCTTACAGAATCTGAAAATTCTTGCTTTTCATCAATTTGGGAATATCCTTAGTCATTAGAGATTTCATGTCTCTCATCAATTATCAAATATTCTCAGCCATTCTCCCTTCTAATAGTGCCTCTCCCAATTCCTTTCATCTGTAACCATACAAAAACCTATTAAATGTATATTGGAGCTCCTTATTCTGTCCTCCTAGAATGAGCTACTCACTCTGTCTTCTCAACTTTAGTGTCACATTTTCAGTCTCTTTAGTTCACAGTACTGCATTCTGGGTTGTAGCCTCAAAGCTATCTTCCACTTCACTAATTCTCTTTAGATGTGTCTAATTGTCCATTGAGTTTTTAATTTCAATGATTATATTTTAGCGTCTAAAAGTTCCACTTGATTCTTTTCTAAATCTGCCTGTTTCTCCCCCATATTGTTTTGTTTTACTTGTCTTCAGTATCCTTTACACTTTTGTTGTTTCGTTTTGTTTTGTTGAGACGGAGTCTCTGTCGCCCAGGCTAGAGCGCAGCAGCATGATCTCGGCTCACTGCAACCTCCACTGCCTCCCAGGCTCAAACAATTCTTATGCCTCAGCCTCCCAAGTAGCTGGGATTATAGGCAAGTGCCACCATGCCCAGCTAATTTTTGTATTTTTAATAGAGTTGGTTTTTCACCATATTGGCCAGGCTGGTCTCAAACTCCTGACCTCAAGTGATCTGCCTGCCTCGGCCTCCCAAAATGCTGAGATTACAGGTGTGAGCCACTGTGTGTGGCCTTTACAAATGTTTTTGATTATTATGAAGTATTTATTTTACAATCTCTATCAGATTTTCAACTATCTGAGGTATTTGTCTAATTCTGCTTTTTGTTATATTGCCTGATTCTCACTTATTGAAGGTTGTTACTCTTTATTTTTTGTAATTTGCACTATAAGCTCATCTGTGGGCTTTACTTGTGGGAATTAAGGGCACAGGTCAAGACACACAAGTGAATGTATCTTTTGTTGTCCACATTTCATTAACAGTTTGGCCCTTTGAGTCCCATTCTTACTGGGCGGGAGACAAGGAGTTACGGTTCTAACCCTCCATGTTGTCTGGGATCCAGCCCTTATTTCCTGTGGACCAGTATGGTCATTAGCCCAAGGTTAAACTATCTTAACTCCCCTCATCTTCCAAATTCCCACTAATTTGACCAAAGGAATATAAAGTAGGAACAGTCTGCACCAGGGATGAATACCAACAAAGGGTGGCACTTGCCAGAAATTTGAGACATTTATATGAGACATTGTGCAAGAGGGAAGGCTAACTGCAGTGGAAATCATTGTAATGAAAAAGAATCTCATCTGTGGAGCGAGGGCCCCAAAAGTGTCTCAGTGCTTTCCTCAAACTTAAAATGATCAGTTCTGAAGGAGAGAAAGAGTATAGGGAAGGAGAGGAGTTAAAATCTCCATCCTCCTCCAGCCTCTGGAGGTTGACTGGCACTAGGACTTTGCGTGGTGGGCCATGGCAGCCCCTCGGCCTGCATTGGGTCTAGGTGTCTCCACAAACAAAGATCATGCACCCCTGCAACTAGCCTCTAATGAGGACAGCTGTGCAGGTTAGAGATGCCTGCATTTACTTCTGGCTGCTGCAACAAATCAGAAACGATTTCTGGCCATGTGCTCCTTTTGACTGTTTCTGTCTAATTCCATAGAAATTCTATCTTGGAAAGGTAAAAACACATAAAACCCCATTGTTTTCCTTCTTAGTTCATCTGGAACTGAAAGACTTAACCACACAGTCACACATTCTCTAAATAAACCCATTTCAGCTCCCAATTCTGAACAAAACCTAGCTTTCTCATTTGTTAGGATAAGCAAATAGAGAAAAATTATCAGATATAAAAAGATTTAATGGTTCAAAAGAAAGACTATATTTGAGGAACTGAGAGAAAATGGCTGCCTCCAATTAGTCTTATGGCAAGAAATAGGGGGAAATTGTGGTAAAACTTTAAATTGCATTCTCAGTTACATTCAGGAAAACATTGCACCTATGAAAAGAATTGGTCTGAAATCATACAAGCCTTTTTCCAAATTAAAAGCATAACTCATGAACAAAAAGGTAACAGAGTTAGTGAAAGTTAGATTGGACACTGTAAAAAATCAAATTAGCAAATTAAAACATATGCTTGATATATTCTTCTAGAACCCAGTGAATACAAATAAAGGGAGATTTAAATGATAGATAAAAAGATCAGACAGGTGGAAAAAAGATCAGGGCTCTATTTTACCCCGATAGAATTTCTATAGATCGTAGAAATTCTGGAAGGAAACTGGTAGATTATTAAAAATGACCTCCAGTGGGTCATGCCCCCTTGTGTCCACACAATGTAATTTTGACAGTCCTAGCAAAAGACAGAGTCTATCTCCTTGCATAGGGCTGGCCTGTGATTTGCTTTGACCAACGGAATGCAGAAGTGGTGGTCTTTTGTGACTTCTGTGCTTCCACTTTAATTCTTGGAACCTGAGAACTGTGTTGTGAAGAAGCTCAGTTTAGCCTACTGGATGATGAGAGGCCATGTGGAAGGCAACCAAGACAGTGACCAGTAGCCAGCACCAACTGCTGGACATGTGAGTGAGGCCACCTTGGACCCTCCAGCTCATCAAGCCACCAGACAATTGCAGCTCATAAATGATTGGTTGAAACTGTTTTAAGATACTTAGGTTTAGAGATAAAAAGTGCAGCAAGAGAACATTTCAGATTGCCAATACATAAAATTGTAATGAATAATGAATCCAACAGTTGTTTTAAACCACTAAATTGTGGGAGTGGTCTGTCACACAACAATAGATAACAGAAATGCAAGAAGAATCATTAAAGAAATAATCATGTGCAGGAATTTCCAGAGGACTCTTTTCCCCCAGTGGAATCTGCTCTAATATGAGCCAGTCCATCACCAGCATGAGGAGCTCAATTCCTAGTCCCTAATTCACCTATTGCCCAGCCATGTTATTGTGATCGCTGGCTATGCCAGTGAGGTGAGGGCAGCACTAACCTGTAGCAGCTGGCTTTGGTGGGTCATCTCAGAAACACAGGGGACACTTGATTCACACAGCGGTCAGAGGGCATTATCAATTGTCATCTTTGGAATACAGGAACGGCCACGCCCGTGACCCATGCAATAACTGTGCAATATTGCGGGCAGTGAGTCAAGCTGCGATAGCTGGGGCTGGGGACGGACCGCCTTGGTGAGCACCCCAAGGCGTGGAAGGGACTGGGTGCTCTGTTCTGGCTAGTGCCTGGCACTGGACACAAATGCCCTTCCACTCCAGTCCTTTCTGTGTTCACCAGCACCAACAACCAGGGATTGTAATCCAGGGTCAGGAGGGGTTCCAGTGGGTACCCAATTCCTGGTGACCTCCCTGCCCTCAGATAAAAGACCTGGTGCCTCACCCACCCAATGATACATTGTAATTGTCTCAGTGATCTTGGGAGAAGGCTATTTGCACAAAGAATTTCCCTACATTCCAAGAGTGATGAAGGTGACTCTGTGCCACTTCTCTTTTAAATTAGAGGAGAAAAAAGAAGTTTAATTTTGACAGTGATATACCTGCTACACTAGATGAAAACCTCCCCTAGCTAAAGACTGGCATGTTTAGATTAAAAATGATCACTGACTACCAGGGAAAAGTAATGAAAACAGATGCACATCTAGACTGACTTTGGTGATTTTTTTTTAAATTTCAAGGCTAAAGAAAAATTATTAGAAATATCCAGATAAGGAGAAAAAAAAGGATTTCTATGAAGAGGTGGGCGGAGTTGTGGGCATCAAAGTTTTCCCCCATGGCACTAAATGCTACAATGACACATCTGTGTCAGGAGTCTCCAACACAAGCTCCAGGTTTGATGGCTTGCTAGGAGAACTCTCAGGACCCAGCATATAGTAGCACATCTATTACATAGCTGTGAGTACTACTGCTGACAGCATTACATAGCTGTGAGGACATTTAGTATAGTGAAAAGATACAAATCAAAATCAAAAGGAAAAAAGGTGCATGGGGTGAAGTCCAGGGGAAACCAGACACAAGCTCCCAAGAGACCACTCCCCCAGGGAAGTTGCACGGGGCACCCTTAATTCCAATAGCAAACGAATAATGGCAACATGTGTGAAATGCTGTCTACCAGGATGCTCACTAGAGATTCAGTGCCTGAAGTACTCGCCGGGGGCTTGTCGCTAAGGCACCCTCTGCCTGGCACACACCAAAACTGCAGACTCCCAGAAGAAAAACAGGTGTTTGGCATAAAGCATATTGTTGGTACAGCTTAGGCACAGTGAGGTGCTCTGATCCATTCTGGGAATGATGGAACCCTCCCGAAATCCTGGTTCCCCCAGACACCAGCCAAGGGCCAACTTTGACAGCAGGTTTTTCTGAGGATACAGCCTTAGGCCTGCTGTGTTAGCCCTTACCAGTACAACAATGAAACAACATTTGCAGATTTTTCGTTTAAAAGACTATGACCCAATAACCCTTTATAAAGTCAGCTGAATTATTCATTGTTCATAGGCCACAGCAATAGGCAGACACTCTCAGATATCCAGAGCCTCAGAAAGTATAACTCTTCATAGCCTCGAAAAAAACAAGTTCCTTGAGTATTCATTTTCTATTGTTGCTATAACAAATTGCCACAAACTTAGTGGCTTAAAACAACACAGATGTATCACCTTCTAGTTCTACAGGTCAGAAGTCTGACATGGGTCTCTCACTAGGCTATCGTCAAGGTTATCAACAGGGCTGGTTACTTTCTGGAGGCTCGAAGGGAAAGTGTTTCCTGGCCTTTTCTAGCTTGTCAAGGCTGTCTGTTCCTTCACGCGTGGCCCCTTCCTCCATCGCCAACGGTGGCAATGGCAGGGCAAGTCCTTCTCACGTTACCACCTCTCTGACTTGCTTCTATAATCACGTCTCTTTTTGTGATCACAACCAGGAGCTTCTCTCCTTTGATGTGATTTATGCAATTAGATTGAATCCACCTGGATAACCCAGGATAATCTTACTGTCTTAACATCCTTAACCTTAGTAACATCTGCAAAACCCCTTTTGCCATGTAACATATTCTCAGGTTCCAAGGATTCAGATGTAGACATCTTTTGGGGGTCATCATTCTGCCTACTTCACTGTATTAGTCTGTTCTCACACTGCTATAAAGAAATACCTGAGACTGGGTAATTTGTAAAGAAAAGAGGTTAAATTGACTCACAGTTCTGCAGGCTGTACAGGAAGCATGGCTGGGGAGGCCTCAGGAAACTTACAATCATGGTGGTAAGCAAAGAGGAAGCAAGCATGTCTTACATGACTGGGGCAGAAGCGAGAGATAGAAGGGCAGCGGAGCTACACGCTTTTAAACAACCAGATCTCATGAGAACTGACTATCACGAGAACAATAAAGGGGGAAATCCGCCCCCTTGATCCAACCACCTCCCACCAGGCCCCCTCCTCCAACACTGGAGATTACAATTCGACATGAGATTTGGGCAGGGACACAAATCCAAACCATATCACTCAGTAAGTATTCTAGATAATGAAGAAATGAGTCAAAATAAAACTCGCAGGAGTGGTGGGGGAGGATGGTACAGGCGTTCCCCAGATGGAAGAGGAGACAGAAGACTAGAACCAAATATTCCAAGGAGTGTGTTTGAAGAATGTAAATCCTTCCATGGTAGGAGAACAGGTGGTAGGGGCTGAGGTGCGGGAGGAGGGGAAAGCTGCCTTGCAGTCAGACAATGAAGGCCTTGAATACCGGGTACAGCATTTGTTCTGTGTGTGAAGGTCAGGGGCAAGATCAGATGTGCACAGTCCTGAAAAGTAAGTATGGTGGCAGTGTGGACATGGGAATGTGCATGGTGACCCATGACACCTGCCGACCCCCTGAATTTGGCTCTGAGGGACTGGGAGGAGAGGGCAAAAGTGGGAACACAATGGCTTCTGTCATTTTATCTTCAGATCTTAAAACCAACATCTTCTAAGAACCACCTGGACCACTTTTTAAATGAATAAAGCTGTAATTGGTAAACAGAGTGGTCCACTGCTTTGGGAGGTACCCAAGTCTACCCCTCTGCCACAGAGGTGAAGGGAGAGGATCTCCAGCTTCCTGTGCTCTGGCAGCCACAGCACTCAAACCATTAAGGCCCCCGCCTGGGAGTCTGACTCATAGGAGTGGGCGAGGTAAACATGGAATACATTCAGAACCATTCATGGAAGTGTTGATTGTGTCCGTTGTTGGGACCATCATTCCTGGCCAGGCTGAAATGTGATTTTCTATCCCAGCTTCATGACCTACAACTGCTTTGATTCTTGTTCATTTCCAAACCTGTTCCTCCAACTTTCTCTTGATTCTGTAAATACAATTATCCTTCCAATAGATTATTTTTTAAAAAATGTTTGCTAAAGACACAGTTTCTTTTCCTTGCAATGGGGAACCCTGGTAAAGTCAGTGACTCTTCCTATAAAGCTGTGCCAAACTAAAGTTGTCTCTTTTATGCTACATAAGGCAGAACTGTAAGCTCCTAAATGACACAAGTTCTTCTGTGAGACAGATGGGCACCTCAGCTGACAGTGCCCTTCTCTCTGGATGAGAATGCAGACTGAACTCTGGAATTCTCACAATCCAGAGACACTTCTCCTGCAACCAGGTGCTGACAATGAGGACTGTCCCTTTAACCAGCCACACTGAAGGCCTGCACAACAGGCCCTTGTTAGAGAATCTTGTTGTAAAGGCTTCCAGGCGTGAGTTGTGGATCAATTGCAAAACACACCTGCCCAAGCCTTGATGCAAACCATTGATATTTAATGGTCTAATGGTCATCCACTATATTGAGGCCTGTCCCTGAATTAAATCACCTGGACCAAGCTTTCTTAAGCTCATCCACCATATAAAATGCATTATCTTCCAAATTATAATGGAGTCACACTGCCTTCATCTTTATAGAGGTTGCACACACAATGCTGCTGGAACAATGAGTGATGTCATTGCCGAGCAGCCATGTAGAAAGACCAGATAATCCCACTGAGCTTCAGTTCCACGTCTATACAATGGGAGGGAAAAACATCTCAGAGAGATTGTGACACTCAGGTGAGCTAATGGATTTAACTGTAAACACCTACAAAGACATGCAAGAGTATAATTATGTCATTCCATGTCCGAGATCAAGTAATAAATTCCCTCTGCAATTTAATTCTAGGAAAACACTCTCTTTACTAAAATAGGGATCCATGTGGTCCTTGCTCTCAGAAGTAAAAGATAATATTGGCAGCCAGGGCTCTTTTATGGAAAGTGATGGAAACCCAAGTTGAAATAGTGTTAGGTCAAAAGGGGATTTATTGGCTCATGTGACCAGAAGAGGGCAGGGGTGAGCCTGGCCTTAGGAATGACTGGAACTGGGAATCAATTAATCAATCAATCCCTCTTTCATTCTCTTTCCCCTAGTCTCTCACCTTTGTATCTGTCTGACTATTGCCTTTGTTCTCTCCATCTACATAAACTTTCTCTGCATGCTGAGGAGCATGGTTCCAAACCCTTCAGACCCTCTTCAGCTTAGTAACTACAGAAGAAAAAGAATCTTCTTCTCCAGCTTCAAATTAAAACAACCTGGGGAAGAACTGAGATTGGTTCTGGGCCCAAACCAAAGTTCTTTAGCCATGGAAATAATTTTGATGTGTAGCAGAGTGCCAATTGTCTCCCAATATCCATTTTCCTCTTCTAGCTGGAACTTCCATTCTTGAGCTGGTCATACTGCTTCCCAGTTAATACATTTCGCAGCCTCCCTTGCAAATAGGTGTGGTCATGTGTTCAAGTTCTGATCAATGAGACATAAGTAGAAGAGTTCAGAAGTATTTTTGGAAGCCTATAAAAGGGAGAGATTGCTCTTTTATCTTCCTTCTCCTCCTTTTATTGCTAGAAATGTGGATGCAATGGCTAGAACACCAGCAGCCATCCTGTACTGTGAAGTGGCTTTGGGGATGGAAGCTACATGTGGCATAAGAACAAAACAGAAAGAGTCTGAGTCCCTGATACTGTCTTTTTCCAACTTGAACTGCCTCCTCTGCACACTTTTATGTGAGAGAAAAATATACTTTTATCTTGGTTTAGCCACTATTACGGAGTCTCTATTTGCAACCAAATCTAATATTAAGTGATATACAACTCAGGTTAGGGGCAGAAGAAGGAGCTGTGGTGAAAACATCTCAAGAAACACAAAACAATAGCTTTTAGGGTGGCCCAGTGTCTCCCTTCCTTCCCTGGCCACTAGGAACCTCTCAGCTGTCTGGAGGTGTCCAGCCACCATGTTCCCTTCACCTTCATTCTCTGATGTCCTGCTTTTCCATTCTGTGGTTAGTACCAATCCTGAGAAAAGTATAGCAAAGGTATAAAATAAGAACCACTTTCTGACAATGTACTTCATGAAGCCCTTGTCCCCTGAGGTGTTCCGGAGGAAAAATGGATCTATGGTCAATAGTCAGGGCGGGGAAGTGGGGGGCGGGAGGAGGATACTGCCTACTCCCCCATTAGAGATGCATAAAGCACATTAGCATATTAAAGGCTCTGAAAAGCCTTTAAGTTAAACCTAATTAATATTCTTGAATACAGCTATTCTTCCAACCTTTTTTTTACTGTAGAAACCTTTCTCCCCGTACAACACCTACTAACATCCTATAGGGAAAGATGCTATGGGAAAGGTTGGATTGGATAAATAATCACAAAAGTATAGTAGCTGTGACCTTGGAAACTGCTTGGGTGAGCAGGTGTTTTAGCAGCATGGCTCCTGTTTAAACAAACAATCACCCACCAGCCACGAGGACTCGTTTGGTGCTGGTTTTACTTGGATCAGGACATCCTAGCTGTGGCCAAGGTGGGGCCTTGACCTCCATTATTCTAGACTCCATGTTCCAATGTATACAAAGGCAATCCATTTCCTTTGTCTCTGTCGTAGGAAGGTTAGGGACAGCTCCAAGTCTGTTTTTGGGTGGGATCAGTAATTGTTTAAACTCCAAAGAAGAGAAAGGCTTCCTATTTGCTGCTCCTGCAGCTCAAACCTGCCTTTCGCACACAGACCAAAGACAGGATGAGACTCAAAGCAAGAGGCAGCCACATCAGCATGGGAAGAGATGCTCTCTGTAGTCTTGGCCAGATGGAAGCCAGAGTCCCCCATGAATTAGAACCCCCTCCAGCCACCTGAGAAATGTGAGCCTTGAATCTTATGGCCGAGCAGGCTGTCACTGCGTATTATAGATCCGCGCAAGCAGATTCCCATGGGTCTGCTGGTCGGGGGAACCTGTCCTGTAGACCAGACGTAGATTTCCAGTGATGTTTTTCCTGGCCTGGGAGAATGACTTGGGATTGCTGGCTGGTATATCCCCTGCAAACTGACAGACCCAGGGCTGGCAAAAGGAAGGACTGAGGACAGAGTGAGGGGGAGAAATCCTCAAGGCCCGTCTGTGGGGAGAGTCCCGTTCCCTTCTGTCACAGAGACAGGCCAGCAGGCGCCTCCTGCTGCTCCAGCAAATCGAAACCTCTCTCTCCTGCTATCCTCCAGATGCACAGACCCTTCGAGGTCCATCCCAGACACAGCACAGACTGGCCTAAACCTGGTCCACCAGCATTTCACTCCAGAGCTGTCCTTTCTTGCCTGTGTGGCCTCGGGAAAGTGCTTGACTTCCCTGGACCACAGACCACAGGTAATGAGGAGGATTAAACGAATGAGAGCTCTGCGTGGATACACCAATAGTGCGGCACACGCTGTGGGGGATTCACATAGACATTTTAAAACGCTGCCCCTGCCTTGCGTCCAGCTTTTTCTGATTCTTCCAAAGTAAACTTTCATATTCCCAGGCCTTTCTTAAATATGACTTGATTTATCAAGAAAGTGAGACTTTCTCACCCTTTCCACTGTAGACACAAGACCCCTGTATCTGAAACTCATCTTAAGGTAGCATACTTCAGAGACAATTTTGGAATCAGTTTTGCTTAGTTCAAGAAGTTATTCTTGGACATGATCTCTGTGAATTATATTTTCAGGGAAGTTGGGATTTTTTGTTTTGTTTTGCTTTGTTTTGTGTTGTGTTGTGGTTTTTCATGAATGTGCTTCCATCTTAATTCTGCAAAAGATTATCCTGGACCAAGGGCAATTCATTCTCCTTTTGCTGTGGGGATTTCCAGAACAAAGAGAAATCGAGTCCCAAACTGGACTGACTTCATAGATTGCAGAAGGAGAGAGAGCCAGCAGGATAGCAAGAAAGGGGGTGGGGAGAGAGAAAGAGAAAAGAGCACGGTGCCAGCCTCAGACAATGAGTGGGGAGAGTTGAGAAGAGAAAAAGGGAGAGATTGGTTTTCAGATCTGTCCTGAACCTCTAAATTTTATTCATAGAAGTCAGAGCCAGTCTCTGTTGTAAAAGCAGCAGTTAACGACACTGTGGCCTTCTGTCTGAGGCTTCCTCAAGCTCCTTGGTGGATCAGTGGCTTATGTGCTGTCGGAAAGAGATCAAACCCTGTTTGAATACAGAAATTGCTTTCTCACCCTTTCTTGGTAATAAAATCCAGAAACAGAAACTGGCGTGGGAGTAGGTTTCAGCATTCCTGTTGCACGGGACACTGACAGTTCTCCATTCTCCAATGTGGATCCCTCCTCCCCGTCTCCAGCACAGTCATATTTCTGAAAAGCAAATGGAACCAGGGGACCTCTGCATTAAACCCTTCAAGCTCTCTTACTGCCACGAAAGGTGAAATCCACCCCTTGAGGACTGTCCCCTCAGTGTCTCATTGCAGATCCTGAAGATCCCAGGGGAAGAAGACACCCCCAAGCTTAACTGCATCAGGTCCCTGACCCTGCCACACCTCTAGGGGATCCCACATCTACTCACCAGCCCCAGTACAGGTCAGGACATACAGGCCCATCAGGAACCCCAGAGAGGCCCAGACACTTTGAGGTCATGTAATGTGTAATACACATTAGCATAGTAAAGGCTCTGAGAAGTCCTGCAGTGAAGTAACTTTGTTTAACTAGGTGCTTTCCATGCTTAGCTAACCCTGGACCACTTTCCCCATGGAATACCCATTATCTCCTCAAGTAGCACTTCATGGAATGCTGTAAAACGATGCACAGGAGGCATCCACAGACATGTCCAGTTCCTCGAGAGAAAGTGTCTGATTCAGCTTTGGGGCCACAGAACCTAGCATGGGCATAGAAAAGAGTTTGTGTGGAATAAATAAACAAGTCAATTAATGAAATCATGCCATTGTTAGCCCAGGCTAAACCTGGGATTTGTAACTGCATGCCAAACACTATTTTCCAGGGCAACTAAGTCTGTGGCCAATGCATAGCTTTGTTGAGACCAAATCTCTTTTCTCCTCCCCATCCCTCAGCATTTGTACCAGTTAAAAACTGGCAGACCTTGAACCAGATCTGTCTAACATATGTGTTTTGTTTGGCCAGCTCAGGGGTTTTGTTGTTTGTTAATGCCATTAGGTAAGGGCTGAGCTCTGCAGTGCTGCCAGACTCTGCCTCTCCCTGTCCTTCCCCAACTTCTTCCCACATTCACATCACCTGTTTAGCTCCCGAAGGCTTTGAGTTTGCCAACCTGGGTTTAAATCTCCCTGGGAAGTTGCTTTTTCTATCTGCCCATAAACACCATGAATTTATTTTGAAATGGATTTGCCCAGATGAAATCACACAGATCTTTAAATCTTAGACTGCTTGCAATGAAATATTTATACAGCCAAAAGTGGCACAGACCCCGGCACACTTAAGGTGACTCTCTGAGCCAATACCAATGAGGAGACGGGGATGATCTCGTCCATACGAGAAGAAGCTTCCCAGAGCTTCTCAAGCTTTAGTGGGCACTGAAGTCACCAGAAAGCTTGTGGAAATCCACATTGCTGGGCTCCACCCCCAGAGCTTCAGGACTAGTAGGTCTACATTCTTCCCGAATTCCTAGGTAATACTATGGCTGATGGCCCAGGGACCACACTTTGAGATCTGCTCCCCTGCTGCTTACCAAGCTCTTTCACAACTGGCATCTTATTAGACCCCAACAACCAACCTAGGAGGTGAACAAGGCAGGAAGAACCACTCGCAGTTCACAATGGTCACAAGATGACTCAGAGAGGTTAACCAATAACACAAGGTCACGCAGCTTGATGTGAATCCAGGTCTTTTAGTGCCAAGTCCAGCTGCCTGCCAGCAAGGCTGTGTTTGAAAGAGGCTATCTGACATCACTGTTTAGGACAAGGGAACTGGACCCGTGAACGACAGAGCCAGCTTTTCAGGAAGTTACTTTCTGCCGGGGAGACCTCTACTTCGAAGGCAGGAGCTGACAGCCTCCCTCTGTCCCTCTCAGCTCTAGGACTTCACACTGGCCCTATGTGGACAAGAAGGAAGAGGTTCCAAAGGAGCCCAGAACCGCCCCCCCACCCCCAATGTTTGCCCCCATAGTGGTCCCAGGCAAGGCAGGAGAGGAGCAGAGATGCCCGCTGACTACAGCCAAGACACCCCTCGCTGAATTTTCCATGTAGCAACCAAAGCAGAGTGAGAGACAGGCACAGACTGCAGCTTCTTGGAGGGAGATGGAGGGGGGCACAGACCATATGGAGCAAGAGTGACAGAATTTGGCAGTGCGGCCTCCACAGATGGGCCTGCTTATGTCCAGACACAAGCTGAGGCCAAGGACTGAATCATCTCTCTAGCAATTTCTTGTTTCCAAACACGTCTTTTGAAGAATGTGGGGATGCTCGGAGCACACATCAGAAGCCCTTGCTGGGAAAGGATAGAGAGACAACAGGAAAGAGAAGCTGCTTTTGCGGGGCGGCCAGGGTGTGGATGGAAGGGCAGTGAAGGGACCCAAAATGTCCACCTGATGGGGTGGACGTCTTTGGATAGTGAGAATGGAGCCTGGAGGTTTGGGCAGCACAAGGGGGGCCATATCAAGGGTGGTGGGTTTGTTTTCTGGGGTGAGCCCCACAACTCTATAATGGAGTTAGCACCACCAACAAGCCCCACCAAACAGGAGAAAAACTGAGATTATAGGTGGTAAGTGATTTGCTCAAGGGCTCCCAGCTGGCAAGGGCAGAGTCCTGAGTGAGTGAACCGAGCATTTACACCTGTCTGAGGACCCGCCCTCCCACCCCGAGCTACGATTCTTATATTACTCTCCTAGGTACTCCTTGCGCCCCACCCCCCTGGCATGGCCTTCCAATAAGTTACTGGGTCCCCACTAGGGCTCCCCAGAATCTGTCTTCAGGATAAAGGCTGGGTGGCTCTGCCTGGCTGACACGATTTGGCTTTGTCCCCACCCAAATCTCATTTTGAATTATAGCTCCATAATCCCCACGTGTCAGGGGAGGGACCTGGTGGGAGGTCATCGAATCATGGGGGAGGGTTTTCCCATGCTGTTCTCATGATAGTGAACGAGTCTCAGGAGATCTGATGGTTTTATAAAGGGCAGTTCCCCCCGCACACGCTCTCTTGCCTGCCGCTATCTAAGATGTGCCTTGCCCCTCCGTCACCTTCCGCCATGATTGCGAGGCCTCCCCAGCCATGCAGAACTGTGAGATCATTAAACCTCTTTTTCTTTATAAATTACCCAGTCTCAGGTTTTCCTTATTGGCACCATGAAAACAGACTAAAACACTGGCACTTGAGGCCCTGCAAGGCCAGACTCTCACCTGCCTTTCCAGCCTCAGAGCTTCACCAGGTGTGTGTCCTGGGGCTCGCTGTCCCCTGTACACATTCAGTGCTGCCCGGCTGTAGTCTTGAATGGGGGCCCCTCAGTCACATCTCCCTGTAGCTTTTCCACTTTATGTTATCTTTCCTCATGCCTGTGTCTTTTCTCTCATTGAAATACCCTATCTTTGAGCACTATGAACTTCTTCCCTGTGTTAGTCTGTTTTTGCACCACTATAAAGGAATACCTGAGACTGGGTAATTTATAAAGAAAAAAGGTTTAATTGGCTCATGGTTTTGCAGGCTATACACTAAGTGTAGTGAGAGCCTCAGGAAATGTCCAATTATGACGGAAGGCAAACAGGGAGCAGGCATATCACATGGTGGGAGCACGAGCAAGAGAGAGCTTGTGAAGGTGCCACACTCTTTTAAACAGCCAGATCTCACTAAACTGAGTGAGAACTGAGAACTCACTCATCACCAAGTCATTCATGAGGGATCCACCCCTGTGACCCAAACACCTTCCCTACCAGGTCCCACCTCCAACATTGAAGGTCACATTTCAACATGAAATATTTGGAGGGGACAAACATTTAAAGCATGTCACTCCCCCGCATCATGAATATCCTTTCCACATGTGCACCACCTTATGGTTTGCAGAGTGCTATCCCCCTGCAAGGTGTCATACAGGGTGGGTATTAGCCCCTTTGCAGACTGAGGCCAGAGAAGGGGAGGGAGCTGCCCAAGGTCTCAAAGGTAGTTGACAAAGCTGCAGAGACTGAGGCCCAGGTTCCCAGGCTTCAGGTCCAGTGCTTTTTCCACTGTGCCTGGGTTTGGGGGAAAGGTGACTTTATAGGCTTGAGAACAAACCAACCACCCACACTGAGACGGTGCCCTTTTAGGGGAGGGCGACTGTTGTAGTTTCCTATTGCTGCTAGAATAAACTTTCACGAAGTTAGTGGCTTAAACAATACAAATGTATTATCTTAAACTTCCATAGGATAGACATCCAACACGAGTTTCAGTGGGCTCAAGTCAAAGTGCTGGCATGGCAGCATTCCCTTTTGGAAGCTCTAGAAGAGACTCCATATCTTGCCTTTTCCAGCTTCCAGAGGCTACCTATATTCCTTGGCTCATGGCCTCTTCCTTCAACTTCAAAGCTAGCAATCATGGATCAGGTCCTCCTCGGATCCATGGATCACATCACTCTAACCTCCTCTTCCACCTCCCTTTCCCACATCTAAAGGATCCTAGTGATTCCACTGGTCCCACCCAGATAATCCAGGATAACCCCATTGTTTAAAGGTCAGCTGATTAGCAACCTTAATTCCATCTGCAACCTTAATTTCCCTTTGCCATGCAACCTGACATATTCACCAGTTCTGAAGATGAGGGCATAGATGTCTCTCGAGGCATTCTTTTGACTACCACAGAGGCAAAGAGCAGATTCCTGCCCACAGAGCCTGTCAATGTGATCACTTGGCAGAGAAGGTGACTCAGGCCTGGACCAGATGCCCAAATGGCCTTGGAGAGCAAGGACAAACTCTGGAGAGCACATGGACAAGCACCATGGCTTCTGATAGTCCAGCCCTTCAAAGCCTGGAGCAAGCTCTCCAACTGCCCAGGGATACCGAGGCTACCCCATCCAAAGGTATTAGGTGCTTTCCAATGAGTTTCCTTTATCTTACTCATCTCTTCAACAACTGCCAGATACACCACCCCTCTAACTAATATCAGGACATGGCAGTGTCTCCAACCAAATCCGTCTATCACTCCCTTACTTCCACCCCTAGACTACTTGAGGTCTAATCCACTTACAATGGGAATTGGATCACTTAGAATTGAATCTAAACTTCTTATCAAGGGGTCCTCTGGCCTCTGGCCTCAAGGTCTTCTGGCCTCAAGCTATAGTCCTCTTGTTCACAGAGCTCCAGGAAGACTTGCTTCCTTTCCATCAGGTACACACCCCGCAGCTTCCTGCCTCAGGGCCTTTGCATACACGGTTTCCTCTTCCTGTGACTCTCTTTTTCTATTCTTCGCCTGGTTGATTCTTGCTCAGCCTTTAGGTCTCAGCCCAAATGTTGCTTTTTCAGAGGACCCTTTTCTGATACCTGTCCCCCACCCCAATTCCGTCTCCTATGTCATTGTCTTTCTCTGGGAACCTAACTCTTTACCTTCCTGGCAGCTATTTATAGTCATTGTCTCTGCTATTGTTCAGAACAGGCCATACTTGGGCTCTGACCTTGCAGGATGGTCATCCTTTGAATAAAAAACTTCAGGATTAAAATGTGCTGAATTCTGCAATTTCATCCTCTCTTTTCAAGGACCAGGAATGAGTCCAGCCTTCGAAACACAGCTCCTCTAGGCTGATTTTTCTCATGGGCTTTGAGGTTGGACAGACACTCTCTGCTTCCTACTCCACCAACTGGCTGAGTGGCCCTGCGCAAGTAAGTCACTGTGTCTCTCAGGGCCAATGGCTCTGCTTTACCCTGCTGACTTTGGCTCAGGAGGGTGACAGAGAAGCCTTCACCAGTAGGTGATGGGATGTCCAGAGGCCATTCAGTCAGAATCCAACACCCAACAGAGGCCAGGAATGGTGATGGCTAACCAAGGTGTATGTTGTCCCCAGGATGTCCTTTCTGACCCCTCCTCTTCTTCATCTCCCATCATCACTCTGCATCCTCTGTTGGAACCAAACTCTCGATTCCCTCCTGGGCAGGGGTCGTCGCGAAGGATCACCGACACAAGGTTCACAGCAGAGAGTTATTTATTACTAGCGCGCTAGGGTCCCAAGCTCTAAGTTGGTCCTGGGACCCCGACTGCTTGTTACAGGCTGTTTATATAGGCTAACACAAGTTCAAACACAGCTTATGGCGCGAAATTCAAACAAAGCTTAAGGCGTAAAATGATTGGGTCTAGCTATAGCCTGAGCAAGGGGTCTTGGTTTAATTGGTTAGAGCAGGACCTTATGAGGTTCTTTCCTGGAGTTGATGATTCCGGGAACTTCGAGGCAGGGTGAGACCCCTGGAATTGGCAGGGTGGGACCTCATGAGGTTGTTTCCCGGAATTGGCAGGGTGGGACCCTATCAGGGTGGAACACTATCGAGGCAGGGTGAGACCCTATCTAGGCAGGGTGGGACCCTATCTAGGCAGGGTGGGACCCTATCTAGGGCCACCTGGTGCTAACTTTTTAGGTTTTGTGAGGCCTACTAGTTTCACCTCAACTCAGAACACATGCTCTCTGACCTGGTTCCAAAACATCATTGTCACTGCTCAGAAGGCCTGACTTTCCCATCAAAGACTTCCAGGGCATCCCCAGAGCACTCTGAAACTGGTCTCAGAAGCACAGAATAAACAACAACCAGTCCATTGCAGAACAGGCCATGGGGCCAGCTCTGCTTCTGCGTCCTGCATGTCAGATGCTTCTCTGCCAGTGGCTCCTTAGTATGGCAGCCTTAACAAGCTCATGCATAGCGTGATGATTTTTGGGACAGGATCAATCTGCTCTTTGCTGTCAGCTTCCCCAGAGAGGAACACTCGGCTGAGATCAGGTTGGTGGTCAAGAGATCTTGCAGATGCCAAGGCTCTTGCCCCAGTGCAGTGGGCAGAGCCAGCATTCACCATCCTCATCCCTTCATCTCATTCAGAATCACCACAAAAGTAACAACATGAATCAAGAAGGGCCATGATTTTTTCTGAGTGCCTACTATATGCCAGGCACATGCTGCGTGATTTACCTGAATTCTCCTTTCGTTTTCCCAACAAACCCCTTTTACAGATGAGGAAGCTGCGGACTGAGAAGTTAACTGACTTACACAAGGCCTCTCAGCCAATAAGTAGAGAAGTCAAGATAAGAACCATGTTCTCCCTAACCCCTCACAGAGACAGTTATATTCACAAAAATGCAACCCATGTACACAACATTTTACAGCGTTCAGAGCTCTTTCCCATCTGCTTTTGGTTCCCATCTTTGATGAGTCCCTTGGGCTGAGTATTGTTAGCCCATTATTCAGATGGGAACATTGGGATTCAGAGCAAGGAATTGACTGGCTCAGATCAGCAGGTATATGAGTTATCTATTGCTGTGTAACAAATTACCCTAAAATTTGGCAACTTAAAATAGCACACATGTGTTATTTCCCAGTCTCTGTGGGCCTGGGATCAGGCATGACTTAGCTGTATCTTCTGTGTCATCTGATGACAGATGCAGCCTCTTCTGTGAGGCTGCAATGGAGGTGTCAGCCCAGGGTCTGTGGTCTCATCTGATGATGCCTGGGGGAGGGATCTCCTTCCAATCTTATTCATGCGATTGTCGACAAGATTTAATTCTTTAGGTGTTTTTGGACTAAGGGCCTAAGTTCCTCTCTAACTGTTGGCCAGAGACCCCCCTCAGTTCCTTGTCATGTGGGCCTCTCAAACATGGCAGCTTGCTTGATCAAAGTGTGCAAACCAAGAAGGCAAAAGGCAGGGGAGGGGGAGAGGGGAGAGAGAGAGACTGTTAGCAAGAAAGAATTCACAGTCTTTTGTATTAATAGCCCAGTCATGGAAGTGGCACCCATCTCATTTGCTATGTATCTGTATCCATTAGAAACAAGTCACTAGGTCCACCCCAGACTCCCACCGTAACAAAGGCATGGTTACTAGCAGGTGGGGATTACTGGAGACAATCTTAGAAGTCTGCTGACTACGGCAGGGAGCTCAGCTGGAGACTAGTGTGTGCAGCTCTGAGTCTGGCCCCCACCTCCTGGAGCTGGGAATGTGCTGGCCCAGTGGACCGATGTAGCAGGTGGCAACCTTCCCCTTGTCCATCCTCTAGGAAGCTCTCAGGAAGAGAGAGGCAGCCCCACTTTAATTACACTGTCGCCCCCGGGGAAGCCTGTGCTGCCTGTGCTCTTCTCTGGATAGTTTTGTTCCCCCTTTACTGCCAGCCCTGCCTTTAAATCAAAGCTGCTCTCTGTTCAAGGGCTCCCAGCCCCAGGCAGGAAAAGGATTTATGAGTGGGTGATCAAGAAATGTAATATAAAGGAGTCAGGACCCAGGCAGTAATGGAAACAGAGAGGTCCTGGCGAGACAGGCGGCCAGGGCCCGCTGACCTCTCAGGCCCAGCAACCACCCTGCCTCTGCCTTTATGAAAAGCTTCTATCATCCTTCCCTTCTGCCCACCCTACCCTCCCTCCTTGCTGCCTGCGCTACAGCTCCCATCAGCAGCCAGAACCCGGGTCGCCTGTAGCCACCTGAATCTGCCTTTCTAGAGCTGCTTCCTCTGTCTCTCCATCTCCCGTCTCCCCTTCTCCCCTTCCCAAATCCGCCTGGGCTCAGTCTACACTGATGGACTTCCGTCTCCAGGCCTTTGCTCAGGCTGTTTCTCCTGGAATTGTCCTTTCCCTAAGTCCCTGTGAGGAAAGCTCCTTGAGGGCTCCTTCCCTGGCCTGTCCCTCTGGATTTGGGAAGGGGAGAAGGGGAGACGGGAGATGGAGAGACAGAGGAAGCAGCTCTAGAAAGGCAGATTCAGGTGGCTACAGGCGACCCGGGTTCTGGCTGCTGATGGGAGCTGTAGCTCAGGCAGCAAGGAGGGAGAGTGGGGTGGGCAGAAGGGAAGGATGATGAAAGCTTTTCATAAAGGCAGAGGCAGGGTGGTTGCCGGGCCTGAGAGGTCAGCGGGCCCTGGCCGCCTGTCTTGCCAGGACCCTGTACCTCTCTCATGGCACTGAGCATGTGAGCCTAATATTGGAAACCATTCTCTCCCCATCAGATGGAGACTTCTTTAAAAATAGGGGCTGGGGCTGGAAACCACCATGGTACTGCCACTAGCTGGTACTTGGGAGGTGCTCACTGATAATGGGATAATGGAAAGGAAGGTCCAGTTCAGAATCACCTCTAAGTGCAAAAAACCCCAAACTCTCCTTTTACTCATTTCATGTGGGGGCAAGTGGCTGGTCATCCCTTGCTCCTGCCCCCTACTGCCTTCTGGTCTCTTCCCTGAGACACCTCTCCTGTGACAGGTTCTGGGTCTGCCTGGGTACAGCACCTAGCCCTGCCACATACAACACGCTTGGAGCCTCCCACCTGCATCTTACTCGGAGCAAAGCCCCCTTGCCAGCCACAGATGCCCAAAGGGACACAGACATTTGTGCTCAGGAAACTACCAGCCTGCCCCCATCACACTCTCCACCTGACCCACTTGCACCTCCAAGGGCCTGCTTGTGTGGCCTGAGGATCATCCCTGACGGCCTGTTCTCTCTCGCCCCTCCCCCCAGTCCATGTTCTCTAAGTTCTTCCTTCTGTTGAAGGTGCTTTTCACATGTGCATCTTTGCCCACCCCAACAGCCACTGCCCTGTCCAGGCCATAGCCCCTCCACAGTGTCCTCTCTGCCTCCACCTCACCCTACTCATTCTATTCTCCACCCCAGGGACCAGGGCTGTCATCCTCATCAAAACTTTCAGTGCTCCCCATGAGCTGAGAAACCAGGCTCATGCTCCTCTGCTGACAATCAAGCCCTCTGCCATCTGGCTGGCCCGGGACTTCTCTGGCCTCGTTCCCCAGCATCTCCACCCATACTCTTCAGGGCCACTCACATGGGCCCACCTCCTGTTCTCCAGTACCCCTGGTTCTCTTCCACCTCTGAGCCTTGGGTCATATGATCCCTTCACTTGGAAACACTCTTCCTCTGATCTCTGCCCATCTAACCTACTGTCCTTCCAGGACAGCCCAAAGGCCATCTCCTCCATGAAGTCCTCTCTGACTACCTTCCAGAAGGCAGGGAACTCTCAGTCCTCTGAGCTCCCATGACCCACACAGAAAGCATCCGTGTCTGGCCACCCTTCACCCCAGTTAGACTTTCTGGGTACAAGGACCCTGTCTCATTTCCCCTCTTCCAAATCCCAACCCCTGCTGCTGTCTCCTCTATGGAGACAGAGACAAAGGCATCCCTTGGGGGAGGGGAACCATCTTGAAGTCTCTGGGAGGCGCCTGACAGCTCATCCTACTGAAAGGAAAGCGGCCCAGAAGGCTGCACTCCCAGGGAGGGGTTCTCACCAGAAGGCCCCGCGCTGGACCTGAGCCAGGGAGTGTTTGCAGGAGCCCAGGGGTGTGTGTGTGTGAGGGGTGGGGGGACTTGGCAGGCGCTGGGATGGTTATGATCCATTCTTGTTCCAGTTCCCTGATGTCTTTGTTTAGAATTCCCTGCCGCTCCTCACCAGGCAACAAGGTGGGTGTGGATAGCTCAGAGAAGGGGCAAAGGAGCCTTGGGAGGAGCCAGTTCCCCTCCTTTAAGGGGAGACCTAGGAAAAGGGAGGGAGCCCCAGAAGGGGCCCTCTTGTTAAAGTGCATCCTTCACCAGGTGCAGGGCTGGCCCTTCAGCCCCTTGGGTTCTGGTTCCCACTCCTCCAGTCTTCTTGTCTGTCTGTCCTGAGTCTGCAACCTCTTCCTCTGGACTGGCTCCTTCTCTTTCAACAATATCCTACATTCCCCCTCCTTCCACCCCTGGTGCTGTCCTCACCACGGATGCCAGCAGGCTGTGGCTCAGATCCACGCCCTCCTCTTCCTCAGCTCCCCAGCCCATGCACTTGTCCAACCCAATTCATTCCAAATCCTGTTCTTTCGTCCCCACTCTCTCTGACTCAGAAGAGTTTAATATACAATCACCAGAGCCCGGAGAGACAGCTCAGGTTCCATTCCCATCTCTGTCCCTCCAACCAGGTGTCCTTGGCAGGTCCCTTCACCACTCAGAGCTCCGGTCTTCTCACCCAAAATGATGTAATAATATCTATTTCAGCCAGATGCAGTGGCTCACACCTGTAATCCCAGCACCCTGAGAGGCCAAGATAGATGAGAGGATTGCTTGAGCCCAGGAGTTCAAGGCCAGCCTGAGCAACATAATGAGACCTCATCTCTACAAAATAATTTTAAAAATTAGCCGAGCATGGCGGCATGTTCCTGTGGTCCCAGCTACATGGGAGGCTGAGGCAAGAGGATCGGTTAGGCCCAGGAGGTCAAGGCTGCAGTGAGCTTTGATTATGCCACTATACTCCATTCTGGCTGAGAGAGAGAGACCCTGTCTCAAAAACAAAACAAAACAAAACAAAAAACCTATCTCACAGGTAGCGAGGTAAGAACTGAGCAGTGCACAGAGCAGGGCCAGGCACACAGAATGTACTCCATAGAAGGCAGCATTGTCAGGAATGCCCTGCCGTCCCTAGTAAATGTCATGGCTGCTAAGTGTTGAACCCTACTGGTCAGTCCTGTGATGACCTCCCTTTCCAACTGATCTTTCTCAGTGTCCTTCCCAGGATCTTCCTTCTCTACTCATCCCCAAGGTGTTGCCAGCTCCACCTGCTGTCCCTCCTCCTTCTCTGCCTGGGTAATCTCAGCCACCCCTGGGCTTCTGTAGCTGTGGGACACCATCACCTCTGAACCTGCATCTCCAACCCAATCTCTCTCTCTCTAGAGCTCCAGAGGCCCTTCTTGGCCCTCTCTAGCAAATTCCAAAAGGTTACATATGTATGATTCCATTTATATAACATTTCTGAAATGGTAAAATTTCAGATATTGAAGACACATTAGTGGTTGCTGGGGAGGATGGGTGCAGTCATAAAAGGGTATATTAATTTCTTTTTTATTAATTTTTTTATTTCCATAGGTTATTGGGAAACAGGTGGTGTTTGGTTACATGAGTAAGTTCTTTGGTGGTGATTTGTGAGATTTTGGTGGACCATCACCCAAGCAGTATACACTGCATCCAATTTGTGGTCTTTTATCCCTCACCACCTTCCCACCCTTTCCCCCTGAGTCCCCAAAGTCCATTGTGTCTTTCTTATGCCTTTACATCCTCATAGATTAACTCTCACATATGAGTGAGAACATACAATGTTTGGTTTTCTATTCCTGAGCTACTTCACTCAGAATAATAGTCTCCAATCTCACCCAGGTCGCTGTGAATGCCGTTAATTTATTCCATTTTATAACTGAGTAGTATTCCATCGTGTGTGTGTGTGTGTGTGTGTTTGTGTGTATGTGGTGTGTGTGTGTGTATATATATATATATACACACATACATATATATATATATCACAGTTTCTTTATCCATTCATTGATGGGCATTTAGGTGGGTTCTATGTTTTGCAATTGTGAATTGTGCTGCTATAAACATGCATGTGCAAGCATCCTTTTCATATAATGACTTCTTCCCCTCTGAGTAGATACCCAGCAGTTGGATTGTTAACTCAAATGGTGGTTCCCCTTTTCGTTCTTTAAGGGATCTCCACACTGTTTTCCACAGTGGTTGTACTAGTTTACATTCCCACCAGCAGTGTAGAAGTGTTCCCTGTTCACCGCATCCACGCCAACATCTATTATTTTTTTATTATGGTCATTCTTGCAGGAATAAGGTGGTATCACATTGTGGTTTTGATTTGCATTTCCCTGATCATTAGTGATGTTGAGCATTTTGTTCTTATGTTTTCAGCCATTTGTATAACTTTTTTTGAGAATTGTCTATTCATGTCCTTAGCCCACTTTTTGATGGGATCGTTTGTTTTTTTCTTAATAATTTGTTAGAGTTTGTTGTAGATCCTGGATATTAGTCCTTTGTCAGATGTATAGATTGTGAAGATTTTCTCCCACTCTGTGGGTTGTCTGTTTACTCTGCTGACTGTTCCCTTTGCCACACAAAAGTGCTTTAGTTTAATGAAGTCCCAGCTATTTACCTTTGTTTTTATTGCATTTGCTTTGGAGTTCTTGGTCATGAAATCCTTGCCTAAGCCAACATCTAGAAGAGTTTTTCCAATGTTGTCTTCTAGAATTTTTATAGTTTTAGGTCTTTGATTTAAGTCCTTGATCCATCTTGAGTTGATTTTTTTGTAAGGTGAGAGATGAGGATCCAGTTTCATTCTCCAACATGTGGCCTGCCAATTATCCCAGCACCATTTATTGAATAGAGTGTCCTTTCTCCACTTTATGTTTTTGTTTGCTTTGTCAAAGATCAGTTGGCTGTAAGTATTGGGGTTTATTTCTGAGTTCTCTATTCTGTTCCATTGATCTATGTGCCTATTTTTATGCCAGTACCATGCTGTTTTGGTGAACATGGCCTTATAGTATAGTTTGAAATCAGGTAATGTGATGCTTCCAGATTTGTTCTTTTTTGCTTAGTCTTGCTTTGGCTATATGGGCTCTTTTTTGGTTCCATATGAATTTTAGGATTTTTTTTTCTAATTCTGTGAAGAATGATGGTGGTATTTTGATGGGAATTGTGTTGAATTTGCAGATTGCTTTCAGCAGTATGGTCATTTTCACAATATTGATTCTACCTATCCATGGGCATGGAATGTGTTTCCATTTGTTTCATCTGTGATTTCTTTCAGCAGTGTTTTGTAGTTTTTCTTGTAGAGGTCTTTCACCTCCTTGGTTGGGGATGTTCCTAAGTATTTTATTTTATTTTTGCAGCTATTATAAAAGGAGTTGGGTTCTTGATTTGATTCTCAGTTTGATTGTTGTTGGTGTAGAGAAAAGCTACAGATTTGTATACATTGATTTTGTATCCAGAAACTTTGCTGAATTCTTTATAAAAAGGTACATTAATTTCTGATTTCTTCTGTAATAAATGACCACAAACTTAGTGCCTTAAAGCAACACAAATGTGTTCTCTCTCAGTTCTGGAGATCAGAAATCCAAAATTAGTTTTGCTGGGCTAAAATCAAGGTGTTGGCAGGGCCACAGCCCCACTGAAGACTCCAGGGGGAAATTGGTGTTTTGCCTTTTTCAGCTTCAAGAGGCCGCCTGCAGTCTTTGACTCATGACCTCTTCCTTGCATCACCTTAGCCTCTTGCATCCATCATCACATTTCCTACTTTCTGCTTTGACCTTCTTGCCTCCCTCTCACAAGAACCCCTGTGATTACTTTTAGGGCCTACCTGGATAATCCAACAGCATCATCTCCCCCTTTGAAGATCCTTAACTTAAATACATCTGCGAAGTCCCTATAACATTCACAGATTCCAGGGATTAGGACATGTATATCTTGGGGGATACTGGTGGTCGTATTATTTAGCTTACCACAAAGGGCTCCACAAGGAATCTTGGTGGTATTGGAACTGTTCAATATCTTGACTGTGGTGTGATTGTATCCCATACAAAGATCTACCCAGGGGATAAGATTGTGTAAAACCTAACACACACACACAATTGAGTGTAAGTAAAACTGGTGAAATCTGAATAAGATGTGTGGCTTGTATCAATATCAATATTCTGATTGTGATATTATACTATGGTCTTGCAAAATGTCACCATTGAGGGGAAACTTGGCAAAGTGCATAAGAGTTCTCTCTGCATTATGTCTTACAACTGCATGTGATTCTACCGTTATCTCTGTAAAATTTTTAATTATTAAAAAAATGCTAGGCCAGGTGTGGTGGCTCATGCCTTCACATAGCTTGACTGTGTCCCCATTCAAATCTCATTCTGAATTGTAGTTCTCATAATCCCCACATGTTGTTGCAGGGACCTGGTGGGAGGTAATTGAATCATGGGGGCAGTTACCCCCATGCTGCTGTTCTCATGATAGTGAGTGAGTTCTCAAGAGATCTGATGGTATTATAAGGGACTTTCCCCCCCTTTTCTCAGCACTCATTCTCCTCCCTGCTGCCATGTGAAGAAGAACATGTTTGCTTCCCCTTCTGCCATGAACGTGTTTCCAGAGGCCTCCCCAGCCATGCAGAACTGTGAGTCAATTAAACCTCTTTCCTTTATAAATTACCCAGTTTTGGGTATGTCTCTGTTAGCAGCATGAGAATGAACTAATACATGCCTATAGTCCCAGCACTTTGGGAGGCCAAGGAAGGAGGATCCTTGAGCCCAGGAGTTCAAGACCAGCCTGGGCAACATAGAGAGACCATGTCTCAAAAAAAAGTACTAGGCTGAAGGTATGGCAGAAGCCATTTGGTTATCTTCTCAGTGCCCTTTCCTTTTAATCTTTCAGTCCTGCCCACAAGGATGCGCTGTCAGCTGCCATGTGTTAGAAACTGAGCTGACCCTCTTGGCTACAGGTGATGGCACCAGAAGTAAGCACCTGACCTAAGCTGAGCCCGTTAGAGCCCATTTTTCAGTTCTTTGGTAATTTAGAATTGGGACGCCACAGACAGTCACCCTGTGGATGGCTGGACTTATCACATAGAAATGTGACACTTGGGGTGTCCATGTTCTACCATGTAGAGGGAGGAACAGGGGACGTTCAATCAAAGACAGAGGAGATCAGAGTCCCTGTACAGAGAGAAGCAGACAAGAGCTGAAGAGGGTGCCCTGCTTTCCTATTGACTTTCCACTTCCTGTTTCTAGTCCTTCCGGAGATGTGGCCCAATTTAGCCCCTGGATTTCATGGGATTCCTTATAACAAATCCCTTCACTGCCACTCCCTGTCTTCCAGCTAGCTGAGAAAGATTTCTGTTATTTACAATGGGGACTTTGAGCCATGGCCTGCCTAAGCCCTGGGTGCCCTGGGGAGGTTTGTGTGCTACCCCTCCAGGGTTCAGCACAGGGAGGGTATGCAAAGGGTCCTTTTTAATCTTGGATTTTGACCCCACTCCTGTCCTATATCCTGTCAGTCTGTAAAATGCAGGAGTGGGCCTGTCGGCTGCCCTGAGAGCCCTCTCAGCTCTGCGGCTCTCTGCAATCAGTCCCATGCATGGTGCACATAGTGGGAACTTGCTGACTGCTCGTAGCATGGGGTGGAGACTGTCCTGAGAGTTGTGCCAGAGGACAGTCTGAGGACAGTGGGCAAACCCCAAACACTATCATGTCTAGAGGAAAGGAGACTGAGAAGAGCCCAAGTCAGCTCCTCTAGGCAACCAGGAAACAATTTGCAAGATGGAATTCAACAAGCAATGCCAACAAGATCATAATGACCATATTTATGGGAGACTGTGGAGGCCTGTGTGCAGATTTTCATTATCATGTGTATAAATGTGATGGCTCTGTGCAGCCAGCCTCCCGCTCCAGGCAGCAGCTGTTGGCTGGTGCATGGTAATTTGATGTAAATTGTCCCCAAATATGGTAATTCCCTCCTCTGCCAGGGGAGTTTGAAGTCACAAACCTGGAGATGTTGGCAGCAGATGTTTTCTTACTCCTCCGCAGGCTGCTGGTATTGTGGAAAAGGGTAACAAACCCAGAGACAATGCTTACCTGCACCACCTCTAGTGTGCCTGCTGTGAGACCTGCGACACACATGTCACCTCTCTGAGCCTGTCTCCACATCTGTAACATAGGCACGAGGTCCTGTCAGGGTTACTTTGAGGAGCAGAAGAGAGATACCCAGAGCATCCAGTACAGTGCTTTTATTAATATTCTTCTTTTGGACCTCAGTGGTGCAAGTTGTAGGAGCTGGGTGGTCAGTGCCCAAGCTTGTCTCCTAAATGGTGGGCTCCCCCAGGCAGAAAACAGGAAGAGCAACATGATTAAAATAAAAGTGAAAGTTCTAGGAAGAAAATATCTAAGCAAGGACAGGCTAAGGTTTAATTCAAGAGCTCATTGGAATTTGTAAGAAAAACATCAATACCCCAATATGTAAATGAGCCAAGGGTTCAAACAGACAATTCACACTGGAGAAAGACAAATAACAATCCAACACAAAGAAAAATGTCTTTTCCCCCCTTTTGCTTTTCTTTTCTTTAATCCTCAGTGAAAGATATCAAATTAAAACAACCTCGAGATGGCTTTATTCCCACAAAATAAAAAAAATACATATTAAAATGAGTTTCTAGTTGAAGTGATACACTCCACTAGGGAGGTACGACTTATCCTGGAGCAGACATTTTGCAAGGCGATCTAACAATATGTACCAAAAGTCAAATCAAGATAAATGATCCAGGCATCTCACTAATGTGAATTTCTCCTGAGGAGATTATTCAATAGGAGGAAAATGCCAAATCAACAAAGATGCTGTGAAAACATTTGAAAAGCGAGGTATGCATCCGTCAGTGGAAGATGGGGAAGCCAGCCATGAGGCTCCACACAGAATACTCTGAAGTGCTTAAAAGAGTAGCTGTGTTTTGAAGAGTAGGCATACCATGTGGAATAATGTTTACAGTTTTTTTTAATTTAAAAAAGAGAGCACAAAAGGCTATTCATAGCATGATGGAAATTATACACACATGTGACTGTATGAAGCAAGTGGTGTCTCCTTGCAAAGGATGAGACATTGAGAGGGGTGCGCTGTCCAGTGCAGAGGGAGACCCCCAAGAGGTATGAGATTTCCGTCTCTCAGTCCCAAAGGTCATCTCAGAGCAGCAGCAGCAGCAGCAGCAGACAAGCTTTGAGAGGTCCCAGAAAGTAGGCCTAGCACATGAGGTGGATGAAGGGGTGGCCTGCCCCTCCACACTTGTGGGTGTTTCTCATGAGGTGGAACGAAAGACTTGAGAAAAGGAAATAATACACAGAGACAAAGTACAGAGAAAGAAAAGCGGGACCCAGGGGACCAGCGCTCAGCTTACAGAGGACCCACGCCGGCACCGGCCTCTGAGTTCCCTTAGTATTTATTGATAATTATCTTTACCATCAAAAAGATAAGGGAGTGGCTGGAAAATAGGATCATTGTAGGGAGGAAATCAGCAGTAAGACATATGAACAAAAATCCTCGTAACATGAGTAAGTTTAGAGGAAAATGCTGTGCCTTGAGATGCATATGTGAACATCTCCATAAACCTTTTAGCAGTATTGCTCCAGCAAGCCCCACCTTATTCCTAAAGGCGGTCTTCTCCTTACTCAGTAAACAAACCATTGCCCAGGGAGGGGCAGGAGACAAATGTTTTTCTCTTTTTTGAGATTTAAGAGAATGGTGATGACCTTTAACCACAAGCAGCCTTTAGGCACTTGTTTAACAAAGCACATTCTGCACAGCCCAAAATCCTTTTAACCTTAAGTCACCACACCACATGTCTCTTGCAAGGACAAAGTTGGGGGTAGAGTCACAGATTAACAGCATCTCAAATACAGAACTAAATGGAGTCTCTTATGTCTACTTCCTTCTATATAGACACAGTAACAGGCTGATCTCTCTTTCTTTTCCCCACAGGTGGAACTCTTTTTGGGGGGACAGGTGGCATCTCAGCTCAGAGAAGAACCTTCTTGTGGTCAGTGACATGGGCTGGCCCCTGTAGTAGTGAGCCCTCAGGGACTGGAGGTGTGCAAGCAAAGGCTGGAGTAGAGCTGGGCAGCTGGACTGATGTCACCTAGGATGGTTAAATGATATTAATCACATGTCTACTCATACCAGCCCATCTAGCCAAACATCCCTGTATTAGGCCATTCTTGCATTGCTATGAAGAAATACACGAGACCACGTATTTTATTTTAAAAAGATGTTTCGTTGGCTCACAGTTCTGCAGGCTATACAGGATGCAGGATGCTGGCATCTGCTCGGTTTCAGGGAAGGCCTCAGGAAACTTACAATCATGGCAGAAGGCACAGGAGGAGCAGGCACATCACATGGTGGGAGTAGGAGCCAGTGAGAGATGGGGTAGAGGTGCCACACGTTTTTAAATGAACAGATATCTCAGGAGAACTCACTCACTATCATGAGAACAGCACCAAGGACATGGTGCTAGACCTGCTTTTTGGGGCCCCTCATAGCTTGTCTGCTGCTGTTGCTGCTCTGAGATGACCTTTGGGACTGAGAGACAGAAAAGCCATCACAAGAAATCCACCATAATGACCCAATCACCTCCCACCAGGCTCACCTACAACACTGGGGATGAAACTTCAGCATGAGATTTGGTGGGGACACAGATCCAAACCACAGCAATCCCTAAAAGGGAAACAGAGTAAGCCCATTCATTCATGGAACACAGGGAAGAAAGAGGGAGAGGAAGAAAGAAGGGGAGGGAGGGAGGGAATGAGGGAGAGAGCAAGGGAGAAAAGAGAGGAAGAGATGGAGGGAGGGAGGGAGGGGGAGAAGGAAGGAGGAAGAAAAGGCAAGGCTTGTCACATGCTAAGCAGGTATCTAATCCCTTTGTAAACACTGTCAGAAATTTATCTTCCTAATTGAAAAGCCCATGCGGGCTGGTTAATCCAGTCCATGTTAATGAGACCAAAACACATTAAAGCAGATATTGACTCCAGTCATCAGAGAGCCAGGATTGAGGACACCAGGGGGAATATATTGACAAAGTGAGGCTGGGGTCAGCCTTGGTCCCACGGACATTATCCTGCTGCTCACTTGCTCAAACCACCCCACAAAGAGACCCAGTCATCCACCCAGGGCCTGCAGGGTTTCCATTTCTTATGGCGAGAAAGTGCCACTTCCATGATGGAAGCCATTGTCCTCCTTAAATGGAAGAAAGTGGCCTTAAAAATAAAGGCCTAAATAAAAACATTCACTCAAACAAGTAGAGCAAAGTACAAATCTGTTCATGTTTGATAACTTCAAAGAAATCATTACCAAGCCAGAGAGGAGCCTTCTGGGAGGCTGGGGTGAAGCGATGCTCAACCAAGGCTTGTCTACTGCTCATGACATTTAACCCCTCCTACAAAAGGTTAATACTCTTATCCTCAGCCTTGCACTTAGTAGAAAGTCTCTCATCCTATATTCAATTAATGAGTGAGGCCTGGACCTCGGAGTTACACAGACCTTGTTTCAGCCTTGCCATCCCTCTCCTGGACCTCAGGATAACTGTGCATCAGTTGCCCTGCCCCCAGTTTCACCCTCCCCAATCCATCCTCCATGCAGGCCACTAGAATGTTCTTTCTGCTTGCCAACTCTGATCATTTCTTGCTCCCACTCAAAGACTTTCCATGTTTCACGTTGCCTACTGGATAAAGCCTAAAACTGTTTGTCTTAATTCACCATTTTTCTAGCATCAGCTCCTACTACCCTAATCACCACTGTCCCAAATTCCCACTATCACTACATGCCCTACACTCCAGCCATTGACCTACTAAGAGAAACTGACTTAACTCACAGGTCTAGACTCAAATCACCTCCACGGCTAGGCCAACACACTTTCGATTTAGTATAACATGTAGTCATCTCTTTTGAAGATATTTTAAAAATACAGTATTAGGCCCATTGCGTTGCACAAACTTCTCAGTTTACAAATCTTTTTATGTAAATCATCTCATTTAACCCTCACTGCAGCTCCAAGAGGTGGATATTATGAGGTCTGCTCTGCCGATGCTCAGGTGGAAAGTGACCCTGCCAAGGTCCCTCAGAGGCTGGAGGGAGAGCTGGAACCCAGGGACAGGAACCCAGCTTAACCAAGCACTTCTTGCACTCTGAGCCTACAGTTCCCAGGATCCGTATTATTCTTCCTCTCTTACAGAAGAGGAAACTGAGTCACAGAGCGGTTCAGGAACTTGCCTGCATCCCAAAGTTACAGGGGTGGGTCAGATAGATCCATACCCACCGAGCCCAGTGTCCAGTTCTTTCTCCCACATCCCAGCTGCCTTTCTGAGGCAGCCATCAAGAGGCTAAGTTGAGGCTGCCCTTTGCCCTCAGCAGTCGTTCTTCACTGGGTCCCAGGAACAGGAGCTTCTGGATCATTATTTAGAATGTGATGGGAAGTGGGCATCCAACCAGACAGAAGCTGTCGTGTGAATTGAGGGATTCAATTGTCCTTGAGAAATGCGTGTCCTTTGTGAGCAGCCCCAGCCCTTTCTGTCCCTGATCTGAAATAACTCACGGGAAGTTCCTGGCCAATCCTAAACCTGGTGGCAAAAAAAGCCTGAAACCCTGGAGCAGCCACCAAATTTCACCTCCAGTGGGTGGAGGGCGTTGCCTGCCCTCGAGTTGTGTCTCACAGGCTGCTTTGCAATCCCAAGACAACACAGCAAAAAAGCACTCTCAGGTATGTGTTCATTCATTCATTCACAAACGTGTCTTGAGAACCTGCACCTTGGCAGGTGCTCTGGGAGACACAGCCCTCACCATCAGGCCCCAGTCCAGTGGGGAGATAACCTGGTAAACTGTAAGGAAGAGGCCTTCCTATCCAACTCCTACCTTTCCCATCTGAAGGAAGTGAGGCCTAAGTGGGGAGGCCTTCCTCTGCTTTCAAAGAAGAGAAGGCTGCAGTTTTGTGTTCAAGTCGGAGAACTCACAATGGCAGTTTTTCAGGAGGCTGAAGGGGTTGAATTTCTGTTTTCCCCAAGGCAAGCTGTAAGAACGTTCCTTTGACAAGGTAATAAAACATCTGTGTTTACAAGAGAGATAGGAGGAAGCTGGCAGCTGTGGGCCTCTGGGGCTGCCTCTGAAGGTGTTGCTTCGAAAGATACAGTCTAAGGTGGAGATATCCAGCTGTGAACAGCCTGCGCCTAGCCCAGAGCCTGCGTGTTGGTCTCTTCCTTCTGCTTTAGAGACTTCTCCTGGTCTCCCACTTGCTGTGTTCTGGCCCACCCTGGCACAGGCCCCACCTGGACTTGCTGCTCACTGAGTGGTTGTTTGATGGATGGATTTCATCTCATCTGTGCCCTTCCCAACACACAGCTTGCCTAGAGATCAGAAGGTTTTTAACTCTGCTCTTTCCCCCTCCTACAAGGTCATATGAAGCTGCTTTATCTTGTCATCAAGGCCTTTCACTGTAGCCCGCCTTGGCAGCCTTGTCTCTCTTCCTCCCGCACTTATGTGAACCCAGATCAAAGTTCTTGTTATTCCCAAGCATGTGCTTTCCTGTCCTCTGGGCTTTCACTCGTGCTGTTCCCTCTGGCTGGAATGCTGTTCCCCACAACCTTTGCTGCCTGTCCTTTAAGATCCCCCTCTTCTCTGCTTAGGAAGATAGAATTGGTGCCTTCTCTTTGAGCATGCTTTGAAGCCAGCACTTACCATAGTGGACTATATTAATGTCTGTGCATCTGTCTACCCGATTGGGCTTTAGGGTCCTGAGAGCAGGGGATGACATCAGGTTTCTCTGGGCATTCCCAGAGCCCAGCTTGGAGCCCCACCGGGAGGGGTGGCTGGGACATGTTTGGTGGATCTCTGAATCCATGCAGTGGGAATATGTGTGTGGGCGTCTTCCTTCCTACCATTTTCAAGTGAATGTCCCAGCCCCTAAGCAAGCCTGGCAGAAAGCATGGCTGTTTTCGGACAGTGAATTAGGCCAGAGCCCAGACTCTGAACCAGTCTTTCTTCTCTCTGGTGAAGTGATGGAGACAGGGTAGGAAAGATCTCGTGCTCCTGAGTATGCCTCTTTTCCACGATACTTGCAAAGGCTCTCAGGTAACACCAGCAATGACCAGTGCGTAGAAGACCATGCACATGGCAGGCTAGAGTGGGGTTGGAGGTGCTGCCCCAGCAGGGGGCAACAGCCCCATCAGTCAGAGAACCCACCCCGCCTCACTGGACAGCACTGGCAGTGAAGGTTCCACCGTCTTATTTGTTGACATGAAGCTAGTCCCCAGACCCTGTATGGTTATGAAGATGGGAGAGAAGGTAGAACCTCCCCACAGATAATCCCCAAGTCTCCAGGTTTCTATGGAAGCAGAGAAGTAGTAAAAGGCACACGAGAGGTATCTTAGTCTGGATGACTCTTTAGCCCACACCTGGGCTCTGGGGTTGTTGGCCCTAGCACCCCTTCCCAGGTCCTCATGCAGCTGATGCTCAGCTCAGTCTGACACCTTGACCCCAGCACCTTCCACTGGTCCTGTTTGATGCTGCCTCTTCTGGAAATGGAAGTGGTGATCCTTCCCCACCCTTGCTACCTCCCAGCTGAGCAGAGGAGCACATCAGGTCATGCGTGAGAAAGCACTTCGTAAAGGGTGAAGCACGAGGCTCAGAGGAAGCAGGTTCAGGTTTAGTTAAGATTTTTAAAGCATCGGCTGGGCACAGTGGCTCACGCCTTCAATCCAAGCACTTTGGGAGGCCAAGGCAGGAGGATGGCTTGAGCTCAGGCGTTCAACATGGTGAGATCCCATCTCTACAAAAAATTTAAAAATTAACCAATTATGGTGGCACGTCCTGGTAGTCCCAGATTCTTGGGAAGCTAGGCAGGAGAATTACATGAGCCCAGGAGGTCAAGGCTGCAGTGAGCTTATGATTGTATCACTGCACTCCAGCCTGGGCAACAGAGTAAGATTCCATCTCTTAAAAAAAAAAAAGAGAGATAAGTGGTTTGTGTTT
Source organism: Colobus angolensis palliatus (assembly GCF_000951035.1). Taxonomy (NCBI): domain Eukaryota; kingdom Metazoa; phylum Chordata; class Mammalia; order Primates; family Cercopithecidae; genus Colobus; species Colobus angolensis. Next base: position 2,720,657 of record NW_012114944.1, read on the forward strand.
ACTTTTGCAGTCACCCTAGACATAGGGTCAGTTCAACCGTGGTTCCTTAGGAAGAGGAAAACATATATCTGCATCCTCCTAGTTACTAATTGAGCATATGTTGCCTGGTACTTTCTCCAGACAGGACTTTGTTCATTTCACTCTGACCAGGGATGTGCAGAAGAAACATTCAGACTCTTCTGCCACTGCAACTGCTCCAGCACCCAGGGATGTGGGTAACAGACACTGGGTCATTGCCACAGGAAAACCTCAGCCTTGCCCACTGCTGGGAACAGCCAAGGAGATATAAAGGAAGGTGACCCCTGACTCACTTGCATTTTGCAGACCTCATAGGAGTGTGTCTACTTGACGCCTCCGGGACCCTAGCTGCGTGAGAGTGGGGAGAACACAGAAAATACAAGGTCAGCTCTCCAGCCTCTCTGACCAGGAGTGCAGAAAGGTGCTGAGCAAGCTGTCCCCCAGTATCTACCTCTGCAACCTCCTTGGTCTACAGAGCCAGCCAGGAGTGGGGCCAGCATTCAGATCTGCTTAGCTGAGACCCTGAGCTCTCCTCTGGATCATGACACTTCTGTGATCTGGGGGTACAATGGTGTGAGATGAATGATTCAGGAGAACCTTTCTGACGGGGGTAGCACAAGGTGTCCCCACTGTGTCCTCCAGAAAGCAGAGTCAACACAACTGAGGGAGTACAGTCCAGAGAGAGATGTGAGGGGCATGCGAGGGAGGCAGGATAGAGGGAGAGCCACAGTGAGGATGTACTTTTTTTTTCTGAAACAGGGTCTTGCTTTATCACTCAGGCCAGAGTGCAGTGGTGAGATCACTGCTTGCTGCAGCCTCAACCTCCTGGGTTCACGTAAGTCTCCCGCCTCAGCCTCCTGAGTAGCTAATTTTTAAAAATTTATTTGTAGAGATGGAGTCTCACTGTATTGCCCAGGCTGGTCTCAAACACCCGGCCTCACACCATCCTCCTGCCTTGGCTTCCCAAAGCACTGGGATGGCAGGCGTGAGCCACTTATCTGTTCTTGGTGTACTTGCTCCTCCTTTCATGGAGAGCTAACTTGGAGTCAGATCTTCACTCTGTGGTTCTGTCATCCACAAAGCCTGATTTGGACTAGTTGGGAGTAATCCCACTGAAGAGGTGCCAGTGGGAATGTGTGGACTTCTCCTGAGGCCTGGGGGTCCCCAGGGCTGGTGGAGACAGAATCTCCACACTACGGCACTAAAGAACCTGAGATGCCCCACGGCTAAGAACGAGAAGAGTCTGTAGGCTCGGGCAGGCCAGAGTCAAGGGGGCAGCAGCCGGAGGCTCCAGTGTAGAGGAAGAAGGCTGAAAAGAGGAACCCAATCCCAGGCCTCTAGGTGGTGATCTGTGGCACAGCAGGATCAAAAGAGGAACAGAGACCAGGGGCACAGGACATCTGGGATCCAGGCCCAACTTTTTCATGGCTCACTGTGTGCTGCTGAGCAGGCCCCTTCCCCTCTCTGGACTTGTTTCCCCATTTGTAAAACAAGAAATTAGCTGGCCTCTAAGTTGCCCCTCCAGCCCTGGAATTCTGTGGGTGGATGAGAAATCTCCCTTAGTCAGCAACTGCTCCTGCACAAACCCACAGTCACATGAAGATGGAAGCAAATTGTTCTGTACTCACTTGAAAATTAACACCCTGAATCAGGGTATTAATACCTCTTTTCCACCAAGTGCTTGCTGTTGCTGTTGGAACCGAACTCTCGATTCCCTCCTGGGCAGGGGTCGTCGCGAAGGATCACCGACACGAGGTTCACAGCAGAGAGTTATTTATTACTAGCGCGCTAGGGTCCCAAGCTCTAAGTTGGTCCTGGGACCCCGACTGCTTGTTACAGGCTGTTTATATAGGCTAACACAAGTTCAAACACAGCTTATGGCGCGAAATTCAAACAAAGCTTAAGGCGTAAAATGATCGGGTCTAGCTATAGCCTGAGCAAGGGGTCTTGGTTTAATTGGTTAGAGCAGGACCTTATGAGGTTCTTTCCTGGAGTTGATGATTCCGGGAACTTCGAGGCAGGGTGAGACCCCTGGAATTGGCAGGGTGGGACCTCATGAGGTTGTTTCCCGGAATTGGCAGGGGTGGGACCCTATCAGGGTGGGACACTATCGAGGCAGGGTGGGACCCTATCTAGGCAGGGTGGGACCCTATCTAGGGCCACCTGGTGCTAACTTTTTAGGTTTTGTGAGGCCTACTAGTTTCAGTTGCCTTTCCAGATCTCCACACCAGAGCCGTGAGTTCCAGGTAGCTCTACGTTTGACACAATTTCTCGCCATGCCAAAGAAATCTCTTCTCCCAGACCACAGCCAAATGGAGCCACCTGCAACATGAAGCTGAAGACAAAGCCGCAGAAAGACTGCTGTGTGTTGTGAGTGGAGGAGAGGTCAGAAACAACCCTTCAGCCCAGGGAGCCAGGGACAAGGTTGGGATGCCAGGCCTTGACCACAATGTGGGTCAAAGGGAGGGATGGCTTGCCTCCCCTGAAACTGTCCCTCCTCATAACAACCCCCAGAGTTATGTGCCTCTCCCCCATTCTGGAGGTGAGGAAAGTGAGACTCAGAGAGGTGAAGTCCCCTGCCCAAAGTTACACAGCCAGTGACCAAATCAGGCTTCAAAATGAAGTCTGTCTGGCTTTCTACTCTGTTACATGACCTTCCCCTGACACTGATCTGTTTGTAAGCATGTCCCCTTTAGTGGAGTCTCCCTTCAGGGACAAGAGCTGGGTGGACTCAGCTCTTATCTCAGGGCTCGCAGACACACAACAGATGCTCAGCAAATGCTGGTGGAGCAAAATTGAACAGAATTTCCACTAGCGCACTCCCGACACTTGAAACTGATGGACAGGTGATCTCCCATTTGGGCCATGTGTGTGTCATCTCCGCAATGGCTCCCGTGGAGTTGAGCAGACAGGAAAAGTGTTTCAGTCCCAGCAGGAGGTACAAGGTCACACTCTTGGAAGGAATTAATAATATCCAAGGAATTCCTCTGGAACAGTAGGGGGGAATAAAGGTTCTTCAAAGAAGGCCTAATAGCAAATTTTCTGGATCTTCCAGCTAATTTGAAGGTACCTACATGGAACATTTTCTTGTCAGAAAAGATTTTAAAATACATTCATTCAGTGTGACATGATAATTGGGCCTGGCTGCCTGATGAATGCCTTTTATCTATTCCTGAGCTATTGTTCCCTGGTATTGAGCTGATGGGCTGGAACGGCACTTTGTTAAATGCACAAACAGAGCCACTTGCAATGATTCTGGTCACCAGATACAGTGGCGTGTCAGAGGTGCAGGGAGCTGGTAATGATAGTGTCAGAGGAGGAAGGAACTTTCATAATTAGAGAGGGCAACTTCTTCACTGCATACCTGGGGAGATTGAGACCCAGGGATGAGCAGGGATCTGCTGTGGCAGAAATGGGACTTGGACCTGGGTGTCCTGCCCAGACCCTGAGCATCCTCCCCTGCCTTCTGAGGATCCTGCGAACAGAGGCAGAGCAGTAAACAGCATGTGTCCATGCAAAGCTGCTCACACCCCCACTGGACCCTCTGCTGGAGCACACTCCACTCTTGCTTCACGGCAGGGCTTGGCTGCCAAGCGGAATGCATTTCTGACAGCTGACTTCTCAGCTCTGCAATGTTATTATAGGATCAACTATTTTCATAGGCCCTTTTCTCTCTCTCTCCTTTCATGTTTTCCTTTATTTTAATGCCTTTGTCTTATCAAAGACAAATTTCCAGGCCTGGCCGTCTGATAATCATTTGCAAAGTCTCCATGTTTCTTCATCATCACCCTTTCTGAGAAGGAAGGACTTGTTTGGACTTAAAGATTCTTCAACTTCACATAATTTTTTGGTTTTATCTGAATCTGAAATTTTTCCACTTTTTTAAAACAGAATCTCTTTTAGAGTAGCTCTGAGCCTTCCATATGTTAATAAGGTGTTTGAAAAACTATGGTTTGGGTTTTCTGCTTTGTCAGAGCAGGGCTACTGTTTTTCTCTTAAAAGACTCAGTGCATTATTAGAAATGCCTTTCACTAACATTTAATAAATAAACAGTTCCATCAGGACTACGAAGCTGACATTTCCATTGTTTTTCTTAGAAAACACTACAGTGTTAAGCATCCCTCAAGGGATTGCATTTTTTTAACAGGTGAAGTAACGAAGGCCCAGGCTAGGGAGTACATGTATGTGCACACGTGTTGGTGTTTCGCTACGGATGCATGTCTATGTTTTTATGCTTAAGCCTGCGTGTCAGAATGTGTATTCATGATGTTCTGCACGTGGCTGTTTGTCTGCCAATGATAATCGGCTCATATGCATGTATGGATTAATGGTCTGTGTGTGTGTGTGTATGTGTATGTGTGTATAGATGAACCTATGTAAACCCATATGTGTGTATCTGAACATATCTACCATGTATGTGGATATGTGCTTTGTGTGCCTCTGTGTGTGTTTTTGGCACTGTGACTGTGTTCATGAGTGCATGTTTGCGTGCATACTTGCTGGTGTTTATGTACCTCTATAGTCATGCATCACATAATGATATTTCTGTCAACGACGGACCATATATGTGATAGTGGCCCAGTCAAATTATAATATGGTATTTATACTGTACCTTTTTTATGTTTAGTTATGCTTAGATACACAGTACTTATCATTGTGTTACAATTGCCTACAGTGTTCAGCGCAGTACCTGCTGTACAGGTCTGTAGCCTGGGAGCAATAGGCTATTCCGTACAGCCTCAGTGTGTAGTAGGCTCTGCCACCATCTAGGTTTGTGTAAGTTCACTCTATGATGTTCACACAAAGAGGAATTTGCCCAGTGATGCCTTTCTCAGAACGCATCCGTGTTAAGTGACACATGACTGTATACAGATATACACATCTATCCTCATATGTGCGAGTGCTATGTGTGTGATGATTTGTGGGTCTGTGTGCATCCATATGTCTGAATGTAGGCACATGTGTGTAGATATGTCTTTGTCCATGTTTCTCTACTTCAGTGTTTGCACACCACGCGGATGCTGAGTTGTGTTCAGAGCATCCTATAAACACGTGCACAGCACCCTCCAGTGGACATCAGTGGAAAGGTGGAAAGCACCTTCAAAACAAAACAAAGCCAAAAAAAGGCAGGATCTGAATCCCTTCCAAATTCAATACTGGTTTGTCATCACACGCAGGGTGAAGTTTTCAGGATGGTCCCTGAGAAAACTGGGGAGGGTCATGCTTCTGGAGTGGACACACACTTAACAGTTTTCCCCACGGCCGTCCAGCCTACCGACAGCTGCTTCATGGTGTGGGGGTGAGAGGACAGAGGCAGGATCACTGGGTGGGTCCGTGAGCCAGGAGGGAGGAGGTGGACGACACGCATTAGACCATGTCGGGAGCAACTGTACTCAGAGCTTCCACTTGTGCTGGGGCCCTGCATTCTCTATTGCCCCAGTTGGGCCCAGTTCCAAAAACATGGAATTCACATTCAGAGTCATGCCCTTCATGCACCATACCAAGTCCCACTGGTCTGGGAAATAGGATCCCTTCACCTGAAACACTGTGTTGATTTCCTATGGATGTTGTAACATAGTGCCACAAACTTGGTGGCTTCGTGGAGGTCAGAAGTGTCAATGGATCACCAGGGCTGGTTCCCTCTGGAGGCTCCAGGGGAGGCTCCGTCTCCTTGCCTCTCCAGCAAGGCTACCTACATTCCCTGGCTGGTGGACCCACATGACTCCGAACTCTGCTTCTGTTTGCATGCCCCCTTCTCTGCCTCTGTCTCTCCTAACTCCCTCTTTCTCTTATAAGGATACCTGTAATTCCATTTGGCCCACCTGGATAAGCCAGATAATCTCCCCATCTTGAGTCCTTAATCCCATCTGCAAAGTCTCGTTTGCCACACAAGGCAACATTTCCAGGTCCTGGGGGTAAGGATGTGGATGTCTGGGGTGCATTATTTGGCCCACCACAGGTGCCCATCCCAGAGTACTGTGTCTCCCTGTACAGTTCTGTATGGGTTGGGGCTAGCAGGACTTGAGACACTGGTGCCACTTATGGTAGGTTTACTCCGTGCCTGTCATTGCACCTGACTATGCACTCTGCCATTTAGTCCTTGCAGCTTTCCTATGAGGTAAGTGCTTATCATAACTGTAACTGGAGCCTGGTAAGGTGACTAAGGTGCCAAGGCACACAGCTGGGAAGTCGTGGAGACAGATTTTAAATTTAGAATTGTCAAACTTCAAAACCATGCTGACGTGGTTTGGATATTTGTCCCCACCCAGATCTCGCGTTGAAATGTAATCCCCAGTGTCGGAGGTGGGGCCTGGTAGGAGGTGTTTGGGTCATGAGAATGGATCCTTCCTGGCTTGGTGCTGTCCTCGAGATGATGAGTTCTCTTAAGATCTGCTTTTTGTTTTTGTTTTTGTTTTTCAGACGGACTCTCGCTCTGTTGCCCGGGCTGAAGTGCGTTGGCTTGATCTTGGCTCACCACAACCTGTACCTCCCAGGTTCAAGCGATTCTCCTGTCTCAGCCTCCCAAGTAGCTGGGATTACAGGCACGGACCACCACTCCTGGCTAATTTTTGTATTTTTAGTAGAGACAGGTTTTCACCATGTTGGTCAGGCTGGTCTCAAACTCCTGACCTCAAGTGATCCACCCACCTCGACATCCAAAGTGCTGGGATTACAGACATGAGCCACTGTGCCTGGCCCAGATCTGTTTTTTTAAAAGCGTGTGCACTTACCCCAACCTTGCTCCCATTGTCGCCATGTGAGACACCTGCTTCTGCTTCTCCTTCTGCCATGATTGTGAGCTTCCTAAGATCCTCACCAGAAGCCGAGCCGATGCTGGTGCCATGCTCATACAGCCTGCAGAACTGTGAGCCAATTAAACCTCTTTTCTTTATAAACTACCCAGTCTCAAGTATTTTTTTTATAGCAGTGAGAGAATAGCCTAATACACATGCCCTTCTCCATTAAGAGACATGATAACAAGGGCCACATCCCCATTTTACCGATTAAAAAACTGAGATCTGGAGGCAGGGCATTTGATGATAATTTGGCATAAATAAACGCCTTGGAGAAAAATGTATACACATGTCCTTTTAAGGATTGCTGCCATAGATAAACCAAGCAGTCATAGGAGATCCAGGGCATAAGACTTTTTAAAGTTAGGTGTATTAAGGTTTCACATACACTAAAATTCACCAGCTTGAGGTATGCAGGTCTATGAAACACATATAGCCTTGTAACCACCACCATAATCAAGACATAGCATATTCCCATCACCCCAAGTGCTGCTTCCTGCTTCTTTGTAATCAGACCCCTCTTTCCACCCCCCACTCCTACAATCCCGGTTTATTTTACGTCCCTTTAGTTTTGTCTTTTCCAGGATGTTATAAATGGAAGCATAGATGGTCTTTTAATTCTTTTATAAATTAAGACATTCTTTACATATACTAAAATGAGGTATTATGTGCCTGTTGTATTTACATATAATTTACATGTAATACAATGTATGCTTTTTGGTATACAGTTCTGTGAGTTTTGACACATACACAGTCATGTGGCCACCACATCAATCAAGATACAGAGCCTTCTATCACCTCAAAAAATTCCCTTATGCTGTGCCTCCATCAACATCCTTCTCCCCATCCTGGCAATCAATCATCTATTTTCTGTTCCTATAATTTTGCCTTTTCCAGAATGTTATATAAATAGCTGACTACAGTATGAAGCCTTTTGAGTCTTCCTTTTTACTGCTGAGCAGTATTCCATCACATAAATGCACCACAGTTTGCTTATTTATTCACCAGTTGAAAGACATCTAGTTTATTTCCCAACGTGGCAATTATGAATTATTCTTTGTGTGTACAGCTGAATTTGCTTTGATAATATTTTGTTGAGGATTTTTGCATCTATATTCATGAAGAATTTTAGACTGTAGTTTTCTCCTTCTTTGGAGAGTCTATGTCTGCTTTTGGTATCAGGGAAATGTCAGCCTTATAAAATGAGAAGTGTTTCCTCCTCTTCTATTTTCTGTAAGAGTTCGTGTAGAATTGGTATTATTTCTTCCTCGAATGACTTGGTATTAGAATTCACCAGTAAAGCCATCTGAATCTGGAGTTTCCTTTATTGGAAGCGTTTCAATTTTAAATTCAATTTGTTTAATAGATATAGGGTTATTGTTGTTACCTATTTCTTCCTGAGTGAAGCTTTGGTAGTTTGCATCTTCCAGAGGATTTGTCAATTTCATCTAAGTTATTAAATTTGATTATTATAAAGTTAAGGAGAAGTCAGTACTGAAATAACCAAACACGTGAGTGAATGGCTCACCTAAGGAGACCATAGAGAAAAAAGAACAGAAATTCTGGGCCTAAAAATTACTTGAAATTCATGAAAAACTTTATGCTTTTTTGAAATGGAACAGTTTATTTAAAAGCACAATTATGCACAAGGATGTAAAGCAAAGTCTTAATATAAAAAATTGGAAACCACATAAATGTCAAGGAAAGTGAATATGGTATATTCACTTGATGGAATATATGTTATTCAAATTGTGTAAAATTATGCATAGCAAAATCTAGGGAGAAATACACCCAAATATTAGTAGTTAGTTTTTGAGGTTTGGAGTCTATGGAGTCGCTTATTTATTCTTTTCTATATCCTCTAATAATACTTTAGTAACATCTTGATTGATTATAAGCTTTCTTTGGCTCATTTCTCTACAAATTCATTTTTTAGATCATCAAAATTTATACTTTTAATCTCATTTTTCAATGGACACAATTAAAAATAATGTTAGTCACTCAGTGACGCATTCTCCTGCTGCTGGTCACCCTTGGAAAGGAAGCAGCTCCTCGCTCAGTCTCTCTGAGGTACCTGGCTTGATGATATTGCTGCAGGGCAAAGGGCTCACTTGCCATCAAGGGTGATTTATTAGCAGTGTAGCCACATCTCCTCTCTCCTGGAGCCTGGCTCCTCCCACCACTGCCACCAATATGAGCCCAGGTCCTGGGCCTGGCCACCCCTCAGGGTCCTACCACACCCTGGACTGCCCCAGGTGTAGTGTATATGCACATCAGGTGGCAATGCCGACTGCTTGATCTGCACAGTGTCCACTGTCCCTGCAGACCTGAGCCCACGCATGCATGCCTTCCCACCCGGCATATCTCCTCTGCTCACCTGCAGGCTCCATTGTACTATCAGACTTCACTACAAAGCAAGTTGAAGTGTAAAATTATTAAGAATTTCTTTTTTCTTTCTTTTGAGGCCAAGTCTCACTCTGTTGCCCAGGCTAGAGTATAGTGGCTTGATCTCAGCTCACTGCAACCTCTGCCTTCTCGGTTCAAGTATTCTCCTGCTTCAGCCTCCCAAGTAGCCGGGACTACAGGTGTGTGCCACCATACCTGGCTAATTTTTGTATTTTTAGTAGAGATGGGGTTTCACCACGTTGTCCAGGCTGGTTTCGAACTCCTGACCTCAGGTGATCTGCCCACCTCGGCCTCCCAAAGTGCTGGGATTACAGGTGTGAGCCACCGTGCCCGGCCAAATTACTAAGAATTTCAAGACAGCCACAGTAGAGCATAAAAACCAAGTGCCCTGTGCAACTGCACAGGTCTTATACCTGTAAAACCAGCCTGGAGCAAGAACACGGAGGCCTGGGCAGCAGAGGCTGAATGTGGAGTCGTGTCGTCCCTTAGAAGTCAGAGTGGGCAGAGTGGGTGGGCAGGTCCAGTGATTGATAGTTCTAGGATACGTACCAAACATACAAATACACGCCATCATTACCACAGTGTAATTTCTGTTGTAGAAAGTAATAAGAAAAAAAAAAAAAAACACCGTGAAGGCAGGTACTATTTCTTGGTCTAATTTATAGCTAAAGTCCCAGGGACTAGTCTAGTGCTTGGCAATTAGCAGGTAACCAATAAATATTATTAAATATAATTGGAGGGATTCCTATTCTTATCTTTTCTGGTTAGCTTGATAACTCTTATACATCCTTCAAGACCCTATTCGAAATGCCCCCTCTTCTGTAAAGCTTTTAGGAACCCTTCCAGAGTTAGTGACCCTTGTTTTCCTGCACCTTCTGCAGCTCTGATTTTAGCACCAAGCCAAGGCATGGAAGTTATAAGACACCATCTTACACAAATCCTCATATTTTGATTTACTTTTAAAAATTTTTCTCAGTAATTTTATAACTACTAAAAATCTTAACCCCATCAACTAGGATGAAATGAGTTTTTCTATGGCATTTTCTAAGAAGTAAGGTACTTTGTTTATTAATCATTCTTCCCCCATTTTTGCCAAATGACTTTAATAATTTTAGTATCCAAATGTTTTTCTGTTTCTTTTTTTTAAAAAAATAAACATTTTACTTTGCAATAATTTTAGATTTACAAGAAATTTGCATATATAACCAAGAATTCCCATGTACCCCTTATCCAGTTTCCTCCATTATTAACATTATACATTATCATGCTATATACATCAAAACAAAGACACTTGACGTTGGTACATTACTATTAAGTAAACTCTAGAGTTTGCTTAGATTTCACCAGTCTTCCCATTAATGTCCTCTTTTGGCACTGGTATCCCATCCAGCATATATGGTATTTAGTTGTCATGAGTCTCCATGGGCCCCTCTGGTCCGGGATAGTTTCTCAGTCTTTCCCTGTTTTCCATGACTTTGACAGTTCTAAGGAGGACTGGCTGGGGATCCTGTAGAATGTCCCCAATCTGGGTTTGTCTAACGTTCTTCTCATGCTTAGACAGATTAAGGTTTAAGGAAAGCGCTCGACAGAGATGAAGCGGCCTCCAGTTACATCACACCACTGGCTACATGAGAGCCGCGTGACATCACTGGGGAGGCTCACCTGGATCGCTTGGATAAAGTGCAGTCTGCCAGGTTTCTCCATGGTGAAGCTGCTATTTCCTTTTCTACATTTTATTCTTTGGAAGCCAATCTCTGCTTCCTTTTTGATCTAGAATCCTATCTCATGTGTCTCAGCACTTATCGCCATATTATCATTGTTCTTTTTTTAAAAAATCAGTAAATTATGATCACTTTAAAATATATTTAATATCAAGCTTTAAAAAGAAATTTGCCTGTCAGACCCAATGATCTGAGAATTACTATAAACACGTTATTTACTGTAAAATTACATGCTAATTACTATAAACATATAATCATCAGATTACAAAATAATCCCGATTTAGGAACAGGTAGGATGAAAATGTTAATGACACCAATTAGTGCTCTTTGTCCCATCCCCAAACCCGGTTGCATCTGCCCCCCTGTGACAAATGACGCAGGCATTCCCTGGCCCCGTTCTGCACTAGACCTTGTCCTGAGCTCTGTGACCTGGACTCAGAAGTTGACCTGCTTCAACCCCTTTCTTGTACAAGAGGGGAAATTAAAGACAAGAGAGGGAAAGGGCTTGCCTGAGGTCACACAGCCTGTGAGTGGCAGAATCAGGACTCGATCCTGAGTCTTTCGCTTCCCCAGCATTCAAAGTAATGCCAGTGGTAATCTGGGATCCTCCTTCATGAAATCTCTATTCAGCCAGGAAGAATTATCTGCTTTTCTGCATGACTTTCAATTCCAGTTCCAGTATCTGAGTCCCTTCCGCATAATCAAGCTGGGGTCTTGCAGTGAAGGTCCAGGGGAGAATAATTACACCTCGGCACAGTCCTCAAGGAGCTTCTGGTGAGTAGAGTGACAATTTGATCAAGGGCTTAGTACAGGGTCCAGCACGGAATGGTTGTAAGTCATTGTTGGATGATTGGATTGACCGGAACAGAGCCACTGTCCCTTCCATCTGGTTAATGCCCATTACGCACCTTAATGATAGTATATGCCCACCCCTTAGAGCACTGAGCACTTTACACCAACTTGTACTTCCTTTGACTAATGGCCCTTTCCCAGCCAACACACCCAGATCCTGGAGAGTAGGGGCCATGTCAGTCTTGCCCAGCAGCTGGATCCCAGCATTTATCACAGAGCCTGGGAGATGGCAGGCCCCTAGTAGATATTTGATGGCTGAATGAGCAAATGAATGAATGCCATCCCAGGCAGAGAGAGGGCCAGGCTGTCACATACATGCAGTCAGGCCTCCCACTGCCCAGATGCAGCTCCCCACATTTCTTGCCAGCTGCCAGGCCATCCCATCAGACTCAGGTTTTCAAATAGAAGCGAGGAGTTGAGTGTATGAAGCTAAACAAAGCAGTGGGCTGAGCCAAACTTGCCTCGAGGCAAGCTGCTTCCCGCTGCCACCCCGGCTGGCACCCTGGAGTCTGGAGCCAGGCCTGTCCCACAGCCAACCCTCAGCTTCCAAAATCTGCGCCCAGCCAGAGAATGTAGGGTGAGGGGCTTCTGGGAGGGAGGTCACCTGCCACACTCCCATCCTGGATGGCGGGGGCAGACCACCCTACTCATGGCCTACACACCCAGATCCTGGGGTAGAGGTGGGAGGAGGCCTACATTCTATGGTGGGATAAAAGGAAAGAAGGAAGGAAGGAGACCCCACACCTCCTTGCTCCCATCAGGAGCGCAGCTCAGCACTGGGCACTGCATGTGTGTGATGTTCACAGAGGCAGCGGTTATTATTCTTTTTTACAGACGTGGAACTTGAGACTCAGAGAGATTAAGAACTTGCCAAGGCCACAATTCTGGTCAGTGGCAGAACTGATTTGAGCTTAGCTCTCTCTGATTCCAGAGCCTGAGGTCTGGCCTCAAGCTGTGGAGGTTTCTGTTCCCGCACTCTCCTGTCTTCTTCATTAGTTCCCGTCTCTTCTTCAGTCCACATAAGATGCCATCAGGATGCTGCCCTGGTGTTTTTGTTTGTGTGTGTTTGTTTTTGATTTTAAGGCTGAGATAAGGAAGGAGGGGAGTGATAGGGAGCCATCAGCCATTCACTCCCAGGTGTGAATCACTCTAATCCATTGCTTTCCTTCTGGCCTCCAGCTGAGTCTCACCTGCCTGGAGCAGGTGGAAATGTTGGTGAGGAAAGAGTAGCTGCCTGAGAGTCAAGGTCACTTTGAAGGATCCACTGAGTCAGTGTACAGATGAGGAAACTGAGGTCAAGAGCAGGAAGGGAAATGCCCAGAAGCCGGTGAGGAAAACAGGCAGAGTGGGATCTGGATTCAGCAACAGGAAATGTGATTTCCCCACCTATTTGGGAGGCTGAGGCAGGAGGACTGCTTGAGCCCAGGAGTTTGAGGCCAGCCTGGGCAACATGGAAAGACTTTCCCCACTCCCTCGCAAAAAAAAAAAGAAAGAAAGAAAGAAAAAGAATATGATTCCCAACACCACAGCAAGTGCATCTCTCTGAAGTCCCCTGCTGACAGTGAAGGTAAAGGCAAAGGTGAAGGTGGTGGGGCCAGAGTGTGGAAGGGAAGCTAGAGGTTTTCCGAAAAGGTCATTCTGTAAGGACCCAGGGGCTATCCAAGATGCAATTGCCTGTTCTAATAAAGGAGGTCCCAGTACCCACTTCAGTCTCCAGCACCCATGCGATTATCTGAGGACTGGTTTATGCAGATGTGAGCAACCTAATCTCACAGCAGGTGGCAGCCTAGTGTCTTGCAAAGTCACATGCTCTACCTGTGTTCTCACTCTGCTCCACTACTTACTGGGCTTGTGGACTTCTCTGAGCCTCAATAATCTCTTCTGTAAAGTGGTTGCCTCCTTTGCAACAAAGGCGAGAGTTCATGACTATAAAGCATGTGTACACCTAGTATATGGTTGGCTCCCACTAAAGAAAACAGCCTTTTGTCAGGGCTGGAAATGGGCTTCTTTCTTGGTGCTTAGTCTCATTACCGCCTGACTTAAAAATTCTATCCAACTGGTCTGCACAAACCAGCAGAAATCCCTCGAAGGTGGTGCATGGAGCCTAGGCTGGGACCCAGGAGACTTGGATTAGTTCCTGCCTCTTCCACAGATATGCTATGTGACCACAGACTGGTGCCTTCATCTCTCTGGGTGTCAAAACTCCTGTCTGGCCTTGAGGTTAATGGTTTCCAAACACTTTATGTTATTTATTCTTCATACATACCTTAGGAGATAAGTACCATTGATATCCCCATTTCACAGACGTAAGAACGAGGCACAGAGAGGTTAAGTTAACTTGGCATGCTCAAGGTTATACATCTAGTTAGAGAGGCAGGGTTAGGATTTAGTTCCAGCTCTGTCTGACACCAGAACCTCAGAAGAGTCTCCACCCAGGAGGACCTCAGTGCAGAAACAGAGAGGCAGGGTGGGCATGGTGAGACCCAGAGAGGGTTGCCAGTCTGACAGATTTGAGGAGAAGGCAAAGGACTGGGAAATTGGGAGCGGGGGGTGGGGGGTGAATTCCTTTCTCATCAAGGCAGCTGCAAAGAGAGGAACTGGTGGGGACTAGAGGGAGTGGGGTGCACAGGGAGTGGCATGGATGCAGTGCCAGGGGAAAAGGGGGGTCCTTTGAGAATGTCTGGGGACTCACAGGTACAGAAAGGAGCCTGAGCTAGAGTTAGGGCCTTCAGCCTCTAGCTGTGCCTGAAGGGTGCTGTGACCTGGGCAGATTCCTTTCTGTTCCTGGGTCTCAGTTTCCTCCTTTGTACCATGGAGGGTGAGTCCAGGAACTCTTCCAGGCCCTCCTGGAACATGCTATAGCTCCAGCCTATAGCTGAGGGCCCAGCCCAGAGCAGATGCCTGAAAATTGCTTACAGAATAGTGGAGTGAGCAGCTGAATGGAGGGGGGTCAGTGGTGGGGCAAGGGCTGGCTTAATGGAGCCACGCCCTTGGATGTGATGCTGATTAATATCATGATTATTATCTACTTACAGCCCTGTTTCTCTTCACTGGCTGATTTGCAGACATTTATTAGTCAATCTTCACAGCGGTCTAGGGAGGTAAGTAGGGAGGGGGAAGCCTGTTTTACAAGCTTTGCGGGGGCGGGTATTGGGTGGGAATGGAGGAATCGGAAAGACTTGAACCATTTGCTGGAGCCAATTTTGAGCTCTCCAGCAAAAAGAGGTGTTGGAAATGCTCTTGTCTAATCCTCAGCTGCTTTGCCATTTGAATTCTCTCCACTCGAGAGATTGAAAACAGGCAGCTACAGATAAAATCTGTATTTTGTTTGGCCTGTAAAGGGTGTTTAAAAATTTGTGGTTAATATTTAAATACAGGGAGATTTGGAGCAACCAACTCATCCACAGCTATCAGGGTGTAAATGGATACATCCCCTTCAAAAAGCTGACTGACACTTTCTACTATAAGTGAAACACATATGTGCCCGGTGACCCAGCAATTCGACTCCTAGGTATGCACTCAACAGAAGTGCATACACAGCCATCAAAAGGCATTCAAAAATGTTCATGGCAGCATGATTTGTAACAGACTGAAACTGGACACATCCTAAATACCCAGCAACAGGAGTGGATGAATTAATTGTGGTATAGTCACACCAAGGAATTCTGTACAGTAACAAGGATGAAAATTAGCCAGGCATGGCCAATTTTATTAACTGTATAGTTATTAATTATCAGTTATTACTGATTATGAGCTATAGTTGTTGACTATATAGTCATAGTTATTAACCATAGTTGCAGATGATGTCGATGACTTGTGGGCAGATAGCATCTACAGTGTGGAATGCTGAGCAAAGGGATCAGTCCTATATTATTAACTGTATAGTTAATAATACCCATGCTGTACACTCGGTCTCCAGAACTTTTTCATCTGCAAGTTTGTACCTTTTGGCTAACATTGCCCCATTTCTCCTACCCCTCACCCCTGGTAAGCACCCTTCTAGTTTCTGTTTCCACGAATTCACCTTTTTAAGATCCCACATATGAGTGAGATCATGCAGTATTTATCTGTCTTTCTGTGTGATGACTAGATGGATAAAGAAACTTTGGTACAACAGTGCCCCCTTATCCACGTTTTCAGTTTTCACAGTTTCAGTTACCCTGCAGTCAACCATAGTACAAAAGTATTAAATAGAAAATTCCAAAAATAAACAATTCGTAAGTTTTAAACTGCATGATGAAATCTTGTACTGTCCTGCTCTGTCCCACCTGGGACATGAATCATCCCTTTGTTCAGCATTCCACACTGGAGATGCTACCTGCCCAGTTGTCATCAACATCGTCTGCTCTTGACATCTGACCACTGACATACTCATGGCGTGATGATGCAGAATCCACCGAAGCAGATGAAGTGGGCTTGTATATCAAACACGCAGAGGGCTACTCTTTACATCCACAAATAAGAATCATCTTCCTGACTTATTTCACTTAGCATAAGGTACCTCAGGTCCATCCATGCTGTCACAAATGGCAGGAGTGCCTTCTTTTTTAAGGCTGAATAATATTCTGCTGTTTATATCTATGGTAGTCCCCCATATCCTCCCCATTGTTCTTTTTTTAAAAAATTCAATAAATTATGATCACTTAAAATATATTTAACATCAAGCTTGCTGACACCAGCTCGGTTGGGGAGACCCTAACCCAGTGGTGCTGGAGGAATTAAAGACACAGAAATATAGAGGTGTGACGTGGGAAATCAGGGGTCTCACAGCCTTCAGAGCTGAAAGCCCTGAACACAGATTTACCCACGTGTATTTATTAACAGCAAGCCAGTCATTAGCATTGTTTCTATAGATATTTGATTAATGACAAGTATCCCTTATGGGAAATGAAGGGATGGGCCGAAATAAAGGGGTGAGTCTGGCTAGTTATCTGCAGCAGGAGCATGTCCTTAAGGCACAGATCACTCATGCTATTATTTGTGGCTTAAGAATGCCTTTAAGCGGTTTTCCACCCTGGGCGGGCCAGGTGTTCCTTGCCCTCATTCTGGTAAACCCACAACCTTCCAGTGAGGACGTTATGGCCATCATGAACAAGTCACAGTGCTGCAGAGATTTTGTTTATGGCCAGTTTTGGGGCCAGTTTATGGCCAGATTTGGGGGGGCCTGTTCCCAACAAAGCTTTAAAAAGAAATTTGCCTGTCAGACCCAATGATCTAAGAATTACTATAAACACGTTATTTACTATAAAATTACATGCTAATTACTATAAACATGTAATTATCAGATTACAAAATAATCCCTATTTAGGAACAGGTAGGATGAAAGTGTTAATACATTCTAAGACCCCTAGTGGACGCCTGAAACCTCAATAGTACCAAACTCAACAGAGCTTATGTTTT
Organism: Colobus angolensis palliatus; assembly: GCF_000951035.1. Classification (NCBI taxonomy): domain Eukaryota; kingdom Metazoa; phylum Chordata; class Mammalia; order Primates; family Cercopithecidae; genus Colobus; species Colobus angolensis. The sequence continues at coordinate 2,737,848 of NW_012114944.1, forward strand.
TCCCTATACGTAAATATGTATGTAAACACCTATAATAAATTCCCTATATGTAAATACCTATAATAAAATTTAATTTACAAGTTAGGCACAGTAAAAGATTAATAACAATAGCTAGTAATAAAATTGAACAATTATAACAACATATAGTAATCAAAGTTACGTGAATGTGGCCTCTCTTCTCTCTCTCTCAGAATCTGTTCCTGGCCTTTGAATACATTTCAGTTTACAGCCTCCATCCTACAGTGTCCTTGCCAATGGTTTGTCTGGCTTCCGTTTGCACACCCTGGTGACAGGGGGCTCATTTTCTCCCAAGGTGGTGCTTTCTATCATGGGACCATTTTGCTAGTTAGAAAGTGCTTTCTGAAGCTGACTTGAAATGTAACAGACTCACAGACTCTCACAAAGAGATGGGACCTTGGAGGTTTCCCAGGCCAAAAGTCCTCATCCTTTTCACCTCCAGAGACCTTGTCATTACCTGCCCCCTTGGGCTTATTGCTGGCATCTTTTTTGTCTGCCTCTCAAGTTGCATTTATTACTCACTTACCTGAGAGAACGTATTTCCAAGTGACAGTATCCTCTGGAATATTTCAACTACAAAAGGACTTTGAGCACTGTTTGTCGAGTCCAGCCCCGGCTTTGCAAATAAACAGCTGACACCAAGAGAGGAGAAGCAACATGGCTAAGGCCACAAGGTGACAAAGCCTTAACAGATATCGGCTCCCTGGCTGGCCATTCATGTCCTCATTGGTCTCTGGATTGTTCTGGTCCAGCTTAACCTTAGCATACAGCAAAGAAGAGATGATAAAGAGACAAAGGAGAGGTGCACTTTCTTGGAGAGAAAAGGAGAGATAGGAAGGGGGTCCAGGGCAGTCAAGCGCCGCTCAGAGTAGGGAGGACAAGTGCTCTGGGCACAGGGTTGGGGGTCTGGGGGACAGATCTGGGTGGGAGCCGAGTGGGCATGCAAATAAACAGCAAAGCCCGTTATTCCCTCGAAGTCCCTACAGATCCTGCCCACAGCTGCTGACCCCTCACACACTCTAAGCTCTGGCCGCCTTCTTCGGCCCAGTCCCATGTGCTTCCTACCCCAGGCCTTTGCTCCCACTGCTCCCAGGCTGGGACTGATGCTCCCTCCCGCCTCCTCTATCTTCAACCAGCACAGATGGGAGCCTGTCTGTGCCCTTGAGTGTGCTGGTCACCATCCGTGACTCGCGTTCTTTTAGTCCTTATCATGGCTCTGCGAGTTGAGTTTTTTTTTTTTTTTTTTTTTTTTTTTTTTGAGGCGGAGTCTCGCTCTGTCGCCGGGACTGGAGTGCAGTGGCCGGATCTCAGCTCACTGCAAGCTCCGCCTCCCGGGTTTACGCCATTCTCCCGCCTCAGCCTCCGGAGTAGCTGGGACTACAGGCGCCCGCCACCTCGCCTGGCTAGTTTTTTTTTTTTTGTATTTTTAGTAGAGACGGGGTTTCACCGTGTTAGCCAGGATGGTCTCGATCTCCTGACCTCGTGATCCGCCCGTCTCGGCCTCCCAAAGTGCTGGGATTACAGGCTTGAGCCACCGCGCCCGGCCGAGTTGAGTATTATTATTCCTAATTTACAGACCAGGAAATTGAGCCTCAGAAAAATTAGGTTTTTAAATGTTAGGATCACAAAAGATTAAGTGGAGAAGTGAGATGAGACCCCAGGTCTTTAAGCTTGAAATTCAATGTTCTTTTGAATACACTTCACTATCCTGCTTTTCATGTGAAAAATATGCCAAACCATAGGATCTCATGTATACGCATGAGATCGCGACTCCATCTCCCTTTTCTCCCCCCGCCTTCTCTCTTTCCCTCTCTCTCTCTCGCTAGCTCTCGCTCTCACTCTCTACCACCCCTTCTCCTACCTTGTGAGAACACAGCAAGAAGAGGAAAAGGCAGTCACCTAGAAATGAGGAAGACAGCCCTCACCAGAAACAGACACTGTTGAACCTTGATCTTGGACTTGCAGCCTCCAAAATTGCAAGAAAATAAATTTAAGCTGTGGACTCTTATTTAAGCTCTCTAGTGTGTGGTATGTTGTTATGGTAGCCTAAGCAGATAAGACTTCCTTTCAACAACAGAGGAGAGTGGACCTGCAGCAGGGGTCAGGGTCGGGGTCAGGGTCAGGTTCAGGGTACCGGGGAGAATCCCCGGGGCCCCTTGTCAAAGAGGCAGACTCCCAGATCCACCCCTCTGGATTCCAAGTGGGCATGTCTGAGGATGAGCTTCAAGTCCCCATGATTTTGAGAGGCAGTCTCTGATCACCCTCTGAGCACTGCTGGCCCAGAGGATCCTCATGGTCCCTTCTGCACCTCACCCTCAAAGTCAGTGGAGCCCAATGATAAGCCACATCACTTGTTCCAGCAAATTCTCCATTTTCAGACATCAGTTTATTCTAAGTCATCCTCTTTTTGCCTTGGTTCATATTAGAACATGGGAATGCAGAGATCAGTAGCTGAAAATTTATAAAAGAGAAAGATGAATCTCTGCACACTTCTGGAAAATGGAAAAAAGTGCCCAAGTTACTCAAAAGTTGGCAAAGTGCCCCATTGGAGGGACTAAAAATTACCAATACTAGAAAAAACAGAGACTGAAAGTATCTCTTGTAATAGCTACCTATTGCTGCCTAATAGATTGTCTCCAATTTAGCAACTTTAAGCAACAATTTCTGAGCATCGGGATCCAGGAGTGGCTTAGCTGGCTGGTTCTGGCTCAGGGTCTCTCGTGGGGTTTGGGTCATGCTGTCAGCCAGGGCTGCAGCCACCCGAAGCTTTGCCTGGTCTGGAGGACCCACTTCCAAATGCACGCAAGGGGGTGCTGGCAGCCTGGAAGGAGGCCTCGGTTCCTAGCCAGATGGGCCTCTCTAGACTCACACTGCAGCTTGCTTCCCAGCGTGAGAGATCAGAGAAAGAAGCCCAAGATGGGTCTCGGTCTTTCACCATCTAATCTTAGGTATGACATACCCACCACTACATCTACCATATGCTGTTGGTCACACAGACCATCCCTGATACACTGTGGGAGGGAACCCCACAATGCGGGCAGGTGGGAATATCAGGAGGCAGGGGTCACTGGGGACCATTTGGAAGCTGGCTACAACATTCTTTAAAAAAAAAAAAATCTTCATTTAGACCAAACTAATATCAACCAACATGTTTTTGGCCCAATGGCCTTCAGCTAGATCACAGATGGTTGTGTGGAACCTGAATGGAGACATGAATGGAGGTATATCTCCCTGCTTCCTGTGTGCAGTAGACTGAATAATAACTCTCAAAGATATCCAGGTCTTGATCCCCGGAACCTGTGAATGTACCTTACATAGAAATAGATTTTGCAGATGTGATTAAGTTTAAGATCTAAAAATGGGGAGATGATTCTGGATTATCCAGATGGGTCCTAAATGCAATCACAAGTGTCCTTATGAAAGAAAGGCAGGGGGAAATTTGACACAGAAGGAGGTGACAATGTAACACTGTAGCAAGACAAGAGAGGGGAAGGAGCTATGAAATAAAGAATGCAAGAAAAACAGCTTTAGAAACTCAGAAAGGCAAGGAAATATCTTCTCCCCTGGAGCCTCAGGAAGGAGCAGGGCCCTGCTGATGCCTTGAATTTGGCTCAGTGAAACTGACTTTGGCCCAGTGAAACTGATTTCACACTTCTGACTTCCAGAACTGCAAGAGATTGGATGTGTGTGTGTGTGTGTGTGTGGATTTTTTTGGTTTTTGGTTTTTGGTTTTGAGACAAGAGTCTCACTCTGTTGCCTAGACTAGAGTGCAGTGGCTCGATCTTGGCTCACTGCAACCTCTGCCTCCCAGGTTCAGGCGATTCTCCTGACTCAGCCTCCTGAGTAGCTGGGACTACAGGTATGCACCACCATGCCTAGCTAATTTTTGTATTTTTAGTAGAGATGGGGTTTCACCCTGTTGGCCAGGCTAGTCTCGAACTCCTGGCCTCAAGTGATCCATCTGCCTCCACCTCCCAAAATGCTGGGATTACAGGTGTGAGCCACTGCACCTTTCCTTGGAAGTGTGTGTTTTGAACTGGAAATTTGTAGAAATTTTGTTTTGTTTGATTTGGTTTTTTTTGGAGACCGAGTCTCGCACTGTCGCCCAGGCTGAAGTGCAGTAGCGCAATCTTGGCTCACTGCAACCTCCACCTCTCAGGTTCAAGGGGTTCTCCTGCCTCAGCCTCCCAAGAGCTGGGATTGCAGGTGCCCATGTAGCAATTTTTACAGCAACAATAGCAAACGAATACCCTGCATCATATCCATTTGGTACCATCAGGAGAGTTTGCAGCAGGAAAGAAAGTACACTTCTGGTCCCAGAGCTGCATGTACTAGAGGTTTCAGGCTCACAGAAGATGATGTTGTTAAGGGGAGCAGGTACTTTTTGCAGGGCAATGAATTACACTGATTTCCAGTATGCCCAGGTGAGGCCAAGTGGAGTCAGACCTCCCGGGGTAGAATCCACTACTCACTGGCCACGTAACCTTGAGCAAATTCTGCAACCCCGTTGTCTCAGCTCTGGCTACATGTTAGAATCACCTGGAGCACCTCACATTCTACCCACGGCTAGAGCCCACCCTGAGAGTTCAACGTGGACTCAGGAGAGGGGCTTAGGCACCAGAACTTTTCACTTTAATTTTGTTTTTAGTGGACCTGCAAGAATAAGACCGGGATCGGTGCTTATTAATATAAGCCCCCAGACGATTCGAATGCGTAGCCAGCACTAAGCACCACCCCCTACCTCTCTAAATCTCTGTTTCCTCCTCCACAATAGAAATCAGTGTTAGGTTACCCATTACATGGGTGTGATGAGCCTTAAATAAGGTAATCCCTGTAAAGTGATTAAGACATAGTAAACCACCAATAACTATTCATACTGTGACTCATGACTGACTTCCTGTGGGATGTGCAGTGGTCCTTTTCCCTCTTGCGCCTCAGTATCCCCACCTGTACCTGGATCATCTTTCAGTGCCTCCTGCTATATATATCCCCTCTTATGAACAGAAAGATTCAGTAGATCACTTACACAGTGACATTTTCAGGTGCACTAAAACCAAGCATTTCGCACCTTAGGGAGACACAAGACAGGATCTAATCAGAAGTCTGCATCCCTCGGGCTTGGTTTGGGGGTTCTAGTGCCACATACAAAGCACAGAACAGGCGCCTGGGACAATGTCACCTTGGTAAGGGTCTGGCTCCCAGCATGCCTTGCGGTTGCAGGAGATTACCTATTTACATGTATTCTCTTCTGACAGGCAGACCAGAATTTTAAAATCCTCCTTCAGGTTTCTCACAGATACGATGGGGAACTTTGTTTACTATGGACTCCAGGGCTTCCTGAAGAGGGGGCCTTGAGTTTTCAAAAATAATTGCTTTCCCTCTCCTGTGCTCTCCAGCGACCGTCTTTGGCTGGAGGGAGAAACGGCTTTCTTGCTCAGGAGAGCTTTGGGAATGGAACTCAGGGGCCTCCAAAGAGCGGCAATCGGGAAAACAAGCAGGGAGGATCCAGGTTTTGCAAGGCCTGAAGCCTGCACGCTAGGGAGCCCCATGCTCTGTGAAGGAGAGAACGGTGATAAGAAGAAGATAATGATTAAGCAGGGTTGCAAACATTGTTTGGTGAACAAACAACCCCGTTCAGTGCACCAGTTTCTTCATCCCATCATGGGACAGGTGGAATGCGAGCTGAGATGCCAGCCTTGGTCAGCTGGAGGGTTGCTCAGCTCCCTCATGACTCCTCCTCTGTAAGATTGAAAGAGACTTTCATTCCCTAAATAAACATGTCTATTAAAGTCATTGATCTGTCCCCAGCAGGCAGTAATTGCACCTCAAAGGCCACAGATGCACAGCCTGGGGTTCTACTCCACCCCACCCTGCCCTGCCCTGCCAGTCTCCCTGCCTGGTCTGGGACAGGCCCTGACCCTCCTTGGGATTCAGGCTCTTCTTCTGTACAGCGTCACAATGTTGTTAATTCATATTCTTCCCATCACAGGGATGAACCCCTCTGGCTCAGTCATAAATGATAATACAGGACTCGTTTCCCATGGAAAAGCCCTAGGACAGCCACATGGGTACTTTAATATGAAATGCTCGCCTACCAGTTTGTAAGCAGCCCCTATCTGAGCCCCTAGGTGCCACCTCCACTCTGGCCTCACAGTCTTTGGCCTGGGACCCCCTAAACTTCCACATGACTCACTGTGGCCAACCAGATCGCAAGGGTTAGGGTCAGGGCAGGCACAAAAGAATTACAGCCAGGTTTTGTGCCGATGTTCCATTCCTCACCATTTCAAATCTCACCGCTGGGCCTGGGCTGGGGCCCCTGCACAGGCTCCAGCCCTTGTTAGCCTAGAGAGAGGCTTCTTGAGGAACTTCTCCCACCCTTTAAGAGCAGAATCCAGCCTGCGAGGATTCACTTAACAGGAGTGCAGCTGGGACTGGAGCCATTTCTGAGCCAGTAAGCCCTGATCTGTCTGCCTCTACCTTTTTCTAACAGGTATTTCTGGCCCAAGAAATTGGGCCTGGGAGGACAGACCTGACCCGGCCATCCTCCTGTGAAGGACTCTTCGTGACGGGGTGGAGGCTACACTCCCTGACTCCTGCTCCTGATCACTTTACTTGCCCTTCCTCATGAACATGTGCAGGCATCAGCCCAGGGGCAGATCTCAAAAAGCCTGGAGCCACAGGACCCCTTGGAGCTTCTTCAGGGGCCACCAGAGGGTAGGGGTCCAGTAAGCAGCTCCCTTGCACCTGGCTTGAGTCTGTAATCTAGTGCAGTCCCTTCACCATGCAGATAATTGGGCCCAGAGAGCACCTGGTGAGTCAGAGAGCCTGGGGTCCAGGTCCCCAGCTGGGGGCTTTGCCCACAGCACCTTGTGCCATCTCTCCTTTGTGGGTCTATCCTCGTCCTCACACACGTTGTCACTCTGTTTCAGGGAAGGAGTATTCCATGGCCCTTAATCCATGTGAACAGATGGACGATGGGAAGCATCTTTGTTATTCCAACCTGGGGCAATTTCTTTTACCAACCTATAGCAGAGACCTTAATGAGGCTTCAGTCTAGCTGAAAAGGTTGCCCAAACACCACATGTAGCACCCCGTGAGCCATAACTAAGACTAGATTATATGTGGACTCTCACTATGGACCCTACCCAGACCTTCCCACTCACTCCCTGTGGGATCTACAGAAGTCTTTCCCTTCTCTGGGCCTTAGTTTCCTCATCTGTACAATGGTGTTGTTGGACCAGAAATTCTAAGGACACCCTTTCCCCCGATCTGTTCCTGATTCTGTAAGGCCAGAGGTGGGAACAACCATCCTGGAATCCTCTCAGGAAAAAGGTGCTCAGGCAGGGCGCAGGGACTCATGCCTATAATCCCAGCACTTTGGGAGGCTGAGGCGGGCAGATCACTTGAGGTAAGGAGTTCGAGACCAGCCTGACCAACATGGCGAAACCCCGTCTCTACTAAAAATGCAAAAATTAGCTGGGCATGGTGGCATGCATCAGTAATCCCAGCTACTTGGGAGGCTGAGGCACAAGAACACTTGAACCCAGGAGGTGGAGGCTGCAGTGAACCGAGATGGTGCCACTTCACTCTAGCCTAGGTGACAGAGCAACATTGTGTCTCAAAAATAAAAAAGAGGCCGGGTGCGGTGGCTCAAGCCTGTAATCACAGCACTTTGGGTGGCCGAGACGGGCAGATCACGAAGTCAGGAGATCGAGACCATCCTGGCTAACCCGGTGAAACCGCGTCTCTACTAAAAAAAAATACAAAAAACTAGCCAGGTGAGGTGGTGGGCGCCTGTAGTCCCAGCTACTCGGGAGGCTGAGGCAGAAGAATGGCGTGAACCCAGGAGGCGGAGCTTGCAGTGAGCCGAGATCCGGCCACTGCACTTCAGCCCAGGTGACAGAGCTAGACTCCATCTCAAAAAAAAAAAAAAAAAAAGAAAGGGCTGCTCTTCCTTGATGACTCACTGAGGCACACCTATGATGGGACCTTTAGAATCAGATTTGGAGAGGGAAGACAGTGCAAAGTCAGTCACCTCCACTAGCTTGCCTAGTACTTTTAAGAGTGTGGCATTCCAATCCACCACATTCCTGGAAAATAGTCAACCCTCTGCAAAAATAATTTGTGCATTTTACCTTTAGCTACTGCACATTCATTCTTCTCTCCAAACCATAAATGTCAAGCACTGTGGAAGGTTCTTTTTTTTTTTTTTTTTTTTTTGAGGGGGGTAAATACCTTGCAACAGGACCACTTTGGTGAGTTCTGATGCCAGTCACAGCTTAGAAAGTGTCAAGGGTGGCCATGCTGAATAGAATCTAGACACAACACATTTGCAGGTGAAGTCACTTTCTGGAAATAACCATGACGGAGTCGTAGACTCCTCAGAAACCACTTAGGCCAGTGCTTCTCAAATATGGTTATATGTCAGAAGCATATGAGAAACTTGGCCAGGCACAGTGGCTTATGCCTGTAATCCCTGCACTTTGGGAGGCTGAGTGGGGTGAATCACTTGAGGTTAGGAGTTTGAGACCAGCCTGGTCAACATGGTGAAACCCTGTCTCTACTAAAAATACAAAAATTAGCCGGGTGTGGAGGCATGTGCCTGTAGTCCCAGCTACTCCGGAGTCTGAGGCAAGAGACTAACTTGAATCGGGGAGGCGCAGGCTGCTCTTCCTTGATGACTCACTGAGGCACACCTATGATGGGACCTTTAGAATCAGATTTGGAGAGGGGAGACAGTGCAAAGTCAGTCACCTCCACTAGGTTGCCTAGTGCTTTTATGAGTGTGAGATTCCAAGCCAAGCTTTGCAATTGCAAATGCACCACTTACCAGTGAATAACTTTCTCTTTCTGAACCTCAGTGTCCTTATCTGTCAACCAGAGCCAGTAATCTTTTCCTCTTAGCAGAGTTGGAGGGGTCTGTGACAGAACCTCCTAGTTAGCCTCCAGTGTCTGTCTTCCCACCAAGCCACAGAAAAGAAAGCCCCAATATTTTGACCACCCTAAAGATTCTACTTCCCAGCATGCCTTGCAGCTAGTTGTACCACATAAGTAAGTTCTGACCAATGGGATATAAATGGTATTGTTTGGGGGTTAGCTTTGGGGAGCCTTCCTCTAAAGCCAGAGGCATGCACACTTTGCCCTTTTGTCTTCTCCATTCCCACCTGCCTCCTGCTCCCTGGAATGTAGATGTGGTAGTTGCCATTTGGGATCATGAAGATAGTTTCCCCTGCTAGGGGTGACCAGTGGGAATTGGAAGGGGTGCACCTCCTTGAGCATCATTGAGTCACCTCCCTCACCTGCTTACCTCTGGGCTTTCTTTTACTTTTTTAGAGAAATCAACTCCCATCTTATGTAAGCCATTGTTACATGAGTCTCTGTTACTCAGAGCTGAACTTACTCCTCACTCACTGCCATAGGATCTGAGGAAATCAAGTGGTTCTCATCTAACCAAGTCACCCTTATGCCTTAAATCCCTCTGATAGTGACAGGAGGCAGCCAAACGCCTAGGCAGATAGGAGTGGGTCCCCGGTGAAATCCCACCTCCAAGCCAAAGACAGTTCAAAGCCTAAAAGCCAAGCTACAAGTTAGATCCTCGGACCGGAGTGAGAACCTGTCTTCCTGTTTGGCACACTTTCCTCTGACTGATCACACCCTTCACCTATTTTACACAAGCCTACCCTTTTCTAATTGGTTTTCTACACTGTCGTGCCTACCTTTGGGTGGTGTCTTCACTTTAAACTTTTTTGCATGCTCACAAACCAATTGGCATGCATTCCCCATTCTGAGTCCATAAAAAGCCCCAGACCCAGCCACACTGAGGAGAGAAACCACCCAGCTGCAGGGCTGGGGGACCAATTCCCACATCCCCTCTCTGCTGACAGCTGTTCTATTGTTCTCTGCCCTTCCTCACCCTTTAATTGTCAGCATATCCTCATTCTTCTTGGATGTGAGACAAGAGTTCAAGAACTGCTGAACACAGGTACAAGCTATAACACAGGTGGGACGAGTGGGTAGGGTGCCTCCAGTGGCAGACCTGGGACCCAGAGAGGTCCAGGCAAGGGAGACATTGCTGACCGGAGGTCCCAGCTGGCAAAGTGACTGAGAAACATCCTGTGTCACTTCTATGCCTCCTCAGGATACATCCAAACTCCTTCGCAAGACACTTCAGGCCTTTCATGATCTGCCCCTCCTATGGCTCCAGCCTTGGCTCTTACTGGCCCCCACTTATCCCATCACAGCCCAGGCACCAGCCAGGAGGAGCTTCTTACTGCACCCAAAGCCACAGGGCTCCCTCTCATTTCTGACCTTTGGCACATGCAGCTCTGTCTTCCAGAAATGCTGTTTCTCCTCTTGATTCAGCTTTCAAGAATCAGGTCAAGCATCACCTCCTCCAGTAATCCTCCCCTGACCATCCCAGGCTTTGTTTAGTTGTTTTGTCCCATTTCCTGTTTCTCTGCTCTCTTGGCACCACTCTCTGGGTTCTCTTTCTCACACTGTGTGAGGGAAACATGCCAGTCTCCATGTCTGTCTGCCTCCCCAGTCTGTGAGTTGCCTGAGGACAGGTATGATGTCTTGTTTGTCTCCACACTGCAGGGCCTGGCATAGGCGGGTCAGCAAAAACAGGAGCTGAGTGAAAGAAGGAATGATGAGTGGCAGACGCTTGCTGATGTGGACATTGCTGGGCCTGACAAGGGACTGTGCTGGGAAAACTGTCTTTGAACCAGAAGGAACTAGCTAGAGACAGAGAGGCAAAGCGGAAAGCAAGGATAATCAGCGCTCACTGCGGCTCCCATACTCTGGTCACCTAGGCATCAGCCCTGTGGATCCAAAAAGCCTTTGCACCTTCCTCAGCAGATCTGCACTGCTGTCATTGGTGGTAGGACAGCATTTCAGGCTGACTCCATTAGCAAGTATATGAAGATACACAGGGTCCCTGCCAATACTTTGTACTTCAACCATTGCCTTATAGTGGCCCATAACCAGCCATAACAGGACGGGAAAGTTAACTGACTGGCTTTAACAAATAGCATGCATTTAGACTACAACATTTGTGGCCCAAGGACTCTGCTGCCAGTGAACAAATGAACATTATGTAACCGCTTTACTACAACTTTCTAGTGCTTCAGTCTTCTAGAGGCCCTTGTGTCCTCCTCCTCCTATTCCCCTCTTTTTACAGTGGCGATGACTGAGGCCCAGAGGGCGGTGGTGGCTCAAGGTCGCACAGAAAGGCTGGAACCCAGGCTCTGACACCCTGCCAGTGCCCTTTGCACCAACTCGACTCGGTTTGGGGATTGCTGTTCAATAATTAACCGTGGATTTTGAGAAAGACATGGACCCCTCGGACCCAATCATGAGGTCACAAAAGGACAGATTCATTACACAGCATTTTAGCCCAGAGGACACCTGCTATTGACTTGGTAACATAATCCTTTTTTTTTTTTAACTTTTTATTACCAGAAATTTTAAATATGCACAAAAATAGACATTATAATGAACCCCTTTGTGCCAGCAGCTTCCAGCTTAAGTAATTATCAACACTTGCTGTTGTTAGTAACATAACTTGGAATCTTATTTCCTCCTAGGAAACTGGAGGAGACACACACTACAACCAGAATGATCATTTCAAATTGCAAACTGGATTATGTCAACCGCCCTCCTTCTCCCTCAAGGCTCTTTAATAGAATCTTCTGCTTCTGGGATGAAGATGGAGCAGAGCTCCTACCCCAGACCTGGACAGCAGTCTCTAGACTTCTTTTAAGTGGGAGAAAAGTACACTTCTCTTGTTTAAGGCACTTTTATTTTGGGTTTTCTCTGATGTCAGTAGTTCTCAAAACTGGCTACATGATGGAATCAATGGAGGGGCTTAAATACAAAATGAAACAACAACAACAAAACCAGATAACCCAGAACAACACCCAGGGATTCCTAGCAACGTGGAGTGTTGCTCAGGTGTTTCCAAAGGCTCTCCAGGTGGTGCTGATGCCCAGGCATAGTTGAGAACCACTGTTTCATTATATGCATCCAATCTAACTCTAACTGATACAGGCTCAGCTGAAAGGTCATCTTCTCCCAAGAAGTCCGGGGAGGAACTCAGGGCTCTCTCTTCTGTTTCCACAGAGCTTGGTGCTAATCTTTATTAAGTGTATCAGGTTGGGCATGGTGACTGATACCTATAATCCCAACACTTTGGGAGGCTGAGTCAGGAGGACTGATTGAGCCCAGGAGTTTGAGACCAGCCTGGGTAATATGGTGAGACCCTATCTCTAAGAAAAATTTTAAAATTAGCCGAGTGTGGTGGAGGTCAGAAATTCAAAGTGTCTCCCTGGGCTAAAATCAAGGTTTTGGCAGAGACGAGTTTATTCTATAGACACTGAGGGAGAAGCCAGTCCCTTGCCTTTTCCAACTGCTTGCATTTGTTGTCTTGTGACGGCATCACCTGACCTCTGCTTCCATCCTCACATCTCTTTCTCTGACTCCTGCTTCCCTTTGATAAGGACCCTTGTGATTTCATTAGGCCCTAGCTATACAATCTAATCTCCCACCTCCAGATCATTAACTACAATATCCCCTTTTGCCATGTAAGTGAATGTCTTCATAGGTACCAGGTGTTAGGACATGGGTGTCTTTAGGCGCCATTATTCTGCCTACCACAATCAGTGTACATAGGGTGAAGCAATAGGGAGTGGTGAGGCCTGTGGCAAACTGAAAAATGAAAGCCCTGCCTAAAGTGGGCAGCTACTACGAGCATCTCTAGTTGAGCCACTGTTCCATATCTATGTGCAGGCCTAATGGTACTAAGTCTTCCAATGTTTCAAGAAAAACTAGAAATGTGCATTTTGTAATGTCAAATATCTCAATGTTTAAGCATTAGAAAGCATAAAACGGAAAAAAAAAAAAAACCCACAACTCTGCTGGGGTCAAATAGAACACGTATGCTGGCTTGAGACTTGGGCTACCAATTTGTGGTGTCTAGTCTGGAGCTTCTTCCTCATTAGGACAGTTAAGGCAGCATTAATTTATTTTGTGCTGCTTGTCACTTTGTCAGTGGGAGAAGAGACAGGCAGGGGTGAAGCCCAGGCTCTCTCTCAGGCCCCAGGGTGGTGTTGGTATATCCCTTCCATTTACCACCCACGTTCCTCCCTTGACTTCTGTCCAAACTCTTCCCAAACTCCTCCTCATCTCTCCAGCAAGACGGAGCTCCCAAGGCTGCAAGTGGCTCTGCCTTCAATTACTGTTTAGTTCATTTGCATGTGGCTTTTCTCCTTGACCTTCGACATGAGGAGGGGAGCCACAGCCAGGACAGTGTAGTAAAAGCTGAGTCTTTTGCTCTGCTAGGGTGAACTCTAACTGTGCTTTACAGGTGCCATTGCCACACGTAAGCACTGCAACAGTCTTCTCTCCCTGCCCCACCAGCCCCCAACCTCCTCCTCCTCTCAGTTGGGTATTTCTTAGTCTCAATGATGCTGTCAGTTAAGGTGTGGTCAGGAAAATGGAAACCACTCTAGGTGTTTTGAGTAGGAAGAGATTAATATTAACACAAGTGGTGGGAGGCTGGGAAGTGAAGGGCACTAAGCCATTGTCAAGAAATCTGGAAATGCTAAGATTATAGGGAGGCTACTACCAGTGTTCTCTGTAGCCCATAGCCCTGAACTGAGTCCTCCTTAGGGGGGCCTTCAAAGCCTTGGGTAGAAACCCACCTCTGCAGATGCCCACACACCAGCTGCATGCTCTGCTTCCAGGCCAATGTTATTTGTGTGATGGTGCAAGAGCTTGGCTTCTGGTCTGCATTTGGATACTAATCCCCTAATCCCTTTCCAAAGGGACCTTGGGCAAGCCCCTTTTCCTTTTTGGGTCTCAGTTTCTTCAACTATAAAAATGAGGTGAAGGGGAAGGAAGACAGAGAGGGAAGAGAACTGAGTTTGAGGCAAATACTCAGGGGTTGGTTTTGTTCAACAACATTCAGACTTGCTCATGTTCACAGAGAGTAAGCTTCACTTAGGGGATCACTTAGGGAAAAAGAAAAAAGTATATATTGGCTTGATTTTTAAATGCATCTTTATTTTTAAATTTCCATTTCCTGCAAATGTCTCAGTGTCTTGACCTAGTCTTCCCTCTTCTGTTCGAATACAGAAAATGATTATGCTCAGTGTAGAAGAAACAGTGCAGCTTGCATGTCCTTTTGTTTGGAATCTAGCTGATCTCTTCATCATTCTCAGAGCTGGATTCTTCAGTAGCTTCCTAGACATATAAGGCTCTGCAATGCTGAAGGATAGAAATCGCTTCTCTTCTCCCACCAGCCCAGTGTAAACACATCCCTGGACGACACTGACCTGACTGTGGCTTGTGTTATCTCACCCTTTCCCCTTCAATCCACACAGGCTCCACGTCCAACATCCTTACAAAGGGCCTGGATCTTTTTTGCTAATTAAAAAGCTGAATTCGTTACATTCCTAGAAAATAGTCAACCGTCTGCAAAAATACTTTGTGCATTTTACCTTTAACTACTGCAATTGGTTCTTCTCTCCAAACCATAAATGTCAAGCACTGTGGAAGGTTCTTTTTTTTTTTTTTTTTTTTGAGGGGGTAAATACTTTGCAACAGGACCACTTTGGTGAGTTCTGATGCCAGTCACAGCTTAGAAAGTGTCAAGGGTGGGCATGCTGGATAGAATCTAGACACAACACATTTGCAGGCGAAGTCACTTTCTGGAAATAACCATGATGGAGTCATAGACTCCTCAGAAACCACTTAGGCCAGTGCTTCCCAAATATGGTTATATGTCAGAAGCATATGAGAAACTTGGCCAGGCACAGTAGCTCATGCCTGTAATCCCTGCACTTTGGGAGGCTGAGTGGGGTGAATCACTTGAGGTCAGGAGTTTGAGACCAGCCTGGTCAACATGGTGAAACCCTGTCTCTACTAAAAATACAAAAATTAGCCGGGTGTGGAGGCATGTGCCTGTAGTCCCAGCTACTCAGGAGTCTGAGGCAGGAGACTCACTTGATTTGGGGAGGCGGAGGCTGTAGTGAGCCGTGATGGTGCCGTTTTACTCCAGCCTGGGTGACAGAGCAAGACTCCATCTCAAAACAAAACAATAACAACAGCAGTGTTGTCCAGGGATGTGTTTACACTGGGCTGGTGGGAGAAGAGAAGTGATTTCTATCCTTCAGCATTGCAGAGCCTTATATGTCTAGGAAGTTACTGAAGAAGAATCCAGCTCTGAGAATGATGAACAGATCAACTAGATTCCAAACAAAAGGACATGCAAGCTGCACTGTTTCTTCTACACTGAGCATAATCATTTTCTGTATTTGAACAGAAGAGGGAAGACTAGGTCAGGACACCAAGGCATTTGCAGGAAATGGAAATTTAAAAATAAAGATGCATTTAAAAATCAAGCCAATATATACTTTTTTCTTTTTTCCTAAGTGATCCCCTAAGTGA